>NC_059427.1:69117130-69424880 GCF_021028975.2 Sphaerodactylus townsendi | reverse complement strand
CACTGCTGACTCATGTTCAGTTTGTGGTCTACTAAGACTCCCAGATCCCTTTTTCATGTACAGTTGTCAAGCCAAGTGTCACTCAAAAGTTTTTTATAAGAGACTTTGCCAGCAGCGAAGTCCAGATATACCAGAGTACTCCATTTGCATGTTCCTAAAAGAACTTCAAACTCTTCATAGGTGTTTCCTCAGCAAGTTTTCAATACGTTTAACAATTTTAGTACCAGGACAGATGTTAAGCAATTGCTTACTTTCTCTCCCCCCCCCCCTGCAAATCCCATTAAAATTTGTTGTTTATCTTTATTATCTTCCAGTTCCCTTATAGTTTTAGTATCATTGCATTTTCTGTGGTAGAAGAGGAACAACATAACATTTGGATTCTTTAAGCACTCACATATATGACATCTGGATTTGGTGATTCTTAATTTTGTCATATATGTCTGGAACCTAATTTGGGCAAGGCGTTCTCTTTTATTTTTTACAGGGAAATTGTCTTTCCTTTCTTGAACTTGACACATTAACAGCACTGGAATTTTCTTGCAATTTTCCCCAATATCCAGCACACATTTTTGTCTAGCTTCCATTAGGTTTTTAAATAGCCTCCAGGCAATCTGAAGAAATTTAACCTTCTTGACCCTCCATTTCTGTTTCTTTAACAGAAGTTTCTATTTCAACAAATTTCGGTATGCCATTTATAGCATTCCAGCACTTTTCTCGTGCCACATTTTGCAGCCTTTGCACCAGAGACTTCAAGCACTGCAGAACAGATCTTTATCATTTGATGAAGGTATTATGTTCTTTAGCTGACAGGAAAAAAGATCGTTACCTGTCTGCAGCTGCTAGATGAGGACTCATCATGTCTGTACTGTGTCAAATTTTCCTGATATTCAATTTTGGTGCAAAAGTTTTCATTTTGATTTTCTCAGCAGCCATTGTTTTCTCCTGTCTGCTATTACCTTTTTAATTTGCAAGGGCATTTTGTAAAACCCTTTTGCTGTTTCGTGATTCCTCTATTTTAAAAAACACACAGAAATTCCTCATCCTCAAAAAGCTAGCTAAAATAGATGGCATTATTCAAGGTACACAAAAAATATTTGCAAAATTCAGCTACCGCCACCTTTTGTTTCATTCAGTCCAATATATTATTTAGTGGCAAAAACTGATTCCACAAAGTTTCAGGATCATCTGTATTTCAGAGGCTTTTGATTTAAATTTATATACCAAATTAGTCTGTCACTCACAGTATATTGACAATACATTTGCAGAAACTTGGCTTTCTCAAAAGTGAAAGCCTGTACCCAATATGTTCTGACTAGAGATGCTTGCCTAAATTTATCTCTGAACTAGATTGAGTTGGTTTTATTCTAGCTGTTTATGGAGAAAAATTCAAGTGGCTTACTCTTTTTTTCAGAATTCATTTCCTTCGTGTCGGTACCTATGGCCATTCATATAGTATAAGCTTGCCAGTAGAATCATTATTCATTCTAACTGTTCCAAAACTATGAAGCATTAGTATTTTTATTTGACAGCCAAACATTTTATCTAATATTGATAACAAGAAGGGTTGGTCGTCACTTTGAATTTGAAATAGAGCAAATCTGATATTGATATTGGGTTACTGGTTTCCATTAATTATGATTGTAAGGAAATCATCAACAGCCCTCCTAAACTGGGAAGCTGTTTTATGGCTCTGCCAATTTTTAGGACTTCTGCATACATACCATTTGTTTATCCTTGTTTCATTAAGAAAAAAATAAACGATGCAGTACCAGTAAGCAGAATGAGATACTTCAAAGCTCTGCCACAGTATTTGTATACATAAATTGCCCTTTTTTCATTCAAGTTATTTTGGGTGCTTGTGAGTCTGAACAAGTGCATCTCAATCACTTTATGTAATGTATGATGAAGTTTAGATGACAGGAACTCCGGTAATGTAGACCACAGTTGAGTAATACACCCATCTGGTAAAGGAAGTAGCAAGTAGAATTTAAATGTAATTATCATTTCCATTGCTTTCTAGATGTCTGCTCTGCAGTCCAACACCCTCACCCGGAAGGTGAAACGAACGCTGCCCAGTCCCCCACCAGAAGAAGCTCACCTCCCTTTGGCCAGCCAAGCCCACTCACAGATGTACATGCCCAGCTTTATGCAGAAAGGAATAGGAGCGCAGGCCATTCAAGTGACAAAAGCCAGCCTTCTCAAAGACATCGACCGGGACTTGAAGCTGGTAGAGCATGAGTCTACTAAGCTGCGGAAGAAACAAGCTGAGCTGGATGAGGAAGAGAAAGAGATTGATGCCAAGCTAAAGTACTTGGAACTGGGAATCCATCAGAGAAAGGAGTCTTTGTTGAAGGATCAGAATGTGCGCGATTATCCATATCTGCGATGCCTGGGAGAGAACAGGGATTACATGTCTGACAGTGAGCTAAATAACCTCCGCCTTTCCAGCTACGAGAGTGGCAGTATCCTGGCTAGACCCAACACTGCTCCTTCTAATCAATATGCGGATTTCTCCAGCACACAGTACACATCAGCCTCCTCCTATACTCCATATCAGTATTCCTCAGGTCAGGGTGCCCCACCAGCTCCAGCCACATTCCAGCAAACAAGATTTCAGCCTCCGCATTATCCGGCAGGCAGCAGTGGCCCTGCTCAAAATGGTTTCCAGGCCAGCCAGATGCCTTCCTATCCTTCTCAAACTACATATCAGCCACACAGCTTCACTCCAAGCACTGGGTATCAATCTGAACTGGGCCTGCAGAGCCATCAAGGCTTCCGGCCCCCCTACCAAGCTCAGACCACGTATTCCAGCCAGACACCTTTGCAGTCTGCTCAGAACACTCTCTTTCAAGCCCATGCAGACACACACACAACCTCCCAGAAACCACGCCAGACATCTCTAGCTGATTTAGAGCAGAAGATCCCCACCAATTATGAAGTGATCAGTAATCCCACTGTGGTGATTTCTGCTGCAACACCAGAAGTTACATATAGCAGTACAACGGTTACCAGCAGCTATGACCAATACAAAGTCCCTGAGGGAAGGCCAACAGACCGGAGTGGTGCAGTGCAAAGTCCCTCCACCAGCTATGCCTCTGACTCTCTCTATACCAACCTTGAGCAAAACATTCCTCGGAACTATGTAATGATTGATGATATCAGTGAACTGACCAAAGAGAGCACCGCAGGAGAGGGCCAGAAAGGAGATCTGAAGTCACATAGCAGCAATGGCAGGCATATTAAAGAAAAAGGTGACCTGGCAGATGCAGATGTTTCCAGTAGGCCTTGCTGCTATTCTAAAGGAGAAGAAGAGTCAGAGGAAGATATGTATGATCATCATGGCCCTGACCATCGAGGGAAGAACTATCACAGGGGCCAAGACAGCAATGGCAGAATGGCTGGTAGCTCTGGTTCCTACTACTATGGAGATAGTGATTATAGACATTCTTCTCGCCCAGAAAAGCATGGGTCCAGCATGGGAATGCAGAAACAGACTTCCAAAAATTTGGCTCCAGCTGTCATCTCTTCCAAGCGCAGCAAGCATCGGAAGCAAGGTATGGAGCAGAAGATATCCAAATTCTCCCCTATAGAAGAAGCCAAAGATGTGGAATCAGACCTGGCCTCCTATACAGTAACCACGTCAGTCAGTAGCAGCAGCGTAGCATCCAGAGCCAAGAAGCTGCAAGATGACATCACTTACGGCCTCAAGAAGAATGTGTATGATCAGCAGAAGTACTATGGCATGTCTAGCAGGGATATGATGGAAGAGGACAGTAGAGCATATAGTGGTGGACGATCCAGATCGTCTGGTTATGTGTCAGAGAAACTGTCAAGCCGAGAGGTCAGCAGCAGGAGCAGATCCTATGAGAGAGAGAGCATGGAGAGGCCTCCAAAAGGAAGCTCCAAACCTTCTTCTCTTAGTATGGGTCAGAGTCGTGGGCGACCTCCAATTCGCACACAGACTTCAGAAGAGGAAAGCCCAATTAGTCCTCTGGGGAAATCCATGGGTGTCTCGCGCTCCTCGGGTGGACCCCTCCCTCAATCTGCTGGAGACAGCTGCTCCCAATTCTGCTCCAGTCACTCATTGCCTGATGTACAAGAACATATCAAAGATGTGCCAAGAACCCACTCTTACAAGCATGATGAAGGTTACATCATGGATGATTCACACTGTGTTGTTTCAGACAGCGAAGGTAATGGCTACCTGTGGTGACTTACCCCAGAGCATGCTCAAGCGGGTCATATTTGCAAAGACAGTACCCTGCCTGAGTTTGTTTGCCATGTGCCTTTCTCCCCCATTATGCTTTCTGTATTGATTGTCTTGTGTTAGCATTCTGCATGTCCTACTGGTGCTCACGGCTTGTTCAGTGTGATGCTGAGCTAAGATTCCTTTTATATATATACATATATATATAATCTGAATGGCATATCATGTATGCATGTGGTAAGCACCCTGCATTATTTTATTTCATTGCATGGCTTCAGCCTGGGCTAAATTCACACCTTTGGATCAAGAGATTGACTGTGATCTGTTTTTGGTTTCTGAAGCCTATCACTTGGGGCAGGAGGAGACAGACTGGTTTGATAAGCCGAGAGAAACTCGCTCAGATAGAATGAGGCATTATGGTGGCCACTCCTCATCCTCCCAGAAGAGGGGTACAGTTAAACATACCTATCATGACTATGATGAGCCCCCAGATGAAGACATGTGGCATCACGATGACTACTCCCACCAGCGTCATTCCTCTTCCAAAGATCATCGACATCATGGAGATTATGGGAGGCATACGTCCTCCTCCCGGCACTCCAGTGATGATCTGCCAAAGAGATCATCTAGGCAACATCCAAGAGATCCAGGTCGCCATGAGTCACGTGGACATGGACCGCCCTCTTCCCAGAAGAAAGCTCAGCAAGCAGATATGAGGACACAGCCAGGTTATCCACCCAGCTCTTCAGAATATTCCCAGCAGTCCCGGCAGCCATCCGGCTACCATCATACCTCAGAGTCCCAGAAACTGCAGAGGCAGGTGCAACATGGGCCATCATCTCAGCAGCCAAAATCGGAGCCGCTTTCCCATCAGCAGCAGCAGCAACAGCAGCAAACGAGGCAGCAGCAAGCAGGACAGCAGCAGCAGGCTTCAGCCAGGCAGCAGCAACAGTCAGGCAGACAGCCTCAGCAACACCCAACAGCTCCTTCACAGCAGTCTTCTCAGCAACAGCCCCAGCAAGCCAGGATGCAACAACAGCCGCAGCAGCCGCAGCAACAGCCACCACCGTCGGGGACCCAAGCCCAACCCTCCACACGGGCAGCCCAGCCTGGGCAGCCCCAGCCATTAGGCAAAACACAGTCAACCGCCCAAGCACAACCTGGCGCGCACCAGGCAGGACCAGTAAGTAGCAGCTCCCTTTTACTTGGGAATTATAGTGTAGGCACCATTTCTTAGCCTACATCAAGGTGAGAGTATTGGATGGGATAATGGCAGACAATGGTCTACTCTACAGAGTGGTGTGTGTGTTAAAAAGTCAGTCATTGACTGTGCATGGACTATGGCCCAGTCCAGCAGGTAGTATTATACAGCACAAGTGGGAATCTGTAAAGACTTGTGGGAGGTATCTCACTATTTCCTCTTTCCCTTTGCTGAAACCCCCAAAGCCTCTCCCCTTGTCCTGCTTCCTTCACTCCTTCTAGGGTTGCCAACCTCCAGATGGGACCTAGATTGCTTCTGGAATCACAAGAGATTTCGTAACTGCAAAGATCAGTTTTCCCTTAAGGTTGCCAGCTCCAAGTTGGAAAATTTTTGGAGTTATGGGGGTAAAAATTTGTTTGGCAAGGTTTGGGGAAGGAAGTGGCCTTAGCAAGGTATAACACTATAGACTCCACCCTCCAAAGCAGCCATTTTCTCCAAAGGAGCTAATTTCTGTCATCTGGACAACAGCTGGGTGATCTCCAGCCCTCAGCCTGGCAGTTAGCAATTGTAGTTCCTGGAGGAAATGGCTCTTTTGGAGGGTAGAGTCTATGACTTTGTACACTTCTGAGGCCTCTTCTCTCCTCAAAATCTCTCCCCGAAAATCTCTAGAAATTTTCTAACCTGGTGTTGGCAACCCTGTCTCCTTTCTATGCAACACCTAGCCTCTACCTGAGAAAAATGTGGCCCAGTTGTATGAATGCCAGCCACTGGGCCCACTTGTATGGTAGGGAACCCTCAAGGACTTCTGGGGGGCATCTCACTTTCCCTTCTATCCCCTTTCCAATCTGTTTCTTCTTTTTCTTCCTCTGGTAACCCCCATATGCTGTCTCTTTCCCTTCCTCTTTCTCTCCTCAGCCATTCACTAACCCATTTTTATCTGCCTCCCATCTTCAGCTATATTTATTAATAATTTACTTCATTTATACTCCACCTTTCTCCACAGTGGGGACCAAAGCAGTTTACATTGTTCTCCTCTCCTCCATTTTGCCCTGTATGGTAGGTTAGGCTGAAAGAATATAACCGATCCAAAATCACCCAGTGAGTTTCCACAGCAAGATTGGAATTCAAATCTAGGTCATTCAGACTGTGAAGCTTTAGCCACTGCACCTTGCTGCCTTTCATAGGATGGTTGCTGTTGAACAGTAGCAAGCAGCCAGATCTAGTTGAGTCATGCAAGTCAGATGGTATCAAGTCACCCAGAGGTTGCTTCCTGGGCAAAGGTTGCCAACCTCCAGGTGGGCCCTGGGAATCTCCCAGAAGTTCAGCTGAACTCTAGGCAACAGAGATTTGTCCCCATGGAGAAAATGGCTGCTTTGGAGGGGGAGCACTGTGGCATTACTCAGTTGAGGTTTCTTCACTTCTCAAACCCTGCCCTCCTCTGATTCCATTCACAAATCTCCAAGATTTTCCCAACTTGAAACTAGCAACCCTAGTCAGGACAGGCCCAGGTGAGTCCTCACTCAAAGACCCAAATAGGCTGGAAAGGGCTCCCCCCCCCCCTTTTTTTTTTTTTAACTCACAGAAACCCAGCCTTAAAACTTGTGATTGCCACTGAGGGTATCTGTTGCTTAAAGCTATAGGTACTCCTTTTATCATTTTCAGTTATTTTTCAAACTCTCAAATGTTTTTTTCCTCATTTTTCTGCAAACATGGGGCCCTTTTCAAGTTTGTAGAAGGATCTGTCTTAAATCTCCTGTCACCCGATTTATCCAAATATCTGGCTGAATATTAGAATATAAGATTGAGTCTTCCCAGGAGATATACTACAGGAATTGATAAAGATTTTGGAATGTTCTGTTCATTGGCATATTTGAATATCAGGTTTGGAAAGAGCTATAGAAGATTATGTGCTCAAGAAAAGACAAGAAGTGGGAATGGACCCTAAAATGGAGGTTTTATACTATAAATGTTTAATCTTGGCTGAGATCATAGCTGATGCCTTAGGAACACTTGGAGGGAACAGCACCTGATGGAGAACAGAGGTACTTAGAGGGCTGATTAGTGATAACCAATGTCTTGACAATTAAATTTTTGGAAAGAAGTCCAAGGGGGACATCCTGAAGTGGAGAGTGGATTTCATATTACAATTATTTGTCTCTAATCCGCATTGTAATTCTGCTGCCCAGCATCTGGGAAGAAACTTTTTTAGAAACTTTAATTACTGTTTCAGATGAAAACAGAACAGACGGACGCATCCAAGCCTACCACAAAAGTGCCACAGGTGGGGAGAGCACCCCAAACACAACCACAGGGAACAATCGCAGGAGGTAAGTAAGCTTTCCTCTATCATAGATGGCTCCTTTTCAGCATCTGTCACTGAAAGGAAGACATACCAGAAACTTACTAAGGTTCAAGTTGTTGTTGTAACTGTTGTTGTTGGTTGTGGGTGTGTTACTACTGTCATTAAGGTTCAGTTTGTGCTCAGTTCACTAGAGAGACTGAAAAGAGGTCAGCATGGTGTAGTGGTTAAGAGTGATGGATT
The DNA here is from genome assembly GCF_021028975.2 of Sphaerodactylus townsendi. Classification (NCBI taxonomy): domain Eukaryota; kingdom Metazoa; phylum Chordata; class Lepidosauria; order Squamata; family Sphaerodactylidae; genus Sphaerodactylus; species Sphaerodactylus townsendi. The sequence goes on along the minus strand of NC_059427.1, from coordinate 69,416,930 downwards.
CTAATCTGGAAAACCGGGTTTGATTCCCCACTCTTCCACATGAGTAGACTATTATCTGGTGAACAGGATTTGTTTCTCTGCTCCTACAATTGAAGCCTGCTTGGTGACCTTGGGCTAGTTACAGTTTCCCAAGAACTCTCTGAGCCTCACCTATCTCACAAGTTGTTTGTTATAAGGAGAGGAAGGGAAGAAGTTTGTAAGCCACTTTGAGGCAGGGTGTAAATCCAAACTTTTCTTCTTCTTCTTAAGAAAGACTGAGCAGAAGTAGTAAATGCATTTGATCAGTCCATCATCTAGTCATGGTGATCAGTCCATCATCTAGTCATGGTAATAGGGAGAGTATACCAATCAGTATAGAATTAGCATTGCACAAGTCATAGAAGACATAAGGAAGATGCTTAAAAGTACATAGGGAACATTGGCCTGTTTTCCATTGCTAGAAGGACTAGAAGATGATCTTCCACTGGTAGAAAAAGAAACAAACGTTCAATTGGGGATGGACCAACAATACAGCTCCAATTTTAAGTAATTTCAGGTAGCCAACCATGTAATGCATATTCACATGTAAAAAGTATTATACTCCTAAAAATATTGTAACTACCATTTCACCTTTTTCCTGGTCCAGGTAGTTGAATGAAGATTAATTCTGATCTTGAAATACCTTGGGGTGGAAAATATAAGCCAAAGGACAGACAGGTTGCCACCCAAACCTCCCCTAAGTAATGAGATGGGGTTCCCATTTAAACACATTCATATCGTTTCCCCCAACAGGCATTAAGCTGGGTCCTAAGCCAGCTGGGGCACCCACCTCTGCTGGTGCAGCAGCTGGTCAGCCAGGAGCAGAAGGAGAGAGCGTCTTCTCCAAAATTCTGCCAGGAGGTGCAGCGGAGCAAGCAGGCAAATTGACAGAAGGTGAGAGAAGGCCTTTCTTGGAACCCTGTCCCAAAGTATGAGGGCTGTGCCTCCACATGGAATTGCTCAAAGGTTCCTGCAGGAGAACTGGCAAGTCTATAGAGCAACTCATCAGAGGAAGCAGGAGAACTGCGTTCCAATCATATGTTCACACTTGCATGAGACGGTGAAAAAGGGAAATGGATAGTAGTTCCATTGAAGCAGCCAAATCCATTCGCATCAGAGACTATCAGCACTGCAGGACAATTAATTCTTTGGCTTGCAATAATGAAGTTGAGTTAATCAGTGGTCCTGCCTGGCCCAGTACTGATCAGCAGGGATTAGTAGGGTGACCAACCTACAAGTGGTGACTGGAGATCTCCCAAGATTTCATTTCCAGGCAGGAGTGATCTGGAGAAAATGGGGACATTGGAAGGTGGACTTTACTGCATGACACCCCCATTGAAGACCCTCCCAATTCCAAACCCTGCTGTCCTCAGGCTCCACTCCCCAAATCTCCAGGTTTTTCCTAACCCAGAGCTGGCAATCCTAGGGATTAGGCATTTCCCCGGTCTTTCTATTATAATCAAGTGGACAAGGCAACTGGCCAGGAAGAGCAGAGTGACCTGCTGGTGTTCATTTTGGAGGGCTTTTCTCAAAGCCACATCTTTTAAAACAGTGTATTTTTAACAGGGGTTTGCAGGGGTTTTCTCTTTTTCTCCTTGTAAGGTTGCTAAGAGCTGAGACTGCTGGAGGTGGGGCTTAACAGGGGTTAACAGAGGTTACTCTTTGTCCTGGGCTGCTAAAGGTGGGGCTCCTGAGGTGAGTCATTCAGTCTTTAGTTCAGTCTCTGGAACCAGCAGAAAGGAGCAGCAGTGGACAAGGCAACTGGCCAGGAAGAGCAGAGTGACCTGCTGGTGTTCATTTTGGAGGGCTTTTCTCAAAGCCACATCTTTTAAAACAGTGTATTTTTAACAGGGGTTTGCAGGGGTTTTCTCTTTTCTCCTTGTAAGGTTGCTAAGAGCTGAGACTGCTGGAGGTGGGGCTTAACAGGGGTTAACAGAGGTTACTCTTTGTCCTGGGCTGCTAAAGGTGGGGCTCCTGAGGTGAGTCATTCAGTCTTTAGTTCAGTCTCTGGAACCAGCAGAAAGGAGCAGCAGTGGACAAGGCAACTGGCCAGGAAGAGCAGAGTGACCTGCTGGTGTTCATTTTGGAGGGCTTTTCTCAAAGCCACATCTTTTAAAACAGTGTATTTTTTAACAGGGGTTTGCAGGGGTTTTCTCTTTTTTCTCCTTGTAAGGTTGCTAAGAGCTGAGACTGCTGGAGGTGGGGCTTAACAGGGGTTAAAGATGTTTACTCTTTGTCCTGGGCTGGTAAAGGTGGGGCTCCTGAGGCGAGTCATTCAGTCTTTAGTTCAGTCTCTGGAACCAGCAGAGAAAGGAGCAGCAGTGGACAAGGCAACTGGCCAGGAAGAGCAGAGTGACCTGCTGGTGTTCATTTTGGAGGGCTTTTCTCAAAGCCACATCTTTTAAAACAGTGTATTTTTAACAGGGGTTTGCAGGGGTTTCTCTTTTTCTCCTTGTAAGGTTGCTAAGAGCTGAGACTGCTGGAGGTGGGGCTTAACAGGGGTTAACAGAGGTTACTCTTTGTCCTGGGCTGCTAAGGTGGGGCTCCTGAGGTGAGTCATTCAGTCTTTAGTTCAGTCTCTGGAACCAGCAGAAAGGAGCAGCAGTGGACAAGGCAACTGGCCAGGAAGAGCAGAGTGACCTGCTGGTGTTCATTTTGGAGGGCTTTTCTCAAAGCCACATCTTTTAAAACAGTGTATTTTTAACAGGGGTTTGCAGGGGTTTTCTCTTTTTCTCCTTGTAAGGTTGCTAAGAGCTGAGACTGCTGGAGGTGGGGCTTAACAGGGGTTAACAGAGGTTACTCTTTGTCCTGGGCTGCTAAAGGTGGGGCTCCTGAGGTGAGTCATTCAGTCTTTAGTTCAGTCTCTGGAACCAGCAGAAAGGAGCAGCAGTGGACAAGGCAACTGGCCAGGAAGAGCAGAGTGACCTGCTGGTGTTCATTTTGGAGGGCTTTTCTCAAAGCCACATCTTTTAAAACAGTGTATTTTAACAGGGGTTTGCAGGGGTTTTCTCTTTTTCTCCTTGTAAGGTTGCTAAGAGCTGAGACTGCTGGAGGTGGGGCTTAACAGGGGTTAACGGAGGTTACTCTTTGTCCTGGGCTGCTAAAGGTGGGGCTCCTGAGGTGAGTCATTCAGTCTTTAGATCAGTCTCTGGAGATAGCGGCTGCGCGCCTAGCGGCGCGCGCAATTTCTTCTTCTTTTTTTAAAAAATAAATTAATTAATTAATTAATAAGGACATTTTTTGAGGGATAGTAGGTACAGATAGCTCAAAGGGGCACTGACTAAAAGTTTAATATCTAAATATATAAACAAAAGCAGATATGAAGGCAGGGAAGCCAGCAGGGATGGGGGCTTCCCAGTGTTTTGCACTGAGTGTCACATGTATGACTATCTGCCACTAGGCCAGAAGTCGTGGAGTGTGCCCTCGCTGCAATGAGCTCCTGGCATACAAGGAACGTGTCCGTTCTCTTGAAGCCAAGGTGGCAGACCTGGAGAAGCTGAGAGAGGCAGAGAGGGCAACAAACAAGGCTTTCAGGGACCCAGCAGCCGGGTCCCACTTCCCAAGGTGACATCTCTTCAGATGTCATGGAGAATGAGAGTCTGGGTGACAGAGGGTGCCAGTCTGCGGTGGGGAAGATGTTCCCGTAGATGGGACCCCTTCCTTAGTTGGTGGTCAGATATCCTCTCGCACTGAGGATACCCCTCGGGAGGTGGGGGCTCCTTGCAGTGGGTGATTCGATCATCAGGAATATAGAGAGTTGGGTTTGTGACAGGCGTGATGACCGCATGGTGACTTGCCTGCCTGGTGCGAAAGGTTGCGCATGTCACGCTCGTCTAGATAGGCTGTTAGACAGTGCTGGGGTGGAGTCAGCAGTTGTGGTCCACATTGGTACCAATGACATTGGGAAATGTAGCCGGAGGTTCTGGAAGCTAAATTTAGGCTGCTAGGGAAAAGGTTAAAATCCAGGACCCCCAAGGTGGCATTCTCTGAAATGCTACCTGTTCCACGCGCAGGGCGAGCTAGGCAAGCGGAGATACAGGGTCTCAATGCGTGGATGAGAAGGTGGTGCAAGGCAGAGGGTTTCAGATTTGTCAGGAACTGGGGAACCTTTTGGGATAAGGCAGGCCTGTACAAAAGGGACGGGCTTCATCTTAACCAAAGAGGAACCAGGCTGCTGGCGCTCAACATTAAAAAAGGTGGCAGAACAGCTTTTAAACTGATCCCTGGGGGAAAGCCGACAGGAGCTGAGGTGACTTCGGTTCGGATACAGAGTCCATGGGGATGCAGACAGAGAAGGAGGTTTTTTTAAATCAACCACATACAAGTGAAGAGCACAGCAATGTGATAAGTGATAGTGTCTACAAAAGGCTAGAGGGCAAAACACATAAATCCCAGGTTAGGGACAGAGACAGAGTATACAAGTGTCTCTATGCTAATAGTAGAAGCATTCGACCTAAAATGGGGGAGTACAGAGTTTTGAAGGAGGACATTGATATAGTGGGCATCACAGAGACATGGTGGAATGAGGAGAACCAGTGGGATGCTGTTATCCCAGGTTACAGGCTCTACAGGAAGGATAGGACAGGGCGATATTGGGGTGGAGTGGCCCTCTACATCAAAGAGAGCATAGTGTCACATAAAATAGACAATGCAGGGGGGAGCTGATTCCCCTACAGAAGCACTGTGGATATCAATACCAGGGTGAAGCATAGTTTAACATTAGGAATATATTATCGTCCCCTGACCAAAGCGCACAAGAGGATTCTGGAGATGCAAAAAGAAATTAGAGAGGCCAACAAAAGCAGAAATGTCGTAGTAATGGGCGATGTTAACTTTGCCCATATAAACGGGAAAAATTGATGTGCAGGTCATAGTAAGGAGAGAACATTCCTGGATATGCTAAATGACTGTGGCTTAGGAGCAGATGGTTGTAGAACCAACCAGGAGATGTGATCCTAGATCTAATTCTATGTGGGACCCAGGACCTGGTGCGGGAAGTCAGTGTTGTTGAGCCGATAGGGAACAGCGACCACAATGCTGTCAGATTCAGTATCTCTGCATGCGAACAAGTGACAACTACTAATGTAGTTACATTTGCCTTCAGAAAGGGAAATTTCTCAAAGATGAGGGGGATAGTGCGCAGGAAGCTGAAAGGGAAAATCAAGAGAGTCAAAAATGTCCAACATGCTTGGAGGTTATTTAAACACACAGTCGCAAAAGATCAGCTGGAATGTGTTCCGGAGGTTAGGAAAGGCAGCGCCCAGTCCAAAAGAAAGCCACCATGGTTAACAAGGGACGTTGAGGAAATTATTAGGAAAAAAAAGATGTCTTTTAGAAAATGGAAGTCCAACTTAACTGATAAAGAATACCAGAGAGAACACAAAAGGTGGCAAAAGAGAAGCAAGTTAGCTGTAAGGGAGGCAAAAAAGGATTATGAGGAACACATGGCTGTGAACATCAAAACCAGCAACAAACAGTTCTTCAAGTACATCAAAAGCAGGAAGCCAGCAAGGGAAGCGGTAGGCCCTATTAGGATGACAAAGGAACAAAGGGTGTGCTAAAAGATGACAGGGAGATTGCAGAAAAGCTGAGATGAATTCTTTGCATCTGTCTTCACCTTCCAAGAGGAGGTGAGGAAAATTCCTGCACCTGAACCAAGCTTCTTAGGAGGCGAATCCGAGGAACTAACAAAGATAGTGGTAGACAAGGAAGAAGTTCTGGCAGCCATTGATAAACTAAATGTTACCAAATCCCCTGGCCCAGATTGCATTCACCCAAGAGTTCTTAAAGAGCTCAAGCATGAAATTGCTGATCTTCTCACTTTAATATGCAGCTTATCCCTGAAATCAGGCTTCATCCCTGAAGACTGGAAGATGGCCAATGTCACACCAATTTTTAAGAAAGGATCTGGGGGGACCCGGGAAATTACAGGCCAGTCAGTTTGACATCTGTTCCTGGTAAATTAGTAGAATCTGTCATTAAAGATAAAATTATAAAACATGTCGAAAAGCAAGACCTGCTGAGAAAGAGTCAGCATGGCTTTTGCAGAGGCAAATCCTGTCTTACAAACTTACTAGAGTTCTTTGAGGATGTAAACAGGCATGTGGATAAGGGGGAACCAGTGGACATTGTCTGCTTGGATTTCCAAAAGGCTTTTGACAAAGTTCCTCACCAGAGACTATTGAGAAAACTCAGCAATGAAGGAATAAGAGGGGAAGTCCTCCTATGGATTAAAAACTGGTTGAGAAACAGGAAGCAAAGAGTGGGTGTAAATGGGAAATTCTCACAATGGAGAGATGTGGGGAGTGGTGTCCCCCAAGGATCCGTATTGGGACCAGTGCTCTTTAACCTATTCTTAAATGACCTGGAAGTAGGGGTGGGTAGCGTGGTGGCCAAGTTTGCAGATGATACCAAATTATGTAGGGTGGTGAGAACCACAAAGGATTGCGAGGAGCTCCAAGCGGACCTTGATAAATTAGGTGAGTGGGCTAAGAAATGGCAAATGCAGTTCAATGTAGCAAAATGCAAAGTGATGCACATAGGGGCAAAAAATCCAAACTTCACATACATGCTACAGGGGTCAGTGCTATCAGTCACAGACCAGGAAAGGGATTTGGGCGTCTTAGTTGATAGTTCCATGGGAATGTCAACTCAATGTATGGCAGCTGTGAAAAAGGCAAACTCTATGCTGGGGATAATTAGGAAAGGAATTGAGAATAAAACTGCAAAGATTGTCATGCCCTTATATAAAGCTGCGGTCGCACCGCACTTTTTTTCCAGAGTACTGTGTCTAGTTCTGTTCGACAGATCTCAAAAAGGATATTGAAGAGATAGAAAAAGTGCAGAGAAGGGCGACGAGGATGATTGAGGGACTGCAGCACCTTCCTTATGAGGAAAGGCTGCAGCGTTTGGGACTCTTTAGTTTGGAGAGGAGACGTCTGAGGGGGGATATGATTGAAGTCTATAAAATTATGCATGGGGTAGAAATGTTGACAGAGAGAAATTTTTCTCTCTTTCTCACAATACTAGAACCAGGGGGCATTCATTGAAAATGCTGAGGGGAAGAATTAGAACTAATAAAAGGAAACACTTCTTCACGCAACGTGTGATTGGTGTTTGGAATATGCTGCCACAGGAGGTGGTGATGGCCACTAACCTGGATAGCTTTAAAAGGGGCTTGGACAGATTTATGGAGGAGAAGTCGATTCATGGCTACCAATCTTGATCCTCTTTGATCTGAGATTGCAAATGCCTTAACAGTCCAGGTGCTCGGGAGCAACAGCCACAGAAGGCCATTGCTTTCACATCCTACATGTGAACTCCCAAAGGCACCTGGTGGGCCACTGCGAGTAGCAGAGAGCTGGACTAGATGGACTCTGGTCTGATCCAGCTGGCTTGTTCTTATGTTCTTATGTTCTTAATCCTTTGATGTAAAAATACCAGGGATGGAACATTAGGACCTTGAGTTCCCCTACTAAGTTAAGTTCCACATAGCTCATCTCCAAACTGAAAGCTAAATGCTCAAACAATATGAGAGAAAATATGGGAATAAAACTAGTTTCATGATAGAGACTGATAACTAGATAGATATACTATTGGGTGATATCTATGGAACAAAAATGAAATTAGTAGCAATGGGACAAAAAAGAAAGAAGGCAAATAAGGCTGACAATAAGTAGTTCCCTGGTACCTGATGTTCTACTGCTTCAGGCATTGATTTTTCTTCTCTTTACACCCACAGCTGTGTCTGCTTTTGGCAAAAAATTCACATCGTTTTGGTGAGAAAACGCCACCAGGTGAGTCACTTTTGGTCTTCCATGCAGAACCGCCAATGATTTTAGAACTGTCGGACAAACCTTAAGGCCCATTTCATGTTTCCTGTCCATTGCAATCCTCCTTCAGTGATTTCTTACTGGAGTCTTTGATTACACTGCAATTCTACAATTGCCCCAACACCTGGACATGCGGTTAGTTGACTACCCCCTTATTTTAAGAACCCATCCAATGTACAGACACTCCTTTTCCTTTCTTGTAGCTTTTTATTTGTCTTTCCTAATAGTAAGTCTCTCTCCCTCTCTCTCTCACCCTGGCAGGAGTTTTGGAGATATCATGAAGATCACATCACTTCAGTGGAAAAACCTATGAAGAATACAATGAATTCAGTCTGCTGCTCCGGACTCTGGGTATAAGAGTGAGTGCCACTCAGCTGCTTCTAGTCCTCCCTCTGCCTTGTTCTGTTGGGGAGGAATCAGATACTGGATAATTTTTACCTAATCCTAATACTGTCCCAGATATGAGGCACAATGCAGAAGAGAAATATTGTTTTACTCACTCACATGATATCCTTTTTTGCTTATTGCAATTTCCATTTACTTTAAATAAATTGATCCACAGCCAGTCAAGTGTATGTTCTAAAGCTGCTAAATACTTGCTTAGTATTTGCAGCATATCATACACTGGGAAGAATTGCAGGGAGTCCTTGTCCCTTACAAACAGTGTTATGTAAAAATGACTGGCATGGGAGAGTGAGGAAGAGATGGGGGACAGAAAATGAGGAGCTGGAATGGTGACGGGAGCATCCAAAGGGAATGAAGGAGCAGTAGAGGTTTGAAGGGGTTAGCAAAACTGTGTGAAAGAAAAGGCAGAATAAAAAGGGAAGCACTGAAAATCATATTTATTTTTATTTCTGTTGAGAGGCCATTTCAGATGCAGGGAAACGCATGATGGGAGACACAGAGACAGAAATAAACAGACCAAGGGAGCTAATGGGGCTTGAGCTAATGTACAACGGAGGGAGAAAGAAGATGGATCTGGGAGGAATGTAGTTGAAGAGCTTTAAAAGTGAAGAGCTTTAAAAGAATTAAAATCTTTGAAATCAGTATTAAATTTGACAGGAAGCCAGGACAGGGACTTGTGGGACTTCTGCAGAAAATGGAAGAGGCAAGGTGTGGGAGTTACCAAAGGAGGCAGTTAGGAAGGTGGGAAATCCAGGAGAAGACAGTTCTCCAGAAGGAGGAGCTGTAATCCAAGAGGAGAGTATAACTGATGGTGTCAAAGGTGGAATCAGGATCTGGAACGAATATGGAGATCAATACAAAAGGCCAGAATAGGGCCAAGAGAAGAAATTGGTAGTGAAAACTGGTGAGCTGCAGTTAGGAGACTGTGGAATGTTTATGTGAGAGAGTAGTCATGGAGTTGGCAAGTGTGAGATAACTTGAGAAAGCCTCAGTGGTTGTTCAAGAGGTGAAATTCAGAGGCAGGGAGGTCTGAAATGCAACAACATTAAAGGAGAAGATAAAATCTCGGGTGATGTGAGGGGAAAGGCAAGAGGCTACTGTAGCCGAGATATCACTACTGTGAATATTCAGATCCCCACAGATTGGGGCAGAAGGCTGTGACAGGAAAGGAAGAAGTGAGAGTAGAAATAATGCAAAAATCACAGCAAATGTTTCCTATTTGTGCATCAGGGCATCATAATTTGTTAAGTGCTGCAGGACAGTTACTCTGCCATGCGCATGAAGTGGTCAGCCTGATGTACATGGATAGTAGATGGCATAACAGGAAGCACAAAATGAGGATATTTGCTTCTGGTTTTTTAGCCAGTGAGACCACATCCTCTAGAATTCATTTTCAGTAGCACACAGCCATGGTCATTATTGGAGCAGCAGCTGTGATTTGGAACCTGCTCAGTGAAGACAGCAAGCACAATCTTTGCTCTATCAGCAGAAAGCAAAGACTATATAGGGGAGAGAAAATTAGGAATCATTTTACATATTGCTGTGCTGAGCTGGTCCCCCCCCCCCCAAAAAAAAATTATGTGGACAATACGGTGAAAGATACATGGGAAGCGACTATGCTGCCTCTGAAATGTACCTCCCACTAAACTTCAGAATTCTAGCAATCCAGAGATGCACAGACCTAGCCCACCAGTCACATTTGGTAAAACTGAGAGGGTGTCTTTGTCATGATAATTCTGTCTGTGGATGTGCTAGGAATGTTTTCCCCTGTATAGCAAAATCTCCTTTCGTAGCTCTGGCTCATTCCGCACATGCAGAACAATGCACTTTCAAACTGCTTTCAGTGCCCTTTGAAGCTGTGCAGAATGGCAAAATCCACTTGCAAACAGTTGTGAAAGTGGTTTGAAAACGCATTATTTTGCGTGTGCGGAAGGGGCCTCTGTCGCTTTCTCCATTTTAGAGAGTTTACTGAAAGGACTCAATTTTTAAAAAAGATTTGAAGGGGAAACTGAACTTATACCAGCTGCGCATCTTACAAATCCTGTCTCCGTCCACAGAATGCCGAGTGAACTAGGTCTTCATCCCAGCTGAATGGAATCTTGTTTTGTCTTAAGCTTCAGATAGAAGCTATCGCATCATTACAAGGGTGGACAACTGATCTGATGCAGGGCGAACCTAGGCAAACTGGCGCCCGGGGACAAAACCTGAGCTTGGCGCCCCCCCCCCCCCCGGTGAATGGGTGGCCACCCTCCCCCACCATGAACAAACAATTATTTTTTGCATCAGCTCACAAAACACCTCCCACTCCCAGCAAAACATACATGGCTCTCTCCCCACCAACTCTTTTCCTAATTTCCTAATCACAACAACCCTATGAGGTAGGTTGCTAGCCTGAGAAACAACTCCAAGCCAGTGCAAGTGGGTATTAAGTATGTAAATCTCTCACAAACCACCCCCAGCAAAACATTTACCAAACAAATGTCAGCATCATCTCTCACAAAACACCTCCAGTGGAATCCACCCCCAAACAGCATCACTTTCAATGGTGTTTAAACTAGGGAGCTCAGATTCTTCTTTTAAATCCACCTTAAAGGGAGAATCTGGGGTCCCCAGTTAAAACAAAATTGAAAGTGATGCTGTTTTGGGGTGGATTCTCCCCCACCCTGAAACAACATCACTTTTGAGGGTTGGAGATTTAGATGAAACAAATACCAGATTCAGCCAGAATCTGGGCAAATTTGGGCACATTTGGACAAAAAGTGTCCAATTATGTCCTGCCCAAATATGAACAAATGTGAATGCAAGGTATTTGGGCTTTTGGTGGGGGTATTTTTGGTGTTTTTTGGCCTGCAGGGAGGGCATTTTTAAAGCTAACAGTACCATGATTTCAGGGCATCATCCAGAGATTGCCCTGATGATACCACCCAAGTTTGGTGATGTTTGGTTCAGGGAAAGCAAAGTTATGGACGCCCAAATGGAATGCCCCCATCCCCATTGTTTTCAATGGGAGTTAACAGGAGATGGGGGCTACCCATTTGAGGGACCATAACTTTGGTCCCCCTGAACCTAACTTCACCAAACTTGGGTGGCATCATAAGAATAGTTACCAGATGATACCCTGAAATTTTGGTGTCACTAGCTTTAAAAATATACCCCTTACAGGCACCCCAAGAAAGTTGCCCAAGATTCTTTGTTTTGCAGTGACTTTGCTCCATTGTAGCCAATGGGGAATTTCTGAGGCAGGCTGCACATTTCTGAAGATAGAGGCACCAGACTTTCAAGGTGGCTCCAGGAAGCCCTCCTGGTAATAGCATCCAGGCATAGAGACCTTTGCTTCTGAGGGTTCAATTTTATGGGCCCCAAAAGGCTTATTTTGTTTCCATTCTCCTGCCCATGAAGCCTGCGGGCTGAGTTCTCTCAGAACTCTCTCAACTCACCCCACTCCAGAAGCAAAGCTCACCAAGCTTGGATGCTATTACCCAAGGCCTCTTGGAGCCACCTTGAAAGTCTGGCGCCTCTGTCTTAAAAAATGTGTGGTCAGTGCTTACACACTCAGAAATCCCCCAGAATCTGCCAGGCTCTTCAGCAAGTTCTATGGTGGGAAACATTACTTTTCCCACCATAAACTTCAGTAGGGCTTGCTGTTATGCCCTGCTGGCTCTTTGGTAGAGGTTTCAACAGGAGGCAATGTGGTAGTGGTCTTGCTCTGGGTGGGGGCACTAAAGTTTGCCTGGGATGGCCGAATGCTGTGGGCATCAGGTTCACCTTCAACTTGGTGCCCACAGCATTTTAGCAAATTTGGTTGGTTCCTTTCAGGGGGTTCCCACCAGCAGCCCTGCAGGAAATGCCCCCACCCAGAGCAAGACCCCTATCACAGTGCCTCCCATTGAAACCTCTCCCACAGAGCCATCTGGGCATAACAGAAAGCCCCATTGAAGTCTATGGTGGTAAAAGTAATTTCCCCCCCACAGAACTTGCTGAAGAGCCTGGCAGATTCTGGGGAATTTCTGAGTGTGTAAGCACTGGCTGCACATTTTTGAAGATAGAGGCCCCAAACTTTCAAGGTGGCTCCAATGAAAAGGTCTTGGGTAATAGCATCCAAGCTTGGGTGAGCTTTGCTTCGGAAGAAAGGGGGGGCTTTTGGAGGGAGTTCTGAGAGAACTTAGGCCGCAGGCTTTCATGTGCAGGAGTGTGGAAACAAAATAAGCCTTTTGGGGGTCCTTAAAATTGAACCCTCAGAAGCAAAGGTCTCTATGCCTGGATGCTATTACCAGGAGGGCCTCCTGAGCCACCTTGAAAGTCTGGTGCCTCTATCTTCAAAAATGTGCAGCCTGCCTACACACTCAGAAATTCCCCATTGGCTACAATGGAGCAAAGTCACTGCAAAACAAAGAATCTTGGGCAACTTTCTTGGGGTGCCTGTAAGGGGTGTATTTTTAAAGCTAGTGACACCAAAATTTCAGGGTATCATCTGGTAACTATTCTTATGATGCCACCCAAGTTTGGTGAAGTTAGGTTCAGGGGGACCAAAGTTATGGTCCCTCAAATGGGTAGCCCCCATCTCCTGTTAGCTCCCATTGAAAACAATGGGGATGGGGGCACCCTCTTTGGGGGTCCATAACTTTGCTTTCCCTGAACCAAACATCACCAGACTTGGGTGGTATCATCAGGACAGTCTCCGGATGGTACCCTGAAAATTTGGTGTTGCTAGCCTTAAAAATGCGCCCCCTGCAGGACAAAACGTAAAAAACACTAAAAAAATTAAAAATCACACAAATGACCCTGAAATGGTGGCGCCCCCCCCCCCACGTGACCAAATGGGGGCGCCGGGGACATAGGGTACCCCCTGTCCCTAGGCAGGAACGCCACTGATCTGATGACTCAGTTGTCCATACTCTTTGATTCATGGTGCCTTCTAACTAGTTCCCCAGGTTTCTTTGATACTATCCCCTTTACTTTGGGAAAGAAAAGACTTGAAGCAGCAGAATAATATAAGTGTTTTTAGGTGAAATTATTGATGAATACCCCAGAGTGATAGTAGGGCACCAAACTGCTGATAGGAAATAACATTGCTGAAAATATCATATTTCTGTCCTTTTTGTCTCATAAGCTTTTGAAACCATGGAAAACCACTAGGCCGTGGGACTGAAGGTGGAAGAGGTGTTTACACATACATTTGCCTGTGGATCCCATAAGAAATTCCTTGAGGACATCTGAGCCAATTATCACAAAGGGCTTTCAGAAGCCACCTGTTGTCGACAGCATGGTCTATGTTATGTGAGCCCGGTGGGGTGAAGGCAGATCCATGATCTGAGGCATCCTGTAGAGAAAAGTTTACAGAACATGGGCCCATTCCAACTTGTCACACAGGCTGGCTGCTCCTGGATGCTGGAGAAGATGTCTGGGACTCCGGGGGACTATTCAGTGCTGTGGCTCCGTTTGTGCCTAAGGTCTAACTTTGGGAGCCATGGCCAGTTCTTGAGATTATACACAGAGTTTCTCTCTTACTGAATTTTAACTCTAGACTCTTCATAGGTTTTTCCTGCCGTCCAAGATGTGCTTGAATCGAGGGCTGGGAGCGGGATGCTCCGTTCTCCTTCACATTCCAGTTTGCCCTGTCAATTCGTCTACATGCACAGTGTTTGTTCCCTCTCGTCGTCCCTGCAGTGGAAAGCTTGGGACGTAGAGAACTTTGACTAGGACCTAACACTGTTTCACTACTGAGATAAGAGGCCATAGGACTCTAAAAGGCAGTGCATAAACTGGCTGAATTTGACTGAAGCAAATGCTGGCCAGGCATGTCTATCAGCCACCCCAAAGCCATCCTGAAGCCATTCTAAAGCATTCAAATGGCAGTGCTTTCCATTGTTAGTGTTGCTCATTGTTTTATATATGCCTGGGGATTATTTTTATTTCAAAAACAGCCTTAATCATTCCACTTTTATTTACATGTATACCTCATCAACACCCAGTAACTGGGGAGTTGGATTTTATTTTGTGATTTTGTGAGGTTCTTTTGTTGTTGTTGTTTTTTTACTTTGTATTGAACATTTTTTTCCTCTTTGCATTGTACTGAATTAGCACATGGGCTGTTGTCGGTAGAAGCAATAGAGTGCAGAAGGCTATAAAGAGCACAATCCAGTGTGGTGAGAGCAGGAGAGCTTGCCTCTGCCATCCTCCTTCCTACTACTGTGCAATTCAAGTCCTTCTTAAGCCATTACAAGTGGGCATGCTCAGAACAACAGAGGAACTACTTGGAGCAGAATATCATTGAACCTGCTAGTAAAGAGTTCCTTGCGCTGTAACCTGCGAGAGCCGAAAGAAAACCCCGCAAAACAGCTCCTTTTTCTAGGCTGTAAAGAATTCAGCAAGTGTATAGTTGCTCTGGTTCCCATTTGTTTGTGCTGTCCGTTTCCTGCCCGTCTCTCGTCTACGCTGAGCATGCTCAAGAACAATTCATTGGCGTGACCCATAGGAGCTTCCATTCACCATGGGTAACAGCGAAATGATTCTCATGTCTAATGTTCTATGCAATCGAATAACAAAATTTTAAAAAGCAACTGTTAATATTTAATAAGTTCAATGTTATGTATAAGGATTTAATTGCAAATGTGCTATTGAGAAACTGGATAGATATCTTTATATCGAACACCTGTGTGTATGAAGTTTTCAATTAGTGGCATGCTTGACCCATTTGAGGGACACTTTTGCCAAAGGGTAGCCATAGAGCCGTTGACTGTCTCTGTCTGTTGTAGAGCATGGCTTGCTACTTCTCTGCACGGTTTCATCTATTTAGAATGCTTGCAGTTCTTTGCTTGAAGTTAATTTTTTTTCTCCAGTTGGTTCATCTTCTCTATTGAATGCCATTAGCAGATTTATGCACTTGTTATTGAAGGCCTGTCAGTAACTCTGTGAAGTGTAACACCAGAGTGTAACACCAAATGTACCCAGCCATTTACTCTCTCTCCCCTTTGCCACATCCTTCCCTGCAGTAGCCACTAGACCTAGTAGTCCATTACTACCATGGGAGCCTAGGCTTTGTCTAGACCTGAAGCACATTCTTGCTGGCCAAACATTAAATGCAGATTATTTGGGATTGCCACAGACAAGGCAGGTCCTTCAAGAATGGGGTCCATGTTGAAGAGGCAGATTCTCAGTTGCTTTTTATATATGAGTTTACTAACTATAAAGGGATGGTTACATGGAGATAAAACAAGAAATCCTTTCTTTCCTGTTACACATCTATATTACTGTATGTTTGGTTACATCTTGCTACCTATTTGCTGTCTCACATGATTTCATTTACCTGGTGTCATGTCTGCTCAAACAAACAGTTAACTTTATATACGTGCTCACCAACGTGTAAGCAATGACTATCTGACTGACCAATAGCTCATTAATAGATCAGGTCATAAACAGTGACTTCAGCAACTTGTTTACATACAAACAGTTAACCCTTTTATAACTGAGTTGTGATAGACACTTGCAAAATCCCAACAGTCCACTGACAAACTCTGCAAGGACAACAGCTCTGGTCTCAACTAGTGCCCAGCAATTATCCAATACTCCTTTCCCAGTTTCGGTGCCCAAGGGCCAACAGTGGTGGCTGCTGTTCCAAGTAATGCAATATAAATGAATAAAGAACAACTGAACTGCAGCTCATGGAATTCGGATGCTGAGAATTACAAATTTTTACATCGATTTTAGCTTTTGGTACAATTCCTCCCACCCACAGTGGCCACCCTCTTAGTGGAACGATTACATTAAGAATTTCTTGCATGGCTGGACTAAAAGGGAGAGCTCTTTGCAAAAAAAAAAGTGACTGAGTCTGTTCTTTTGTACTGAAAGAGGAGAAAGCGAGAGTTTAAGAGGCTACATGATAGGTGACCGGGTACAGAATAAAGAAAGAAAACCCTATTTATTTAGGGTAGTTCTGGGCCACTTTTCCAGGCAAAGGGGCAGACAATAAGAATATTAGAATTAAAACAATAAAGTTCCTGTGTAGTTCCTGTGTCCATATAGTCTCAGTCTTAAGCATATATCCTCAATGAGAGGTAGGAATGCAGTGTGGGAAAGATCTCACTCTTCACCAAGGGAACCTGGTGACTAAAGGGAACTGCAACATTCAGAGCCAGGTAAACATCAGGAGAGAGCCTTGGTGACTATTCCCTGTTGAGGGTCCTCCTGGGGTACTGGTAGGCCAGGATACAAGACAGAATGCTGGACTAGATGGACCACCTGTCTGAGCCAGCAAGACTCTTCTTATGACTCGAAGCAGTGATCTAGAGAAACCCACACCATGTATTTCACCAGCAAGACATTGTTTTAGAAACAGAACACTAAAGTTGAGGCATTCATGTTGGGGATGGAGATACTGCTGAATTGGTTGCATTTCTAACACTCACTTTCACTGGGCAGCCCTTCACCTTTCTGTCTCATTGGAGCAAATATCGGGAAATGGGAAAGTAGCTTGAGAAAATGCCTCCTCTTGGGGTTACCATTGCAGCAGGTGAGATGAAGAGCAGATGAGAATTAATATCCCAACAAGACAAAAGCAAAGAGCCAAGGCCTCTACTGGAACTGTGCCCAGAGCGGAAGGCTTTCATGGCCAGCATGGGGCAGGGGGGTTCCTGGTAGCTGCTTCAATTAGGATAGCAAGATGGGCCAGGGAGATTCCCATTTTCTCTTTCCCCAAACAGGAAGTTTCCATCGTGAGCTGAGCAAGCTGGTGGAAAGTGGTCCTGCTTACCCACCCTTTCCCAGCTATACAGGCCTCTTTAGCTAGGAACTCCACAACAATGACAAGTGCATAATCTGAGGATGCTTCTTCAGGGCTCTAGGTTGAATTTGTGT
The DNA here is from genome assembly GCF_021028975.2 of Sphaerodactylus townsendi. Classification (NCBI taxonomy): domain Eukaryota; kingdom Metazoa; phylum Chordata; class Lepidosauria; order Squamata; family Sphaerodactylidae; genus Sphaerodactylus; species Sphaerodactylus townsendi. The sequence continues at coordinate 69,399,822 of NC_059427.1, read as the reverse complement.
CCCTTACAGGTTCTCTCAGCAGTGGCTGCTAAAATCCCTTCCATCCCTTCTGTTGTAAATATTTGTACAGTGTGTATAAAAAAGAAAAAAGCACTATTCATGTGGTATGAACAAAAAAAGTCAACTCATAGGCCCTTTCTGTGGAGCTCCATCTCAGTGACCAGCACACCTGCCAACTCTTGCTTTTGTGTACAAAAAGATCAACAAACAACGCCTGGTGTTTGTGGCTGGCTCCTTTGGACTGTTCCTCTTCTTGCGAAGCATAGCAGAGTCTTGTAGAGTTGTCATGGCTGTCACATGACATGTCCCTTCCACACTCTCCTTACCCCTCTTACCTGTCTCTTCAGTTGTTTCCTTTTCTCTTTTTTATTTTTTTTTATTATTTTGGAGGTGGGAGGGGTTGTGTATAAAAACAAAAACCCCATCAAACAAAAGAAGTTTACAGTTGTAAGTGCAATGACCTAAAATCCTTTATCTGAACATTGTAAATGATGTGTGTGTCCTGCTGTGCTCTGTGAGAACTTGTAGTATTTCAGTGTACCACCTCATGTATTGTGACTCCGTATGGGAAGTTGCCCTACAAGGTATTTCTGTGGAAAACAGAATAAAAGGACTTGATATGATTCACAAGGTGCTCTGGTTTTGTCCCTACTTATTCAGGAGCCTTGACGCTTGGGTAGGTTCTCTCCTTCCATTATAGTTTTGAAACTTTCCACACATCTGCTTCCAAGGCATACAGTGTAGCCCCAAGTACACATTTCTGTTGCAGTAAATGGACATAGAAGGATATAACTCTGTTTAGTATATCCCTGCTGTCAGTCACAGGTGGTAGACAAATCTGTGACTGGGCTGTTCTGTTTCCAACTTGGTTGAATTCTCCTTCGCACACACAAAAAGTTCCCTTTTTGGTTGTCACAAGACATTCACTGCTGTGAGGAACTGCTTTGCCTCCCCAGAAAGACATGATGGCGGAAGAAACAATGAGGATGACAGTGCAGGGGTGGGGGAAAGAAGAACCAGTGGGAAGAAACCGGATGAAACAGGCACGTGGCAAAAAGATTGGGCTGGTTTCCCCTTCCTTTCAGTACTTTGCAAGGAAAACCATTGGAGCACTGATCTAACATTTAACACTGGACATTTAACTTCCCATCCCTAGTTAACCACTAGTAAGAAAAATTTAGGATATCTTTCTGCACATTGTCTCATAAATGCATAAAAAGAGTCCTGCTGAATCAGACATGTGGCCCAAGGAGTCCAGCATCCTGTTGTACACAGTAGCCTTTATTGTTAGAGAAATCCATAGAATGATAGGAAAAGCAAAGCAGTCATTCTAATTAGGAAATGTAGAAAGCACAAGTTGCCCTCCTGGAGGTTGGAGAGAAGGGAGCTGGAAGGAAAGAAGTCCCTAGGGACAGGGTTCTGGGAAACAAAGGGATATGTCAGGAGAGATGAGAAAAATAGACGGATTTGACCATCTTAGTTGTGCTCTCTTCCCCCCAGGATTGCCAGCTCTTGGGTTGCAAAATAGCTGGATATTTTAGGGTTGGAGTTTGGGGAGGGGCAGAGCCTCAGTGTGGTATAATGCCATAGAGCCATAACCCCTTTGAAAACCTAGGACACAAGCTTCCTCACAGAATGAAGGATGTCTGATTTCTCAATTCAGCTATGCTACCCCTGCCCCCATTAGAGCAGACTTGCACAGATTTTTGTTAACACAATGCAATGCATTCATGAATGAGTTCTCTGAATTAAACTATCTTTTCATAACTGAAATAGATGACCCATTTCTACCTCTGTGCCACTGCCTCTGATGTACAATGCAACCTATCCTCTGTTGGTCTCCCCCGCCCCCCTTTTTCCACATCTTGCTTCCTGACATACCACTGGCTTGTATTTGTCTAGAGTCTAGACTCAAAAGCAACCAAGGGAATAGAGGAGCTGGCCAAATGCTGGGGGTTGGGAAGGCTGCACATTGTTATCAACAACCCTGAAATACTTTTGCTCTACTTTTTTCCCAGTAGGTTTACAAACTAAACATTTAGTCCTCAATACTTGTTTTAGAAATGAGAAAACTGTAGCATTGCCGTGTTTAGTGCACATGTTTTTCTGAAAGTAAACTTGCATTTTTCTGTTGTGTCTGAAATGCTCTCACAGATCCTCCCCATCAGTTAATATCAGCTTCGGAGGTCCTGCCCTGTGTACACCCCCCTCAGCAATAGGATGGCTAAGCACCAAAGAGAGAGGACCCTCCTTCCCTGCTTTGGCACCCCAACACAGAAACTCATTTGCTGCCAAGCTTGTTGGGTCCTACACACTAGGTAGAAGCATTTGTTGTTGTTCTTCCAGGCTTCTGTTAAGGTTTACTACCATGTTGCGTTTTGTTTATGGGGGAAATGGTGGTTTGGGGGACGAGTCCCAGGAAGTCAACTCAGAAGTCACTTCAATACTATTCTGTGGGGTTTAGACCCATAAATGTGTTTAGGAGGAAAATCTTGGTTTTGTACAGTTGCTTTAAAGGAATCTGCAGCTAATCAGTTTTATAATGAGATGGCAGCTTATATATGTATGCTATTTGTTCCAAATGTACTGTGTTACTCATTTTAGTATTGGAAACCAAATAATTCCACTGAAATAATATCCACACCTTGTGAGGGAGGTGGGGCTGAGAGAGAGTGCTGAGAGAACTGTGATTAACCCAAGGTCAAAAGGGGAAAAATTCTGTCTGGCTCTAATACAAAGTTAAAATTTCTATTTTTAATGAAAATAATTAAAACATGTGTATGATTCCAGGTCAATACTTCTACCTTCTATTGACCACCATTCAAGAATTCTGTCATTATCATCCTGATGCTTTGTGCTTCTACCTACAAGTATATGAAACTCATCCACTGAAGTTGAATACTTACTGGCATCAGATACTTGGAATTTTTCGCACCTACACTATTGGTGGATCTCTCTGAAAGTGATACCTTCACTACAGAGACTTCAATCCTTAGTATTGTTTTTGGGATCCCCTGTGTGTGTATTGTTCACTGTTTATTGTTTTTTGATGTTGTCCTAATATGTATATTTTTCTGTTGATTAAGAGTTGTGGGTTTGTCATACAAATGTTTTAATTATTTTCATTAAAATAGAGATTTTAACTTTGTATTAGAGCCAGACAGAATTTTTCCCCCTTTTGAAAGTTTACTGTATCTGGTTCATTCTGTATTTTTTTATTAGCCCACAGCTTCATGTGTAGGAGTGGGGAGACAAATCCTGTTCATCAGATAAGAGTCCACCGCTCATGTGGAGGAGTAGGGAATCAAACCCGGTTCTACAGATTAGAGTCCACCTGCTCTTTACCACTGCACCCTGCTGGCTCTCTGTCATGAGGACTGCTGGAAAACATTATTCTTGCCTGGAGTCCCTCTTCATCGGGTGAACTTGCATCCAGCTCCTCACCACTGCTATATGCTAGATAAACACCTACACAGCAGTACCTGAGCTATATGGAAGACAGATTATACTGGCAAGTGCAACATCCTCATGACATTTGCTGAATGCCCTACAATCACATCTACTGGTTTCATACACACTTTTAAAAGAAAGGCTAACTGAGCAGGTCACTGGCTGGACAGGGAGCCTGTGACCAAAAGGGACATCTTTCAACAGGTACTGACTGACTCAGTGCCTGCTGAATTTAAAGATGTCTGACACGCTGCCCTCCATAAACAAAGCACTAAGAAATACAACCAAGAAAGGATCCAGCTTGTCCCAGTTTTTAGACAGGATCAGGCATGGGCTCATGTATTTTGAAAGTCATTGTTCAGAGCTGCTTCTCAGACTGCTTGTTCAGTACAAGGATAAATATATGTACACCCACACAGGTACACTCAAGCCAAGCCACTTCCTGAACATATACGCACACTTAAGTGACATACCACAATGCACACATCTTCATCTCCACTGACCTGCAGTTCTGAGTACAGCTCATATCCCACCCTTTTAAAAGCACACTAAATGCTTCTAAAACAGGAAGGAAGCATCCAGAGATTGCTGCCTCTGACCCTGATATATCTTAAGGGCTTTGTACCAAAGCCTGTCAAAGGCTTCGCAGCTCTCCAAGGGAAGTTTCTTCCCTCTTGTTCAGTTTATTCTCCCCGCCAGTGTGCTGTTGTACGGGGTAGGCCTCTCTCGCCCGCCCACCCCATGCGGACACAGCTCCCACTCGGTGCCTAAACAACCATCTGCCACCCAGTGCTTCGTGTTGCAGTTCTGCTGATTAGGAGCACACAGGAAATGCCAATCAGGATGTGTCACTCATCATTAGCCTCCAGTCACACTGCCACAGGGCTCGCATCCCACTCAGCTTCACAGGGAGATGCTTTCTGACCCTGACATACTGCTGGCTGGATTAGACGGGGGAACTGCTCCTATAGAGATCTTAGTCATTAGAGAGATGGGGGGGGGGGTGGCCTCCTGCTACCAGACCCTTCCATGCATATTTACAATGCGTGGCATGTAGGCCCTGGAGCCGCACAGCTTTCATGTGGGAGTCACACAGCATGTGCCATTCCCCATTCAGAACTGGCACAGGAACATTTAGTCCTACAGAGCCAGTGCTGGCAAGAGTTGTGCACGGCACCCCTTCTTTGCCATCAGAGGCAGCTGCTTTCTTTCCTGGCTGTGAAAACTAACGGTACGCTTTTGTTATTCATAAAATTAGCCCAGAGGAAAACATCACTTCCACCCAATGGCAATGCCAGTGGAAAAACAAACCAGCTGACTCAAATCTGCAGACCCAGGACATCAAAATGGATAGTTTTGATCCTTAAACTGATTTTGAAGGGTTTCCATGCTTTGGAATGCTGCATAGCCTATTCTTGCGTGGCATTTTAGTAAACAGCTTTCTTTGAAAAGAATGTATATACTTGTCTATCCCTTTGTTAAACTCTCATTACATTAAATTTCCAGAGGGAATTTTGTATCTTCTGTCCGGCACACTTGAGTTTAAATGCTTCACTGATTCTGGAAATCTTAGGAGGGAAGCTGATGACTGGTGGAATTGCTGTCAACAGTGCTTTCTTTGCCCTTTCCTTGGTGCCACACAGAAAAAAGCTCATCAGCCTGGCTTTGAATCTGAAGAAGTGAAACAGCGAGAGAATCAGAAGAGGTGATCAGCTCATGTGTAAATGAACCATTTGATCACGATATGTTTGAATGGCCCTTACTTTTCTCATGCACTTCAACAGCACCCCTAGACACATCTAGATGGAATACTACAATGCATCCTATTTGTGGCTGCTCTTGAAGACTGTCAAGAAGCCACAGTAGGTACAGAATGCTGCAGCCAGAGTGCTAACTGAAGTGGGCCATAGGGATCATATCACTTCAGTCTTGTTCCAGCTACACTGGCTTTCAATTGCTTCCAGGCTCAATTCAAGTGCTAGTATTGACCTTTAAAACCTTGTACTGCCTGGGACCATACCCTTAACCAATGTTTCTTCCCATATAAACATACCGGTATTGTCAAAATCCACTTGACCAGGCAATGAAGACACTTGTAGGAGTACAATGGTCTCTTTATTGCAGGCAGAAAGCCAGATCAAGAACAGCTGAAAGAAAGCTCTGCCTGACCAGCAGAGCTTTCCCCAATATAAGCAACACTCCCTTCCCACTCCCTTGGAAGCAAAGAACAGAAAGCATTTGGCCTTCATGAGGCTAACCCAAGGAACAGTTAGATAACGCACCTGGCTTCTAGCAAGTACAAGAATTCACACAGAGCAAAGTCTCCCCAATCCCACAGAAGGCAGTCTTGACAGGTACCGGTATACAGTCATCTTAAGAGTCAATCGCCTGACGCATCTGAAGCTAGCTAGGCCTTCTTGGTTATGGAACCAAACTTTGGAACTCTCCCCGCTAGGAGACTTGTCCGTCTCCCTCCAATGGTGACTTTAGCCACCAGGTTTCTTGTTTCACCTGGCATACCTCCAATAGCAGTTACAGGTCCTCCTTCTAGTATTGTTCATTGATGTATTTTAATTGATTTATTTTATCATTTTAACTATATTTTCAGTGGCTCAAATGTTTTCATATTTTTTTAAATGTTTACTGCCTTGTGGACTCTGATAGCGTGGAAAGGCAACATAATAATATTTTAGATAATTACTCTCTTTTCTTCCTTTGATTTGGTTTAGATGTACTGTAAGACAACAGGCATTCTGCACTTTTACAGGTCAGAAGCAGATTTGCTTCTCAACAGGACTAGTGCCTGCTGTTTAAATACAATTTTGTAACTCTTCTAACAGCAAAGCCTACTTCCTGAGAATTGCAATATCGGGATTAACCCCAGTATAGCACAGTCAATATGTGCCACCAGCTACCAAAATGAAACAGCTGCCGCAATGAAAAGCAATACAGTAATACAACAGATACAATTCCGCCAGCACTCACCAACCACAACACTGCAACCCCCAGACAACATGGAAAGCACCACAAATGCACACCAAAAGCTGGATGAGCTTGTGATTTCACCTAGCACACTATACAAAACCAGACATTCAGAAAAAGGCCACAGTAACCACATGGTGCTGAGCCCAGGCAGCTCCAAGGAGTACCCAGAGGCTTTCTATTGCTCTCTATAAAATAAACCAGTGTTCTGGAGAGGAGGGGGTGTAACCACAAGGAAGAATAAAAGCCACAGCCGGCAACACCACGAGCTGCTCAGTGGAAAAAGCAAACTAATGAAAAATAGATGTTAGTTTTTGGAGTGATGTGCACATGTGGCCCCACCCTAAGGCAAAGACCAATTTTGGAAGTCTGAGGGTTGCGATGTTAGATGGAAAAATGTAGTTGCATCAAGATTGGTACCAAGATCCTATGCTCCTAAAAGCAACACACTAACTGCACAAGTGCCCGCTGGGCTCCTGCAGTGCAAGCCATGGCATACCCATCACAGAGATCCATTCAGAGGGGCTCTGTGGGCCCCTAATCAGTAGAAAGGCCCAGGACCATTTCCCATTTTAATCCCAAACCCATCAGTCCAGGGATAAACAGCCCCACTCAATGCATTATTAGATCTGTTCATGCTCAGAAAATCACGTTGCTCTGCCCCTTTCTTCTCGTCTAGCCATAGGCAGCTTCTTCATGTGACTCACTGTTTCCATCCTCTCTCTGCTGATTTTGTTATCCATTTAACATCACACAACTGTTGGGTTAATCACCACCTCAGCAGTAAGCAGTGACAGTTTAGCTGCTAGTGCATGTTCAGCTTTTAATTTGGTTACCCCCCCCCCCCCCCGAGCATTGTTTTGGTTAAAAAGTAAAAGACATTTTCAAAATAATAAATTGTGCTCCAGAAACTCTGCTATTAAAAAGAGTTTGAATTTATACCCTGCCTTTCTCTCCTGTAAGGAGACTCAAGGCGGCTAACTAATTCTTTTCCCTCCCTCTCCCACAACAGACACCTTGTGAGTTAGGTGGGGCTGAGAGAGTTCAAAAAAACTGACTAACCCAAGATCACCCAACAGGAATGTAGAAGTGGTATAGGAGCAGGGAAACAAATCTGGTTCACCATGTGGAGGAGGAATCAAACCCGGTTCTCCAAGTTAGAGTCCACCTGCTCTTAACCACTACGCCACGTAGGCTATGGGTACCATGCACACCCTCAGTGGCATAGTGTTATGGTACAGAACTCATAGATCTTCCATTTCTTCCCAGGATGCCTGCCTCCGAATGAGAGCACCCAGGCTGCTTTTAGCTCTCACAAAAAGGTGCATTAATGATAAAGTCTTGGGGATTCATACTAGTATAGGATATATTGAAAAAAATAACAGTTCCATAAACTCTGAAGCATTATTGTAAAAATGGGGAGATAATGGGGATTAGAAATATATTTAATATGCAAGAGAGATTGGGTGAACTGGCTGAAGGCCAGCATGGTGAAGTGGTGGACTTTAGTCTGGAGAAACAGTTTAGATTCTCCATACCTTCACATGCAGTCTGCTGGGTGACCTTGGGCTAGGCACAGTTATCTCTGAACTCCTGCAGCTCCACCTCCAAGGTGCCTATTTGCTGAGGGGAAGTGGAAGGTGACTGCAAGCTGCTTTGAGTAGAGAAAAGAGGGGTATTTAAAAAAACCTCTTCTTTTTCTTATCTAAGGAGAGAGGAGACATTTGATTGACCTCAACCAGAACCAGGGCCTTTTTGGCCTTAGCTCCAGACTGGTGGAACTTCCTTCCAGCTGACATCAAGGCTCTGCGGGACCTTAACCAGTTCCACAGGGCCTGTAAAACAGAGATGTTCCACCAGGCCTTTAGTTGAGACAATCATAGGTCTGTTTTCCTTTGCTGGTCTCCTGAATTCCCCCCCTCCCTAACTTTCCCTGTCACAATAATAGTGGTTAGATGTATGATGCGCTGAGGTTGATATTTTTAGGCTATGTAGAGATCCTTTGGACAGCCATTTTCGTCATCAATGTTTGTTGTATTTTAAATGTTATTGTTATAATTGTATTGAATTTGACTTTGTGATTGGTTTTAATTTATGTTTTTAAGCCTCCCTGAGCCCAGCTGTGGCCAGGAAGAGCAGGGTATTAAATTTAGTAAAATAAATAGCATGAGGCTGTGGGGAAGAAGTCAACGGCTTCAGTTTCATTCTTGGTTGTTTCCAGGACACATGGGTCCTTGTTCCCATTAGGACCAGACGAGACCTTTGGCATCTCCAGGGATCATGGCGACAGCCCCTGCCAGCATGTCCAATTGGCCATGCTGGCAGGGGCTGATGGGAATTGTAGTCCATAATATCTGGAGTGCCAAAGGTTTGCCACCACTGCACTAGACTGAGAAAGTCAAACATGGCTAAACCACACATGGTGCCCATGTTGCTACACTGGGGTCTGTGGAAACTAAAGCTTAGGTCTCACAAACTATGGTACTGAATTTAAATTTAAACATCACAGTTTTTATTTTTGCCTTAGTACTAGTGTTTCCAAAAACAAGTTAAAAGCAATTGACCTGAACTCAGAATACTGACAATTAAAAAAATGCTTGACTGACAGCAATTCAAACAGGAGGTGAGAGGAAATCTCTGGAAATCATGTATGTTTTGTATTTCTAACACTGGCAGCCAGATATTTACAGATAATTTAGGATTCCCTACCTATGTAGGATTGGTATACCTGCAAACCACACAGCAAATAAGCAGACACATTTATAGTAAAAATAATGTAATTTATTAATGAAAGCAACAAAATAATCTAAAATACAGCAAAGTTAAGGAGAACAGAAAAGAATATACAAAAATAAAATGTGAGACTTTCTCTGTCTGACAGCAACACAGGCTCAGTTTTATCCTTTTCCTCCAGACACTATCCCCCAGGTGCATCATGGGAAGCCCTAAACCAAAAATGCCTGTTTGATTTGCTCTTTTGTACAAACTTTAACCAATGTTTTGAATAATGCATGAACAAAAGTCCAAAAGTGGATCTCCACCACACCTCATGCATCAAAGCCTCCAGCCCATGGTCTCAAGCATCACCTGTTCATTTTTCCTCAAATAGCAATTGCCAACAGATAGTTAAGCAATGGCACAATTTCACTGAAAGAAACACACCAGAAAAGCATGCTTCTGTCAGTGTGGTCTGACACCCTGCTAATAATGCAGGCCTATGCAACTAGCAATGCATTCTACAAACAAGCTCCAATTCAAAGATTCCCATTCAAAGCAACAGGCCACATACTTGCAATGTGTAAGGCTTCCCTTTACCAAAGAGATGAATGGGAACCCTCAGCTCTGGCAGTTCTATTGGGGACTCTTCATCCTTCCTTTTTACTATAATCTGGAGCTCAAAAGAGATGCAAAGCAGATTAATTGGGGCAAGGATCCTCTCCCATTTATATGCTTGTCCCTGTCAAGTTCTTGTAGCTTCAAGTATCTCATATAACACTGTCTGCTTCTTCCAATCAGAAATCCAATGTTATGTCACATAAGACTGAGAAGAATAGCATACTGTTTTCTCTCTAACAATCCCCCAGAGAGGTAACTAGTTCACTTACTAGCTCATAATAATATGTTACATACATTGATCACCTAGAAATTTGACAGTCATGTGGAGCCACACACAAATAGTTACGTGACCAGCTAAATCCAAATCCTTACCACACTACCTAAGCCATTTTGAAGAAGATTCTTCTTGGATGCAACTGAGTATCACACAATGCAAATCGTGGTATATTTCCAAAGTCTCACTTTCTCCTCGTGATTAACACAGAAGACCTGGGGGGAAAAACAGTAAAAAAAGAATAGAACAGAAGTCTGGACACACCCCTGCCCTGCAAGCATTAATGGCATCAACATTTTCAAACAGAGTGGACCAAGCTCCCAAGAGAATTCAAAACCTGGTTCATAATTTATGGGATAAAGTCATCCATTCCCCCCACCCACCCCGCCATGTGGGACAAGGAAATGTCAGTTTGTTCTGACCCAATCTCAAGCATGCAAAGAAGGACTACATAGGATAAGGAGAAATTATATATGATACAGGGAAATGCAAATATAAGTTTATTCTTGGGGCTACCGATTAGCTCTTATGATGGAGGCGAAAAGGGGGGGAAGATCAGCTGTTATGGAAAGCAGAATGCTGGAGTAGATAGACCTTTAATCTTTGGAGAGCAAGAGAACTGGTAAACGGCAGGCAAAGGGAGATCCCGCAAATAAAGAGGTGGGAAAGAAAATAAAGGAAGTCACTCACCTGGACATCCTTCAACGAAACAAACCAGCCAGCCAGAGACAGCGCACAACCGCTCCCGTTCCCCTAATGGTTCGTGCCTTCTAGTTACCGCCTAACATCCACCCCGGAAGCGGAGAAAACCATTTTAGTCCCACCCACCCCTCTACTATAGAAAGGCCCCGCCCGCCTCGAGGTTTACTGAAAGATAGGTATCGACTTTGACAGACAGCTCCGCAGCCAATGGTGAACGCCCGAAGCCATACTCCCGTTCCCACCCTCCAGAAGGACCGCACGGAAGGTGGCGAAACTTTGATCCCGTTTAGGACGGCGAAAGAAGAGCAGCGGCTGCAACAAGGAGATGGAACCTCCGGTAAGAGGAGGGGGAGGCCTTTTCGGCGCCTTCGAGACGCCCTCCCGCTGGCGCGAGAAGGGGGTACCGCGCTTGCGTGGTTCCCGTTCTGGAATTACCCTTCCCATAGTGCAACGCGCGTTCAGAATGGGGGGCGCAGGGGTTGGTGGGAGTGCAGAATGGGTGGGCTCTTTTCCTCCCTCTTGGGAAGAGGTGGGAAAGTGGTGGTTGCAATTCTCGGCTAGCTGGGGGAACGCCTCGTCCGCTCTGCAAGGTTGCCCGCGTGCCTTTCTCTCCGTCGGTGTCCCGTGCTTTTAATGTTGGCTGGACTCCAAACCATTGAGGGCAGGCAACCTCAGAGAGTCCACTACGCTGCCCTCGCCCCAGGTTTCTATTAGTTGGCTTAGGTACCCCACCTGCAGGCTTAGCGTTAGTGAGGAGGAAATCGGGCATGAATTTTGGAAGGGCTTCTTTTCCCCGGTTATCTTACTGCACACGTAGCAGGAGTAGTGATTCATAGTCCGATCTATGCCCTCTAGACTCCAGGGACGTCTGCCCCATGGGCCTCCCACTTTAATATTTTTTTTAATTCATTGCAGTTTTATCTCACCTTCCTTCTGTCACGGAACTCAAGACAGCATAGATATTCAGGAGGTCTCCCATTTAGGTACTGAGTAAACCCATCTTACACATGTAGTTTCAGCAAGCTTGCTGTATTTCATGCCTTGATATACATTGAGACATAGATATGTACTGGCTTTCCAGAATGAGTAATGCTCAGCATTAGGGGAGACGAGACATATTGACCTTCTGAGCCATGTACAGCAAACCTGTCCTGCTAGGCAATCACGCTTCGTGTTTACTCTTGAGCAGGAAAGGTAAACAAATAAAAATGGGTGCGAGAAGCAACTGACAGAAGAGTCCTTCCCTTTTTTGGTTTATGCTGCCCAAGGGTATCGCAGTCATAAAGCTGTTGAAAGTGCAAGACCAATGACAGGAATGGGGCAGACAAGGAAGTGCTGATGCCACTGCTGATCTGTCATCTCCATTCACTTCATTCACCCCTCCACCCACTCACAGCAACACCAGGGAGAGCTGACTCGAGCTAATGCTAGGCCCTTGCTCACTTGAGCTGGATCATTAAACATCTTGTAAATTTAAAAGCAACTTCTGCTATGAAGCGTGCCAGTTTGAACTAATCAGACTTTTGAGTTCTCATCCCTCCAAAATTTTAGCATGTCAAAAATATGAAATTCCTAGGGCTCCTGTATTTTGTTGCAAACTTCAGTTAGCAGCATTCATGTTCTGAAATTCCCTTGAGTTATTTGTTCGGAATATTTCCATGCCACCTCTTCAGGGTTCTGTTCCAGGCCACTTACCATTAAACACCAAAAAAAAAAGGGGGGGGGGGGGCTCAGCCAGAAAAATGAAGCCTTGAAGGTTGAGCTAAAAAACTATAAAATGTATAACATAATAATTATGTTTACTATATGGCATATATTTAAAAGTTTGTTAAAACATGGACCCTGGAATACAGGGCACACGTTAAAAGGAATCAGTATGAATTTACAAAGATCTCAAACATTGTTGGTGATACATTCATGACCAATCTGGGACCAATGTGTTTTGACCTATTTGGCCTTCTTGAAGATTTATAAATGCAAAACAAGATTATTAAAGAAAGCACATCTGGGAATACACCTTACAGGTATTTGATCTGAAAATGAGAAACACTTATATCTTAGGTGGCCCTTTAACACAAACCACAGCTCTTTCATCATTTAAATGGCCTCCCGCTGAAATCTAGTATTTAATTACCAATGTTTCCTGGTGTACATAGTGTCAGTCAGTGATAAAATGTATTGGTACTCCAGTATCTGTGTTTTGTTTAATAATCTTGTTTTGTACTGACCACTGAGGAAGAATAGACCAAAAATGCATAATATAAGGCCTATACTTAATATATTTGGCCTATATTCCAGGTCCTATGTTTTTAATAAACTTACAGTTAAAAGCTTTCGCTATCCCACCAATATATTACAGACAAAGCTTTTCATTGGACATAAACAACATACCCTCACCCGGGACCCAAGCATCACCTCCTTATGTCAGCCAATCGCGTAGAGGCCACTCGCACGCTCAGCGGTGGCTGAACTGTTGGTGACCCCCCGGCCCCGGCTGACGATGCGTTGGCTGAGCCTCGGACCCGGGCCAGGGTCCCTTTACGGGCTCTGGCCCCTGCCTGGTGGAATGCTCTACCTCCACCAGTCCGGGCCCTGCGGGATCTTGGTGAGTTCCGCAGGGCCTGCAAAACAGAGCTATTCCACCGGGCTTTTGGAGAGGCTGGCCGCGGTTTTACTGCCCCCCCACTGAAACATCGGAATTGAAACTGAGGCTGCCATTCTCTCCATCCCTTTGTTATTTCGGCTTACGGGCCCACTGTTGATTCTATCTGGGGCGTCGTTGCCCTTTTTTTCCTCTTCTATTATTTAATTCTCCCTTTTAGCCTTGGGATTGGGCGCCCGTTTTTACCGTTTTATTGGTTTATTGTTTAAATTGTATATGATTGTTGCTGGATTTTAAATGTGTTAATTTATGCTGGATTTTAAATGTGTTAATTTATGCTGTTGGAGCTGCTGTCAGAGAACAGCCATGTTGGAAGCCGCCTCGAGCCCCTTGGGGAAGAGGCGGCCTATAAATTTGAAATATAAATAAATATAAAATAAATAAACATAAAACTTTCCATAAAACATAAGGTGGCCATTAGAAAGCTAAGATTTTTTTAAACCCTATTTAAAAATTGATTCATCCGTTAGCACTCAAAGATCAATATTCTTTTGAAGAAGTAGTCAACAGAAATCCCAGCTATAATTAAAATGGGACTTTCTACATGTAATGCTGATGGTTTGTCATTCAATTAGAGAGAAATCAAAGGCAGCCACGAGTCTTCCTCTGCTGAAGGCCATTGCAACTGTGTTCCTAGCCAGAACACTCAGATCTGTTTCTGTTACATTTTATTGCCTTTAATTCACTGAAAGGTCATGTTTCTTTTTATCTTGTGTGGCTTTTCATTCAGGAGTGGTTATTTCCCTGAACCAACCGCTGTTGCCAGGTTGCTTGTACTACTTTCCTATGGAGCCAATCCTAACTAATCTTTTTTTTAATGCAGTTGCTGAATAATTCTGAAGAAATAGCCGCTTTGTACCGTGAATTTAGCCAGTTCCCATCTCTTTCCAGTGCTTGTATTGGGCCTGAGATTACAACGCAGTATGGGGGGAAATACTGCAATATTTATACAGGTATACCATCTCCACAGAGCTGCCTGCATCACAGGATCTTGCATTTGCTTCATTGGAATGGGGTGCATTTGGTAGCCATGGTTTGGATTCTGAGTTTTTTGCAGCTATTTCCTTTCTCTGCTGATGATAAAAAATAAAGCCTTAGTCACATAATAGTTGTCATTAGCAGAACTAATTGTTGTCTAGGGGGGAAGCTGACTGGAATCCTAAGAATACTTGTGAGAGTTACTTCTGAGTAGACCTGCTTGGGATTGTTCTTTCTGTCTATCAGTGATGGGTTTTAGCCTAAAGAAGGGAGGTTTCCATGGTTTTCTCTATAGTGTACAACTTAGCTCATTTACCAGAGTCTTCTATATTGATTTTGCTTTGTAGGCACATTAGTGTGCTTGGTGTCGGTTTGTGTCTTAATGAAATTCAGATTGTGTGGGTTGACATTCAGGGACCAGGCAGGTGCATGGTCCTGCTTGCCAGCAGTGGGAGATAATTGGATCCAATAACTTTCGGTCTTTTACCATAATTCTGTGTTTGCAGCAGAAAAGGTTTTTCTCATTGTGCCAAGCTGAACAGACTCTTCATTCCTTCTTTTTACAGAATGGTCTCAGCGAGACTTGGAAAGAGCTGAAAATGTGAAATTCTGTCGTCAGTACCTCATCTTCCATGACAGCCAGTCCATTGTGTATTCGAGCCCCTCTGGCAACTGCACTGAAATCAAAGGAGAGTAAGTCTCCATTTGCTGGGCTGCTTTACTCTTTCTGACAGAAATACCATACCAACTTTAACTGTCAAACCTTGTGATTAATGCTGTTTTCTGTGGAAGTGGTTTCATGGAACTGGTCTGTTTCCCTCGATACTAAGCATAGTATTGACTCTTCAATAGCAGGATTGTTGCATTCAGCATCAAAAGAAATTCTTACTTCTGCACCAGTGTAGCTGAAAGTTGTGCTTATTGGATTTTATTGCATGCATTTACTTTATTTAATTAACTTCTGAGATTCAGGTTGTCAAATAGTATAATTTTGTAGAGTATTAGAGTAAGCAGCTCAGATAGCCTTTGATTTTTCTCTTCAGCTCATTTTTGTGTCCAGGTAAAGGCTGACTATCCTGGCCCATGTCTGCAGGGCTAACTTTCTATATATTAACTTCTGGCTTTTCCTCTTAGACTGCTCAGCCGTGACTCTCCCAGTGGGGCTCAGAAAGCTGTTCTGCGAAAGACCAGCAATAGCAAAGGCGATGAAAAACAGTTCCTAGAGGTACAAGTTGCTGGGGGAAGCTGATTCTGTCTCTTCAGCATTTTTGGAATAATCAGAACAAGACGTGGTAGAGATGCTCAACCTCTTCATTCCCAAAACGACATGGTTTCCCATTCTGTCATTTGCTCAGCAAAACTAATGGAAATGTTACCAGACCTGCCTTGTTCATCTATCAGGAGGCAGTGGTATATCACCCATTACTCACTGATCTTTGCTGACAGCAGTGGGAAAACTTAGTGCCTGTTACATGGTTTGGCAAGAACCTGGTTTGATCCATTTTCCAAAAAGACACAGGGTGAGCAGAGAGTCCCAAGACTAAAGCTGTGGTGTGTCTGATCCTACAGGTATGGGAAAAGAACCGCAAGGTGAAGAGTATCGATTTATCGGCTCTGGAGAAACACGGCCAAGTGTATGAGGATGGTGAGGCTTCCTTGCTTTGATTTATTAGAGTAATCAGGCCCCAACAGACCTCTGTTTGCCTTCCACTGTTGAAGAACAAAGATTTCTTGAGTAGTTGATAGGGGGAGTTCTGAGCTTTTCTGTTAGGCTTGATGATGGGGCTTATAACAAGGTAGTGGAACTGGCTTCTGAAAAGTTCTTCATATAAGACAAAATTGCCTTTGACTGATAAGGGCAGCAAGGAATGGGATGCTTCTGGGCTCATCATTTTAGGGCTGGGAATCAGTGCTGTGTTTGAGTCTGTCATGTTGTTTCCTTTCCCCTAGACCAATTCGGCTGCTTGGCCTGGTCGCACTCAGAGACTCACCTTCTGTATGTGGCAGAGAAGAAACGCCCTAAGGCAGAGTCCTTTTTTAAGCCAAAAGCTCCCGAGTTGAATGTTGAAGAGGAGCTGAGCAAGACAGAGCAACGAGACAAAGCCATCAAGGTAGGAGTGAGTCTTTGCTTTACGTGGTACTTTGTCTGCCACAATTCTTTTGGTGGTTAGCAAGCAGGAAAAATATAATGAGCCTGAGCATGGGAATTACAGCTTATAGTTTCACCATGTTATTGCAATCACATTATTGGCAGGGCATTGAACTGCATGGTTTGAAGGTAAGGATGGCACTGTTCCATTATGCAAGCCTGAATCCATGTTGCTTGTAAGTCTTTGGCTCAAAACCAGCCTGTTGCTGTGCAAGAGGTATCAGAGCCTGGTCTCAGAACTCGGCCAAGAATGCCATCACCAGAATCCATCATACTCCTTTTCACGACTCCAGGCTATGAAGAATCATTTTATCATATGCCTTTGGGTTCTCTTTTATGCTTGGCATGAAGGAAGGCATAATTTAAATTGTCGTCTTTGCCAAGGTAGGAGTCAGGAACATTCCTGGCCCTTATTTTGTATGGACTTCCATGAAATGTCTGAACTTGTGTCCACACATGTGTATGCTTGTTTGGTTTTAGGATGGGAAGTGCTTTGAAGCATTCTGTGTTTCGGGTGAAGTAAAGTCAAAAACAGTACTTAAAACTGGAGTAAGCTTCTAGACTGAATGAGCATCTCTTCACTCATTGCCATTCAAAGTTGCAGATATTTGCATTGTGATGTCTTTCTTGCCTTTCCCAGGGGGAGCAGTTTGTATTCTACGAAGACTGGGGGGAGACCCTGGTGGCTAAGAGTGTCCCTGTGCTTTGTGTATTGGACATTGAGAGCAACAATGTCTCAGTGTTGGAAGGTGTTCCAGATCACATCTCTCCTGGTCAGGTTAGTGTTGAGCAACTGGGGAATGGGTTGGAGCCCTGCAACCCACGCAGACATGATTAGAATCTTATTTCCTTCTCACTGAATATAGATTCGCCTATCCATAATACAAAAAAGCTGTGTCAGAACAGCTAGGATGTAGTAGAGTATTAGTAATGTAGTAAAAAAAGTGAAAGGAATGAGGTGTTTTCCGTCTGTCACCTTTTGATTCAGTTTTTTCATATTATATTGGATAATTATTCATGGCATTGCATGGTAAGCTGCAGTACTGCAGTTAAAGTTCTGCTCACAACCTGAGTTTGATCCCAATGGAAGTTGGTTTCAGGTAGCCAGTTCAAGGTCGACACAGCCTTCCCATGATTGGTAAAATGAGTACCCAGCTTCCTGTGGGAAAAGTGTAGAAGACTGCAGAAGCCAATGGCAAACCACCCCGCAAACAAAATCTGCCTAATAAACATTCTGAAGCTTTATTCCATGGGTTTTATTTCAAGCCCGCTTACTCCCTTCATATTGGCAACCTGTCCTGCCTAGTGAAGTCTAGCATGTTCACCCTTGACATTGTTCTCTTTCTCTCTCCCCCTATAGGCTTTCTGGACTCCTGGTGACACAGGGGTAGTATTTGCAGGCTGGTGGCATGAACCTTTCCGTCTAGGGTTGAGACACTGCACCAATCGCAGGTGAGGGCCCAGTTGAGAGCAGTAGGAATCCATACAGGCTTTCCCCTCCATAGGATAATAAGTGTGGAGGAGAACCAAATTATGGGCAAATAGATCTAAATGTATTTGTCATCTAAACACTGAGGTTTCTTTGCTACAGTGTTAAATTGGCCTTGACAGAACATAGGGAAAGGTTGCTATAGTCCTACTACAACAAAGAAGGAGGGTTTCTGGACAAGAGGCATGGGTTTCTACAGAAATGGGTAGATTCACAGAGTAGACATACTCTTCCCCATTCTGCATGTGGAAAGCATTCTTTTTCATTGTCAGGAAGAAGTAAGCTAGTAACACCACAGTACTCCTGCTTTTGTCGGGTAGATGAGTAAGGCAGTAGCCTGGCTGGCTGGCTGGCAGATGCTGTCTCCCCCTTGCCCATAAAGTGCTGCATGGCATTTCTCAACATGACTTGTCATCTCTGGGTTTTTTTCCCCTCCTTTCAGATCAGCTGTCTTCTATGTGGATCTGACAGGCGGTCGTTGTGGTGAGGAACCTGTTGCTGTTGCCCTTTTTTCTCAGCCCTTGGGTTATCATGGCCTTCCCTTTTCAATCTCTGTCTCCTTTCCTATTGCAGAACTGCTTTCCGATGACACCAAGGCTGTTTGGTCTCCACGCTTGAGTCCAGATCAGTGTCGCATTGTGTATCTGGAGAACATGGCTTCTGGGCCGCACCAACAATGCAGCCGCCTGTGCATGGTAAATATCATACTGAAGGTGTCATGTCTCCAGTCTCTATAAAGAAGACAGAGGATTTGCTGAGCTTGGCCCATGCTGGGCTTCTGGGGACTTTTCTGAGCAAAAACATATGGGGCTTAATGTACAAGATCAGTCAGAACTCTGCCTGGGCTTGAGTGCATCCACTTACATCATAGAGGCAGTTACAATTAGGAGCCTGTATTTGTTTTTGGAATCTATGATAGTTTACATCTGGAAGAGTCTGGTCTGAGAAATGTGGGCATAATTTTGTGCTGAACAGAGAGAGAACCAAGGCAGAATAAAGCTGGCATGGTTCACCCAGAACTATTGTGGAGCTTTTCCTTAACTATGAGTGACTCTTTGCGCTAGATAGGCCTAGTTCTTCATGGAGCTTTACAGTACCTCTTCTCCACTTGTGTCATAATCTGAAAGAGATCTTCTCTGGCCCAGCAGCCTCAGAAGTGTGTCTTAATGCAGAAGGAGATCTCTGGGACAGGGAGCTATGCTCAGTCACATCCCCATTTGATCTCTCTTTCAGTATGACTGGTACACAAAGCTCACTTCTACTGTGGTGGAAATTGTGCCTCGGCAGAATCAAGGTGAGCAAAATGACATTTCTGGAAGACTTCTGGAGTGTGCAGTGAAAAATGCTTGATAAAATGTGAGGAACTATGACGAAAATCTGTAAATATGGCACCAAGAATTCCACATAAATCCGTGGAAATAAAACAGCTCTTGTGACTGCTGCATGTTATGCTTATTCTTACAGTTTGCTATATTGTACACATTCCTGTAAGCATGATAATCTACTTTTATCATAACTAGAGATATATACTGCAAGTACTACGGAATATGGGATTCTCTGGTGATCTGAGAAAGGAGGTGATTCTGGGGAAGGTCTGAGCATTGAGGAAATGGGATGGAGATTAATTTCAGACCTTCACAGGCCTCCTGTCTTTCCTTCTAAATCTCTCTCTTTGTCAAGAAGCATTCATTGAAATCAGTAACACTCTGACTGAGCCTTGGAGCTGGCCATCCCATTTGGATTCTGTAGCTTTTGCAGATATTTTCTGGACAGTGTCTTCTGGAACTTTTTTGGATGGGCATTGGCATATCCAAGGGGACCTGGAATCCAAGAAGACCTTGCCATTAAACAGTATGGTGGATTGCTGCAGTGAGCAGAAACGTGGGGTGCTGTTAAAAGGCTGTGCATGTCCATTAATTAATATATTGTTGAATACTGCAATCACAGGGAACTTTAGCTTGGTACCTAAGGCAGAAAATCCAAACATGGGCTGGCCGTATGTGAACAGAATGGAGCAGGTAGAATTTGCTTTGTGCATTCTGTGCTCCAGTTCTCAGCACAGAGTCTGTGACTCACTGCATGAGGTCTACTACTGTCTGAATGAACATGTACTATTTTTTGCAGATGAATTCACTGGCATCTACACTACAGCACTGCCTGAGCATTGCTGGGCAGCAGATAGCCAGAGGGTCGTGCTGGACACAGCTCAGCGCAGCAAGCAGGTAAGAATGAACTAAAGAATATCCTAAGCTGAGCTTTGTGTCTTTATTTGCTTGCTTCTCACATTAGATTGTATCAGTAGTTGTGTGGGAGTGCTATCTGGATACAGCTTATTCTGTATTTTCTTCTAGGAGCTTATTGTGGTGGATACGTTGTCAGGCAGTGTGTGTTCCCTCACCAAGGGTATGTACACAGTGTCCCACTCCTGATTATTAGTGCCCTTTATTCAGTATCAGAAGGCCACACTGCTGCTGTTCAGCAGGGAACTCTCCTTCCCACCTGTCAGGCCTAAATTTGGTCAGAAACGAAGGAGCGAGTGGCACAAGCCTTATCTGGCTGAGCACAGAAGGCAGGGGGTGAGAGGTAGCTGTAATGAAACTCTGTTTCTGTACTAAGGATCCCCTCTTGGAAGCTGGACACTGCTCACCATTGACCGAGATCTGCTGGTAGCCAAACTCTCTACTCCAAACTGTCCTCCCATGCTTGTAAGTATCACATGGTTAGGCAGAGGGATCTGGAAACTGCCTGATAAATATTTGTTGAATAGTAAAATAATATGTTTGCAAGTGCTTTTGATCCCTGATGAAGTTACTGAAGAACTTTCTGAATATTAAATACTTCAAATTGATAGACCTAGGGATCATTGGTACCAAAATAACTGGACAAGTAATATCCTGTTATTGATATGCTTTGATTATCTTTTGTGGAGAGATGGGGGAAGGAAACTTTCCGACAAAAGGGAAGGATCATCATTAATCAAGGGTGTAACTGTTGAGGGCACTAAGCTGAAATACAGGGGTTGCAACAGAAACAAAAATATTCACGCACATACAGTTATGTACAAAATCTTTCTGCCTTATCAGTGTTTACTGTGCTTGTACATTTCCATTGGGCCCATACCTCATGCTGCCAGTTTTAAGGACCGAGGTTCTGCTGCTTAGATTCTGGATCACCTCTAGCCTAATCTCCCATACAAAAAATGCATGTCCCAGTAGTGGTAGACTCCTCTTTCTGAGCTTGATTTTCTTGTGCTTCAGATGGTGGCCTTCCTGCCTCCTGCTGGCAAGGAAGCTGAAGTAAAGTGGGTGTGCCTAGAAGAATCTAACCACATTCAGGAAATCACTTGGAATATCCATAAACTGCAGCCTCCTCCAGAACAGGACAACCCCCAGTATGGTGTGTACCAGGAGAAACCAAGTTAAGCCGTCTTTGCCAGCTGTTATTTGGCCTTCATCCTGCAATCTGAACTGGATTTCTCAAAAACAGTTGGGGTCCCTGGTGTTGTAATATAGTTTGTGTGTCTGGATTTCCTATATCATTTCCATGATCTGCAAGTGATATTCTTTCTTTACAGCTGGTCTTGATTTTGAAGCCATCCTACTCCAACCCACTCAAGCACCAGAGAAGACCAAATTCCCATTAATAGTGTCACCTCATGGTAATTGCCTTTATCTTCTTCCCACACCTAATTCAAGATGCACTGAATTTTCCAGCTGTCTCGCTAGTCCATTCCTTGGTTTGTGTCCCTTGCAGGAGGCCCTCATTCTATATTCACCATCAGCTGGATGCTGTATCCAGCAGTGCTGTGTCGGATGGGTTTTGCTGTGCTGCTAGGTGAGTAATGGTCTGGATCTGTCATGGGCACCCAAGCAGCTGCTGTGATCTTAGGATAGCCATGAACAATGTGTTGTGGTCAGGGGCATTGAGCCTCGGTCTTCCCCTTGTGCTCATGCTGGTCTTCCCCCAGAGCCTGCTGTGAGCTCAAGTTCAAATCTAGAAGCTCTTTTTACATCTCTGTAACTAGCCTGTTGTTTCATTTCACAATCTTATCTGCTGCTGCTGTTGTTAGACTCTCGAACGTGGAAATAACAGTGACCGTAGGAAAGTCCTAAAGCAGTTTATTTCTACAACGCGTAGAGTAACAGAGAAAGCTGAATCTACGCTATCCTGCTTAGATCCAGCGATTATATCCTTCAATTCCCGCCACCCCCCACCCCCCATTCGATTCCCACCAAATGTGTTTCACAGAGAGTATAACATTTGCACTACAGAGCTTCAAGAAACCTGGGA
Source organism: Sphaerodactylus townsendi (assembly GCF_021028975.2). Lineage (NCBI taxonomy): Eukaryota > Metazoa > Chordata > Lepidosauria > Squamata > Sphaerodactylidae > Sphaerodactylus > Sphaerodactylus townsendi. The sequence goes on along the minus strand of NC_059427.1, from coordinate 69,377,510 downwards.
ACGATCGCACCTTTCCGCAGGAGGGCTGGCGCCAGGGAATTGCCAGGGAGGGGAGAGGGAAACCGGAAAGCATTTACAGGAAACGTTTGCAATCCCCACACAGCAAGACATCTAAGCACTGTCGGGCATGGATCTGACAGCTGTAAGAGGAGTGGAACTGGAAGAGAAATTGCACAAGAGTTCATGATCACCCTTCTGGAGAACAGCAGTGGAATTTGTATATAGGGGCAGCTATGGAGGGCAGCATCTTGAGCACTTTTGCTACTAAATTGTCATAAAACTGATGTAGGTAGAAGGTGATTAGGGGAAATATCCCTAATCGGCGGCAGACATTTCTAGAGATGCCTGGAGAGAAACCTGGCTAGGAGAATCAACAGTTTCATATAAGACCTTGGGCTTGAGTCAGCAAGTTGCCCAGTACAGTTCCCTTGGCAACATTATGTGGTTGGTTTTTGTTTTTTTTTCTTTCCTAGTAAATTATCGAGGATCACTGGGCTTTGGCCAGGACAGTGTGGCCTCCCTACCAGGGAATGTGGGCACTCAGGATGTCAAGGATGTGCAGGTAAGTCGAGCACAGTAATCTCTTCCCCCATTTTCAAGACTCTGCAGGGAGGAGTCCATATGTCTCTGCATTGGGTAGAGGAATATGGTAGCAGAGAAAAAAGGGATCACAAATGTGTCTTTTCATCCCAAAATAACTACACTGTGTGCAATTCTGCCATATAACCAGCTCAGATTATCAGGTAGGCACAAGATTTACTCCTCACGGGGCTTAATCGCCTCTAATATGTGGGTCCTAGGCTTGTTTTGCATGTTCAGAGAGCTTTTAACAAGACGATTTATTCAATTCAATTTATTCAATTACCCTATGCAGGTCCTGAGGAATGTGTCATAAACTCTGTTGAATGTTTAGATTCTTAATCTAAGTGCCTGGAGCCTCCTATTAAGATGGTACAGCCCTGTTTATTGCATTCTTCTGATTTGCAGTACTGTATGGAACAAATGCTGCAGAAAGAGGCTCTGGATCCACAGCGAGTGGCCCTGCTTGGTGGCTCGCATGGGGGATTCCTATCCTGCCATCTCATTGGCCAGTACCCCAATACCTACAAGGCATGTGTGGCCAGGAATCCTGTTGTCAACATAGCCTCCATGGTGGGAAGTACTGACATTCCTGACTGGTGAGTGGCCTAAACAGCTGCACTTCAGACTCCGAGTCTGTGCCTTTTATTCTTACTAATGCTCACTCTGCTGCTGCTTCCAGGTGCCTAACGGAAACAGGCTTGCCCTATGAACCATCTGGTCTCCCAGATCCCAGACAGTGGACAGAGATGCTGCTTCATTCACCTATGCAGTATGTTGATAAGGTACGACAGTGCACCTACACATGCAGACATTGCTGACTGATCTGAGAATCCCTCCTGCTTGCCCTACTTCAGTTTCACAACTCTGATTCCTTACTGCTACTTGGAAAATGTTTTTGTCTTGTTGTTTTGTTACTGTAGGTACAGACGCCTGTTCTCTTAATGCTAGGAGAGGAAGATAGACGTGTACCCCCCAAGCAGGGCTTAGAGTATTATCATGCTCTCAAGGCCAGGGGCGTTCCAACTCGGTAAGCATCTGGACAACTTTGAGAAGTAATGTCTGAACATGCTGTCTAAACAGGGTCTCTGGGGCAGAAGAATGATTTGTCAGGCTAGAAATGGTGGCATGAGCAAAATAGCTACGCTTTTGTAAATGGCAGTGTGTCTTTTTCCAGGGTGCTGTGGTATCCAGGCAATAACCATGCCCTAGCTGGTGTGGAGGCTGAAGCTGATGGATTCATGAATATTGCACTGTGGCTGATCCAACACATGAAATGACGATTTCAGGACATGGGCTGTACCTGTTGTAATCCTACCTTCCTCTCAAGCAGTATGACTAGCTAACAAAAATTCAAGTCTCTTCCAGTCAAAGCAGCCGTTGTGGGGTTTGGATGACCTGGTACCTTTTGATCAGGATCTCAGGAGCGTGGTGTCAGATGGAAACAGTGACAGTGGGTAGCGTATATCCTGATGGACATCTTAGTTATGCCAGAAGGCATCCTGACCACATACTGTTGCCAATCAGGAGCTCTAGCATAGTAGGTAGCTATTGAGAAGTGCCAGAAGAAGAATGGTCCTATTTGATTCTAGTGGAATCTTGATCTTTAGCACTGGTCTTTGCAGGCAGAGTCACAAAGGTGAGTCACAAAGGATCCAGCTGCAAAAGATAAATAAACATACTTGATTGTATAAGACCAATATCTCCTAAATGCTGACTTCTGAGATGCTGTTTAATGTCATTACTTCAACCGGAAATGACTGGGTGTCATCAGTTGCTGAGATAAGAACTTCTTTGGGATGTACATATCAGATATTTGAAAAGGGAAGGGAAAGTGGTATCAGCAACCTGGGATGCTGAAGAAAAGGGGGAGGGGTTCCTTGAATATAATGTAGTCTTTTTGAAAATAGACAGACACAACAGGCATGGTCACCAATTTAGATACTTTCTTTCTACCACCGATTCTGTAGTTGTAAGTATGACCAGGATCTGTATACTATATTGTAGAGAGAGTGTGATCTTATATGAATGTATATGCCCCTCTCCAGAGATTTGCTTGTGGTGGCATACAGTTGAGAATAAAACAGAAGCTTTAAAACATACCCATTAAAAACAGAGCCATTGAAAACCATACAGGCCAATTCCGTTTAAACAAGCTATCCTGTCTGAATATACATTCTTTAATGTCTCCATGCTATTGACTTGTTCTTCTAGCACACTTTCCAGATGCCATTCTCTAGCACTGACCCTTCAACTCACCCCTGCACAAGATTGTGGAGGCCAGGCTTCATGGAAAGTTGGGAGCCCTACAAGCTTACCTGCTGCTGGTTGTTAGGATGGACCACTAACAGCCGTTGCCTGTCTACATTATATATCTATGTTTAGTCTACTTCGTTTTCCTATTGAGCTGGTCAACTATGCAAGCTCATTATCTCAATATTGTCTCTGAAGTGTTTTGAATACTTGAAATATGAAAATGAATGCCAGGCAATAGAATGGGGGAATCAAATTGTGAAAGGACACAGTTGCCACTAAACTCTTAAATAAGAATGGTAGAAATTAGTAATATAATTAAAAAGCTCCCTCTTAAATATCTTATAAAAGTTCTAATAGCCCGTTTTGTAAGAATATCGGCAGTAATATGAAATAGGTCTCGAAGCATCACTCTTTAGGATACAGTAGCTTGGGTATTAATAGTAATATCTCAGTTTTTTTATACCTTTGATTAAAATTGGTTTTAATTTAACAGTGGTGGTTTCTGCACAGCACACTAATATGCAACACGTTATTAATGAACCTGGTTTCCCCTGTGCCTTTGCACTGAAGATTTCACCCCTCCAGGAGGCGATTGCAAACACTCTGGGTTTCTGTGGCTCCTTGGCTTCTTCTCCAAAAGGATCGCTAGTTAAGGAAAATATAATGGACTGAACTGTTTTGGGGGAGAGCCCTGTGCAAAGTTATTCCCCCAGACAGGCTAAATAGCTTCTAATAGAACTGCATACTTATGACTGGTGTTTTGCTGGGGGAGGGGAGGGGGGGGTGCAGTGTCAGCATCAGCAGTGGAGGCATGTGGATTAGCTTCACTTTCAGTAAGGAAAGCAGAGAAACTTTTTCATCACCCTTTAGCCTGAGGCTCCTCTGGAGCAGTTCTTCCTCCCTTTTCTGGTCTGGAGACCCACAAGTCCAAATGTACTTGGTACAGTGACCCAAGCAAATATGTCCCAATGGTTTTTGGCACTCTAGACAACCTAGAGTTGGCATCCATCTAGTTCAGCATTCCATTTTCATTCCAATGGATAACCGGATACTTTTGAGAAACCAACAAATGTTGCACAAAGGGCACGACTGTCCTGCTATGAACCCCAAGTAAGTGGCATTCAGCCATACACAGCCTTTGCATATGAAGGTTACATTCCAGCCTTTGGCCATCCTCTCCATTACTCCCTTTAGCTCCACCTAAGAGTCTTCGAAATGCATATTATTTTCTGTTTCATAAAGATGTTAGTTTGGTCAGTTGAGGTGCAGCGGTTGAGAAAACTATGCCTCTGCATGAGAATTATCATTTTACACACTGCCTTTGTCAAAGCCATTATTTTGTGCATTATTGATCATTGTGCTTTGATACAAGAGCAATTATGCCAAAATGTATTTTAACTTTCAAACAGATGGGGGGGGAGCACGGCTAGGTAGGCACGCAGAACATTCTACAACAAAGAAGGTCAGGCATGCTTTGTTCTGTGGCAGAGGAATATACAATCGACTAACGTTTTTATGTGAAACTGAGCATAATAGCCATCAGGACATGTTTTATTTGATCAACATATACACGTAAGAAAGAGAAAAATTCCAGCTAACGTAGGATGGAAGGTGACTTACTACAGCCTGATCTCATCAGATCTCAAAAGCTAAGTCGGGTCAGTAGTTGGAAGAGAGACTACCAAGGATGGCTACAGTGGAAGGCAATTGTAAAGCACCTCTGCCTCTTACTTGTCTTGAAAGCACCTTGCTGAAGTTATGACAAATTGGCCACAATTGACAGTACTTTATACGCACCCACACACACACAATATACGAAAGGGAAGATACTGCTTCCAGGGTCAGATCCTGGTTTCCAAATACGAACCAGCAGTTAAAGGGGCAGGAGTAGTCATTAGGGGGGCTTTGTGAGTCACAAGTTTGGAAACACTGCTGTATCTGTATTATATTTGTATCGCTTTAGCACAAGAGATGCCAATTTTATTGAACAGTGTTCCAATAAAATCATGGAAGATATATTTTCTTCTTTCTGGTTTTAACCCTAAGAAAGCACAATGTTGTATGATCTCTTAACCAAAGTAAACAGATTCAATTGGAAATGGAAGGACCGAAAGAAGGAAAGGTGGAGCCGAAGGGGAAGGGCCAAATAGAAGGGCTGTGTGGCACAAAGGGAAGGGGATCCCGTTACATTCTAGTGCCCATGCAAACCTAAAACCAATGGGGGGGGGGGAGGGTTTAAGAAAAGATTTGTCATGTTCATTCTCTTTGAGACCATCCTATGTATATTTATTAGTAAGGCAATAACACACTATTAAGACATCATCTGAGACTTCATGCCTAGTTTACAAGCAGAGTTGTTGAAATATTCCCAAGCTTGTCTATCTGATTATATTTAACCAATAAATGGCACCTATTTGGAATGAGAAAAATGGATCCTGTGTTAAAAGCTTGTTTCTATTGCTGGGAATCTTCTTCCTCTTCTAAGGTTTCCAGTCATTTGGGCAGGTCTTAGAAAGCTGCCTGCAATGCTTTTGCAACTCCTGAAAACCCTTGAGAACAGGAAGCGAATTCATACAAGTACGATCTGTGTGTGCTGTCACTGATTCCCCTTAGAGTGGTAGCAACACTCGATTGTCTCGCTTCTCATTAACTATACGGCACTTATAAGGAGATCAGTCAGTGCCATGGGGCAGCCCTGTAGAGAAGGCAAAGCCCCCACCCCCACCCCATTTGTAATAGCAGCCCTCTAGAGCTCACAGAGTAGAATAAGTGTCCTTCACTGCATGGCCGCACTGGCCGGCGACACTGGAGCAACACACGCCGAAAGGGCTGCTTGACATCAACTCATTAATCGGGGCATTTGACAGAGGAGAGGCGCGGCTGGTTAAAAGGAGCCGCTCCAGGGGCGTTGCAATGCACGCTGCAAGAAACTGGACCCGAAGTGTGGGCGGTGCGCCCTGGATTAGCTCCGGTTCACTTGCCTTTCCTGTCCTGCCAGTTCTCAGATGTTTTTGTCGCAGCCCGTTCCGCAGACTGCGCCGCTGCGTCCACCTTGGGTCTTCCAGTGCTTCTTTTTCCACGGCGAGATCTGGGGGAAGCCTCATGGCTTGCGAGCTGGACTGTGCAAGAGAGGCGGTGGGCCGGGGGGGCCGGGGAGGGACTGGGGTTTGTGCGTGTTGGGAAATGGAGGGGCGGGTGCAGGAGAAGCTGTGAGGTCTGGGGTGTTAGGGGACTGCCCTAGCATAATTGCATTCCACTGTCACCTCTTCTCTCTGTTTTAGACGCCAGGGGGTCCTGATCCCGTCGGCGCTGTGTATCACCAGTTGAACGAATTCCCCTCCGTGACTTATGCCAGTGTAGGAGTCGGATTTGCTGGCTGTGGGGGCACCGAGTGCCTGCTCCTCTACACGGGTGAGCCGGTTGCTCAGACTGATCCTCACTTTTCCTCCGCGGTGGGGAATAATTCAGGATACCATGTTAGGACTGGCTTGACCTAATGGTGTCATATTCCCGCCTGGTCCTGTTTTCTGAATACCTTTCCCCCTTTTTTCCAAACTCTCTTCAGTTGGAAATCTTTTGCAAATAGGTTAACACAGACCAGAGGACTCAAGGCTGCTGGTCTCTAGAATAATAAATGAAATGTTCCTTTGCAATCTGGCTGCACAACAGGCTTGTCCCATTCATCTTGATGATATATGAGGCCCCACTTCGGTAGATGAATTGACTTGAGCAAATGAGAGGAGCTGCTACAGTAGCTCAAAGGATAAAATTCAGAGAAACCGAGAGTACAGATTTGTTATGAGGAAGGAGATAGTAGGCAGGCTTCTGTGTGCCTCTTATTTTTCAAATAAGTGGTTTAATAGATCAGGCAATTAGGAAAACATAAAGGTTTTCAGGTAAAATAGAGGCCCTTATAATCAGCTTACATTCATTGGAGTCTTTCCCTATGAGAAAGGGACAAAAGTTGGCTAGTCTTGCAAAAAAAAAATTACACATGTATTGAAATGGTACGCAGTGTGAATAACTGATTTCACTGTGTGTAGAATAACACCAGCCCATCGCATGCACCTCAAGTTTTCAGTTACACTTACATTCAAGTTAAAATGATATGTAATTAATAAAAAAGGGAAGCAGTTACAAATAAAATAAAAAGTGTGGCTGCCTTTTCCTGTATTATAAAATAAATGTCAAATTTATAGCTACATTTTGATGATAATATAGACTTTTATATTTCCATTACAAAGAAACTCTCTGGAATATCAAACATTGCACTTTTTTCCTTGGAAATGGCCCTATGGGAAAAGAACTGAAGAGTGAACAATGTACCCTTTAAGAGATGAATGAAGAGTACTAGAAGGGAGTAGGGTCCCTTTTTTGTACTCTAGCAGTGGAAGCCTTGTACCTAAACTGTTCAAGTTGTCTGACACTTTCTCATGGAACTGTTCTAATTTCCCTTTTTGCTGCTTTGTTGATTTTGCTTTTGTTGTTCTCCATTAACTCTTCCCACTTTCCACTGAGATTTAAGTATAGATCATTTTCTGTTTGAGCTGTCAGAGCTGCCAAAATCAGTACTTCAGACATGTTTGTACTTTGGAGCAATGGAGCTTGTCTTCTTCTGGCTTTATCTTAAATGAACAGACATTTATCCAGGGGTGTAGCTAGAGTAAATGGAGCCCGGGGCAAAATCTGAGTTTAGCGCCCCCCCCCCCCCCCATTTGGGCAGCATCCCTCCCCCACCACGACCAAACAACATTTTTTGCACCAGGTCATCTCAAAGTTACCATCGCATTATAGAACATGCCCCAACACACAAATCTGAACACACCCAGGGCTCCCTAGTTTAAACAACATTGAAAGTGATGCCATTTTTTGAACGCGGGAAATCCACCCTGAAACAGCATCACTTTTAATATTGTTTAAACTACAGAGCCCAGATTCTCCCTTTCTTTAAACCACCTTTTAAGGGGATACTTCTGGGCTCCTCTAGTTTAAACAACATTGAAAGTGATGCTGCTTTCAGGCAGATTCCCCACCCCAAACAGCATCATTTTCAATGTTGGTTATTGTGGGTTTTCTGGGCTGTGTGGCCGTGTATCTTGTTCTAATAGTTTTATTCTCTGCATCTGTGGCTGGTATTTCCAGCGGTGTATCATCATCACAGAGAAGTCTATTATACACTGTGTCCAGCCTTCTCTTATAACAGACTTCTCCTCTGATGCACTCCTGGAAGATGCCAGCCACGAAAAGATGCAGGCAAAAGCGTTAGGGAACAAGATCCTATCAGACTACGGCTACACAGCCTGTAAAACTCACAACTACCAGTTGAATCTGGTTTTGAAAGCCTTCAACAATACTTTCAATTTTTTTTTAAATCTGAGAGACCCAGGATTCTCCCCTTTAAATCCATTCCAAAGGAGGTGGATTTCTAAAGAGAAGAACTCCTGGGGAAAATCTCTGAGGGTGCCTGTCAGGGAGCAAATGTTTAAGCTTAACAAGTACTAAACTTCTTCTTGTAGGCTATTCTTCAAGAAGACTCTCCTGATTTAACCACCCAGGTTTGGTGAAGTTTGGTTCAGGGGGTTCAAAGTTATGGACCCTCAAAAGGGTAGCCCCATTTACCATTAGCTCCCATTGGAAACAATGGGGGATGGGGCACCCCCTTTTGGGGGTCCATAACTTTTGGACCCCCTGAACCAACCCTCACCAAACCTGGGTGGTAATTTCATATCAAAGCAGGAGATTATCCTTATGATAATACTCTAGGTTTAGTGAAGTTTAATTCAGGGGATCCAAAGCTATGGACCCCCCAAAAGATGGGTGACCTCCCATTACTCCATTGTTTCCAATGGGAGCTAATAGTAAAATGGGGCTACTCATTTTGAGGGTCCATAACTTTGGACCCCCTGAACCAACCCCTTCACCAAACCTGGGTGGTATCAGCAGTGAGACTATCCTTATGATGGGCTCACCTAGGTTTAGTGAAAGTTTAATTCAGGGGATCCTTAAAGTTATGGGACCCTCAAAAAGGTAGCCCTCCCCATTTACTATTAGCTCCCATTGGAAACAATGGAGTATGGGGTCACCCATTTTGGGGGTCCATAGCTTTGGACCCCCTGAACCAAACTGCACCAAACTTGGCTGGTATCATCAGGAGAGTCACCTGACAATAGTCTGAAATTTTGGTGCTGCTAGCCTAAAAACTGCGCCCCCTGCAGGGCAAAAATGGAAAAAAACCTGAAAAATAGAAAAAGCCACTAACGAACCTGCAATTTTTGCGCCCACCACAAGGTGGCGCCCGGGGCACTTGTCCCCGGATGTCCCCATTGTAGCTACGCCTCTGCATTTATCCATCAGCTTGCCCTCCCACCTGAACTACATTTGCACCTTTGCTGCTAGGTCCCAATGCTGAAAAATCCACCCCCACCCCCTTGGAAGGTACCCCACAATTCTGTGGAGAACCAGGGAGGGGGGAAAAACACTTTGAACCAGAGGCGTAGCAGGGCAAAATGGCATGTGGGGCAAAATTTCTTAATCTGCCAAGTGATTCCTTCCTTGCCAGATCGGGTGTCTTTTCTCCCTGTAGTTTTAGGATGAAACTACTTCTGATGTTTCTTCTTAGTATGTGGGCTCTTGGAGTAGACTTGGCCTTTTCTGTTGTAATGGCTGCCATTTCTTCTGAGACCCTGGTGCTGATTGATCAGTCAGTCCCAGGGAGACAGGATAGAGGCTACGTATTCCTGGACTCTCATAACCTAGAAGTTCTCTCACTTCATCTTCTTCTACTCCTGCAGAGTGGCGCCAACCTGATTTGGGGAACTGTCGGCACTTGCGGTTCAGTCGCCAGCATACTGTGCACCTTGATGGCAGAACAGTTATCTCAGTTACTCCAATTAGCATGCCAGCTGAGATTCGAGACCAGTACGTACAACATTCACTAACCCCAACACAACACTAACCCCAACACTAACCCCAACCTTAGTTGTTGTGTACGACATGCAGGCCAGGTTTGAAGTGGACCTTATTTGGTACAAGGTAGACTAGGAACTGTAGTAAGAATAATCAGTTTCCCCTAGAGATGAGAGCAAAGGGTGAGGCAAACTTAGGGGTTCTTGAGGCTGGGCATGGTTCACAGTGACATGTTAGGACAGTTACTGGCAATTGCAACTTGCACCTGCTCACCTGCAACCTAAAATCCTTCAGCTGAAAGTGTATGTGTTGGGGCGGAGAGTCATAAGTCCAGTGCAATTTTAACCCAAATTAGTTGGCAGAGAGGTTTCCTCCTCTGTTTTTCCTTGGAGCTAGCTGCTTGTGTTGAACATTCCTATCTCTTGTGCTACAGACTGCTGGTCCAGGTATCTCCTACCGGGAACCACAAGGCTGTTCTCACCCATCAATTGGAAAGGGGGCAGAAGCAGGAGGTGCTGGAGGTAAAATAGTTAAACTTTGCTGTCCCACACACTACATAGTCAGTGGTCTGTAGTTGTTACAAAGGTGAAATAAAGCTACAAACTGCACGCTGAAATGACTTGTGTGCAGTACTATAATTCATTTATAAAAGTTTGTGCGGTAAACAGTAGGACCAAAAACCTTAGGAGGTCAGTTATGCTTAACGGAGTATGCATGAATCATGACTTTGATCCATTGAGCATCCCTGTGGATGGAAAAATTTCCACTCATGAAGCATGATTTTTCAGCCTTCCCCTCCCCACTCCTTGGGGGAAAAGAGAAAATAACAAAGTCATGTTCCACAGGCAGAAATCATTCCATCTACATAAATGCTATGGTGCATCCAAGCTATGATTCATGCAGGCACATAGACAGTCATTGGCTTCCTAAGGAGGTAAAGTGACCACATCTTTTTTGACGATTGACTCTTGATTGGTGCCAAAAGTAACCTTCATTGCCTGGTATTGATAACACTTTCTTTCCTGGAGGAGCCTTTGGTCTATTATGCATGCAGGACTCACCCTGTGGCTCTTTTCTTTGCAGTGTTTTTCTCCCCTACTGTTCTCAGTGCTAATTGGGATCTTCTCAATGTGAAGCTCCTCAGCAGTCATTTCACTTACTCACTGTTTCTCTTGTTGCCTGCTACTCCCACCCCCCACCCTTTAAACAACAAAACAGCAAGGAAGAGGCCACTCTGCTAGCTGAGAGTTGGAGGAACTTTGGTTGGGTGGGGGAAGGCAAGACAAGGCGGTAGGGGCAAGCAAAGCCGAGGCAAGCTGAACACACAAGAAAAGTCTTTGCATTCTCAGCAAAGAGAAAGGAAAAGTTGCACTTTATGAGGTTTTGGAAGCTGCGGGGCTTCTTTGATCCATGGCTCAGTGAGTTCTGGAGGAGGAAAAATGTGTGTACAACCAAGAATTTGACACTGCATGCGGAGCATCAAGTGCATAAATGGCCATAGCTTTCTCTTCCTGGTCCTACCAATAGGGCAAGGGGGGTGGGGTGTCATGCAGTTCTAGGCTTTGAGGAATTAGAGTAAGATGTGGATTGCCAAGCCCAAGAATGTTGTGGTAGGCATTGTCCTGTGCTGATTTCTGTGCCCCAGCAGGTTTGGAACAACAGTGGGAGGGTGAAAAGTGTTAACCTTACAGCGCTGGACAAACATGGCAAGGTTTACACAGATGGTAAGAACAGCAGCAGTTGGTTTAGCTGCAAGCTTCTCTGTGTGTGCAGAGTAATGATCCTCTCATCTTACTGCTAATATCTGCTTCCTGATGCCACAGAGCTTGTGTGTGCTCCTCCTTCCCATTAACAGCCTTTTCCCACTGCCACAGTGAGAGATTCTAATGCAGTGATAGCAAACCTTTTCGAGACCGAGTGCCCAAATTGCAACCCAAAACCCACTTATTTATCGCAAAGTACCAACACGGCAATTTAACCTGAATACTGAGGTTTTAGTTTAGAAAACACAGTTGGCTCTGACGCATCCGTTACTCGGGAGTAAGCTTGGTGAAAGTCGGTGGCTTTGCTTTGAAGCAACCGTGCAACTCTTCCAATGGATGAATCACGACCCTAGGAGGGTTTACTCAGAAGCAAGCCCCATTGCCAGCAATTGAGCTTACTACCAGGTAAAGGATTGAGCTTTAGTTCTTCGCATGAAAATCAGTGGGGTTTAACAGCGCTTAACAGGGTTACCTACACTGCTTCCCCAAAACTAGGTCTTAGGTTTAATGCTAATAATTGAGTCCAGTGGCCCAGGCTAGCCTAGATGTGTGGGAGGGGGCACTCTGTTTTCATGTACCTACAGAGAGGGCTCTGAGTGCCACCTCTGGCACCCATGCCGTAGGTTCGCCACCACTGCTCTAATGCTATGTGCCTGTCTTTGCCTGGTCTGTTCAGGCTATTAGGAGGAATTTGTGAAATGCTCTCCAAGCTCTCACTGTAAACTGGGTATTCAAAAGCACCCCAAGACCTTCTTGATAGGTGTCATACTCCTATGATAGTGGATTCTGCTTATTACTATTAATTCAGCATCAGGATTTAGCTTTAGTTGAGACATCTATATACCATATCAATGAAACCCTCAGTGATGCAGAGAATATAAAACCAGCCACAGCTACGGGCCATTCAGTGTGCTTTAGGTATCCGATGCTGTCCTTTCATACAATGTTGGATAATGTACATATTGAACCGCAAGGATGCAAAATGGACCCCTGACAGGCATGGGGGGGGGGGGGGGGAAGCAGCTGACTATCCATTCCTCTATAGACCTTCCCTGTCTGTAGTAGGTGGAGCAACTCAAAAGCAGTGTCATGAGTTCTATCCTTGCATTGTTGGCTCCTCATGGTGAGGAAATGCTCAGAATGCAACGGGGATTAATACATTGAGTTATCCCTGTTGCTTCCTCTGGATGCTGATTGGTCATGGGCAAAAATATGGGGTTGTGATCCACCTTGAGCAAACTTAAGAAAGATGAACTATAAATAATATAAAACAAAGTAAATGAAAACGAAAGTGACAAATCCAGAGACCTCATGATACCCAAGGCGGATACAGCAAAATAGCCGACTAGGGAGTTCACTTCCAGCAAACATTTTCTGAGCTTTCATTGGCCAGGAATGAGTCCCTTACCATCTTAGGAATTGGCCAGGAATGAGTCCCTTACCACCTGTCCAACCACTCTGGCCCTGATCTAGGTTCCTCTGCTATCTGAAGATAGGTGGAATACGGGGAAAGGACCTTCTTGATTATGGGAAAGGATCTTTTTGACAGTGACATGAACATGGAGTTTACTGCTTGGAAACATCCCTGAACCTGTTATATGAATATGCTCAATTTCAATATTAAATCCCTTCCAGATGTTTACATAGCACACTGTTGTTCTCTTCCATGCATAAGGCAGTGGATCACCTTCATATCATCTGATCCAAACCAGACTCTGCTCTAGAATAATGTATGCAATTCCAGAATATGAAGAGGGCTAAGCACAGGAAATTATCTTGCTTTAAATAAGGGTTGTTAACTGTTCCTACTTCACAGATATCTGGCTTTAAAAATAGATTCGAGGAAAGAACATAGTGAGCTCAAAAGCACTAATTTAAGATCAAAGCATGGGCAGTATTATTTGAGCTTTTCCCCATGGCTTTGTTGACCTGGCTGGCATTCAGTCTGTGTCCCTTTTGCTCCTTGTGGAATTACGAATGTAAAGAATCCACCCCAAGAGGGAACTTGTTTTGCTGCAAAATGAATTCTTGTAACCCCCACAAGCACAGCAGGGTCATCTCAGGCTAATAATTGCATAGTAATTAGTGACTTGTGACTGCTCTGCCTTCACTAACAACATATTAAGACCTTGTTAGAAAGCTGCCACCATCATTTTATAATAGCTGCTGCTGCTGCCTCATTTGAGCTGCTATCTTGAAGCAATGTTCATATTTTGGTCACACATTTTAAATGACCCATCTTTTCCCTAAATAGCTCACAGACACCTGCTTGGCTTGCTTGGTGACTAGCCATTCAGCTCCCCTGAATATTCAGAAATGCTAATTCCTCTCCATAGTTGTAGGGAAGACATCTGGCAGTCAAAGTCTCAGCACTGTGTGCTCTTCCTGTTCCTTACTTGCTCTCAGCCTTGAAGAGAAGGACTGTCCTATTGAGGCACTCCTTATCCATTTTCTCATTTTCCTTCTGCCCCCAGGGCAGTTTGGGTGTTTGGCCTGGTCCCACTCAGAAACACAGATCCTGTATGTTGCAGAGAGAAAACGCGCCAAAGTGCAACCACTTTTCCCTCAAGACAGATCCTCCCAAGGAGGAGAGAAGCCTGGTGAAACAACAAAGGTATCTTAAATGCTTTACAGTCGTGATAATTAAATCTGTTGGGCTGGCAAAGACTATATGCTTCAATGCAAAACCACCTATTCTTAATATAAAAAGGCACATTTTCTTTACATTAAATGAACAAGGTATTCATTAACTACATTAGCAAGTTTCTAGGAGGCCTGGTAGCATACATTCCTCTTCCATGTGTTTGAAACATTTGCTGTTTAATTCAGGATGCACAGTTTCAAAACATTTATTTATTTATTTATTTTATTAATTAGATTTTTATATCGCCCTATCCCCGAGGGGCTCCGGGCGGTGTACAACAATAAACATAATAAAATGGCAAAATCTTTAAAAGCTGCGATAAAACAGTAAAAGCTAAATCTTATAAATACAATACAATACAATACAATAAAAATACAATAATAAATATAAATGGCATCCAGCTGCTCCGTATGACCATTTGTCTGATGTGGCAAGGCTGTTCTTATGCTTCACCAAGAGGAGAATTGTGGGCAAGTAATTCAGTACGGACAACATATAAACATATACAGAACTGCCTTATATTGCATCGTGCTTTTAGTCTATCAAGGTCAGTGTTGACTATTCTCACTTTGGCTCTTGGGTGGTTTCAGGCAGAGGTCATTAATCTCCTGCTACCCGATCCTTTTTATCTGGAGATACCAGAGACCCTCTGCATACCCAGCAGATGCTCTTCCAGTGACCCATGCTCTTCCAGTGACCCATGGCCCCACATGTATAAATCAGCCATCATTGACTCAGAACAGTTTTGGAATTTTAGATTACAGGGAGTGGCAAGTTTATGGAAGAAGGCCATAGGGCTTGGTAGTAGGGTGGTAGCCTACAAGCAAGGTGTCTACAGCCAGCCCTGATGAGTGGAGGATGCCTGCACTCCATACTGAGGACTCCATGCCTGTCTCAGAGAAATACAACTGTTCAGCATTCACAACAATATTTTCCCCTTTTGTCCTAGGGGGAGCAGTTTGTGTACTATGACAATTGGGGAGAGATGCTGAGTGATAACAGTGCCCCTGTCTTGTGTGTGCTGAATGTTGAAACCAGTGAAATTTCAGTTCCAGGTGGCATACCAGGACATATCTCTCCTGGGCAGGTTAGTGCATTGCAGTGTGAAGAGTCAATGGAAAACTGCAGTCCCGGTCAGAGATCATGAGAAAAGGGGAAACTCGGACCCAGTTTTTGATGAGCTCTTAAATTGCCATGGCTGCTTTCCAGAGAAAGGGTGAAGGGGGAAAAAACTTGTTCTGGTGCTCTTGGCTATCAAGGTCAGTGCTGACTATTCTCACTTTGGACTCTTAGCCATGCACATCCCTTTACTTTGCTTAAATGTTTGTCAAGGTCAAAATACTTCTGGGTGGCCCTCAGGATTCAGAGTTAGACAAGTGATGTGGGTGTGCAGAATCCCTCACACAAGTGGGAGAATCCAAGTTCAGTTCAGCCACACACACCTCTGAGCTCTTAAAGAAAACAAATCACTGCCAGGCGCTTTCTAGTGGAGTCAATGGTGCTTGCTGTAAGAGCTGTGCACATTACTTATGGCCCAGTTCAAACTCCATGGGCAGGAGTCCTGCAGAAGCCCTCTGGAGAAAACACTCTTTGTCATGAATTTCACCTGTTCAGACATCAGCTGCAGAGATAGCTACAGCTTGCAAATGCAGCTGTCATGGAAATAGTCTGTAACACTTGGTAAGTTGCTGACTTTTCCAGCCATCCTGTACAGGAGCAGGTCCCAGTAGAAGGCTTCAGGGTGGGTTAGGCCATTGTTGAAGGATGTGATCAGAATCAGTGATGTTATGTGGGGTGTAAGGGTAGGTCATAACCCATTAGATAATATATGGAGGTGCCACTAGCTCATATTATGGCTTTGCTTCCCTGGCCAGGCTCTGTGGTCCCCCAGTGATGAAGGTATTTTATTTGTTGGCTGGTGGCATGAACCCTTCAGACTGGGATTGAACGCTTGCTCCAACAGAAGGTATTTATTGATTTCATTTATGCCCCACTTTTCTCCTCAGTGGGAACCTAAACTGCCTTACACCGTTCTCATCTTATCCACACAGTAACCTAGTGTGTTAGGTTGGGTTGAGATACTGCTGCAATGGTAAGCATAATCTCATAGGTTGATGACTATGAATTGTCCTGGATCCTGCTCTGTGATTAGGTGTGCCGGAACCAATTACTGCTTTAGGACACATTCAGAAGGTCATGGACATTTTTATTCAGCTCCCAGACAGGGTGAGAGGAAAACCCCTACACATTGAGCCTCAAAGAGATTGGGGTCGGGGGAGAGAGAAATCAATCAGAAAATAATTATGCAAGCTTTCATCAGGTTGAGCGCAGAAAAAAGGCTGGGGGTATAACGGTTTAGGGCATAATGGAAAAAAAACAACTTTTGTCTGCAGTTTGTCACTTTCTTCAGATGGAAAGTAGGGTTGATGGTACAGAGGGATGGTGGAAAGGGATATCACCCTTGGGCACAATTCTGCCTGGAAAACAAACACAGTGTAAAAGTTGTATTGACACTCATTTTCTAGTAAAGAAAGAATACAAGGCTTCTTTCCAAATGACCACACCCACTTTAATAATAAAAATGGGGCTTAGGCCAATGCATTAGCATATCCTGGATATTAAAGTGCGCACTGAGAAAGAGAGAGGCCAGAAGGTTGTAGACTTGTATCTATGTAGAATTACATGTTGGTAGATGCAAGTCAGATTTCTGATATTTCCAGAGGCTTCTGGGAAGATGAAGTTTAAAAAAATGGAGTCTTCCCTTTTTAACTCTAAACACCAGAAGTCCATCAGAACCTTCCCAACTGTAAACTTGTATGTCAGTGGTCTCCATTATACTTTCCATATAAACTCTATTTCCTCCATAAACTCTAAACTTGTATGTGAGTAGTCTCCAATATAGTTTCTGAAATCTGTTTATTCATATATTTATTTACATGATTTATATCCCACCTTTTCCCTCAGTGGGGACCTAAAGCAGTTTATGTAGTTCTCGTCTCTTCAGTTTTATTCCTACAACAGCTGGCTCAAGGCATCTATGGCAGAGTGGAGATTTGTACCTCATTTTCCCAGACCTTAGTCTAACCATAATACCACACTGGCTCTCAGATCCAGCTGAAATGAGATCCATAGATTTGGGAGGGACTTGATGGGTCAATGGTGTGCCCAGCCACAGCCATCAGGAAGAGGCCTAAAGCAGTACCAGATCATTCTTTCCTTGAGAAAGCGTCAAAGGACAATCCTCCCTCAGGTAGCTTAGTCCATATAAGAAGATATAAATAATTAATATAAAGGACTTCCTTAAACAGAATGTGAAGGAGAACAAGTAATGGCACTCCAGATTCTAAGTTTCACAATCTGTTAAATGTAAAATGTGGATATTTGGCCCTACAGTGGTGTACATATGTATCATTCCAGGGCTGATGTAGAATGAGGTTGGGGTTGGAAGAAAATATTCCATTTGGATCACTCCTTACCATTTCCCTGTCTCTGCTGTAGGTCAGCCCTATTTCTCTTGGATGTATCTGGAAACAGCTGTGGTAAGTCACTTCAGAGGTTGTCCTTCAAAAGGAAGAATTGTGGAAGGTGCAGCTTTCCTGGCTTAGTTCCCCAGAGGAAGAAAAAGTTGTTTCTGCCAGATTTCCAATTCAGTGCAATTGTAAAAGCTATAGAAACCCTCTTCAGAGTGGGATTCTTCAGCCCAGGGCATTCTGCACTTTTTTCCAATTTCTCCAATTTTGGGGAAAAAGCCAAGAAGTGTTTGGAAACACGTGGCTTTCTAATGTATCTCCCCACAGGGTCAGATTTATTTGGTATTGCAAAGCAACTACTTATCTTTCTTCAGCCATTTCATTGTTCCTTATGCTTTATATTTCCAAAATGGGAGTGAGGAAATACACTGTTAGAAGAATCTCTAGAAGGATGTCTGTGGGGACTTCTCAAAAGATGGAGTCAAATGTTTCCCATTCACATGGTGGTAATTTCAAAACATGGGAGCTTTGGGGTAGCTTTGGAGATTAAAAAGCTGTCTAGTGATTTGGGCATTCCTAAATCCACACAGACAGGTCTTGGCCCACCCCTTGATGTCTCATAATAATGATTGTGGTTGCAGAGCTGCTGTCTTCCAATTGCCAGGCCGTCTCTTCTCCCCGGCTGAGCCCCAATGGAACCCACCTGCTGTACTTAGAGGGGTCAGTGTTTGGGCCTCATCGCCAGTGCCTCAAGCTGCAGATGGTGAGTGTGAAAGCATCAAACCAAAGACATGAATTGGAGGGACTGTGAAACCAGAGGTCTGCAGCAAAAGGTATTCAGAGAGCAGAAGAGGTACACTTGACGTGACCTAGAAATACAAGGCAAAATAAAAATGGCACACTTATGAAATAGATATAATTCTTGCTGCAAACGTATTATTCTTCCCAGGAATTCAGAATGCCTTGGTTCAGAGGGGTCACACGGTAGCTTAGTTTGTAATCAGCTTGACAAAAGATGCACAGAAATCTGACCCTTGGGATCCAGCTTGAAGCATGATGCCTTCTATTCCTTATTCTCCAAATTGTGCCTCTGTTTGATCTCTCTCCCACCTAGCTCAACTGGCAAACCAAGCTCACATCTACAGTCGTGGATGTGGTCAGGACTGCCACAGCTGGTAAGTCTCAGTTTCAGCAACTGAAAAAGCCATCTCCAGCTTGCTATACCTGATCTCCCTGTCCCTCTACCCAACTCATGGCTCCTTCTATGTCTTTCTGACACATAGCTCTTGCTGCCTCAAACACAAATTAAGCCCCAATGTTTCCTTTTTAAACTTGAGAATCAGAAATATTCCTATATGCTAGCTTTGCCTGTTCGATCCCACTTTCCAATGTTTCACTTGAAGCTCCTGGCTTTGTCTGTGTTTTTTAAACCTGAGCTGCATCAAAGCTCTTCACTGGGCTTGTCTTCTCCCTTTAAGGTTTTGGGGGCATTTATTCAGGGGCACTGCCCCTGCTCTGCTGGGCCACAGACAACCGCCGAGTCCTGCTAAGTACACCTCAGAGGAGTAGGAAGGTATGTTCAGGCAGCAGAGAAAATCTGAGACGTTAAGGAAGAGGGCCAACATATGGACTGCCTATTGGCAGGGATGCTGAAAAGTAATATCATAGAGAAAGCCTAAAGAGAAGGGTATAGCAAAAAAATCTAGCTGTATGTTGTGTGGTTGTAAAAAAGTTATCCATTGAATGAGTGGATCAATGAATTTATTTATAGAATTCCCCCATATGTGTGCATACTTTTTTTAAAAAGTACATTTTCATCCCATCTTTCTTTCAAGGAGTTCAGTGCAGCATAAATCGCTGTTCACTTCCTCCATTTTATTCTTACCACAATCCTGTGAGGTAGGTACAGCTGAGGGAGCGTGACTGGGCCAAGGTTTCCTAGTTTCCATAACTGAATGGCGTTTCAGGCCTGAGTCTCCCACATCCTAATCTGCCACTTTAACTACTGCAGTATACTGGGGACTCTGTAGTTCCTGAGGAATTAAGTGCAGCAATTTGGATACATGGCAGTCCCCGGTAGGTTAGTGTGAGAGACAGTGACACTTGTTCAGTGAGCTTTGTTGGTGAACAAGGATCTGAAGATGGGCTTCTTTTGTGCTAATAGTACCTCCACCACCCCAACCCCCTTCAGCCATTATACCATATTGGGTCTCAGAAGTGGTGAGTGCTAAACCTTGTTTACCAATGATAAATGTGAACCTCATTTACTGAACCTGAAAGATCTTAGAGGCAGAGGGAGCAAAGAGTCCTGAAAAGAGGTCACCACCTAAGTTACTGGGGTGGGGATAGGGGAGAAGTGACTGAAAGGGAAGGGGCCTGGGTTGCAATCCAGTTGGCTCCAGGTATACTTTCCCTCACCAGAGATAACGTGAAGGGGGTGAGTGCCCAAAGGTAATTACTAGGTGGGCTTCTGTAGCCCACCAGCAGCTTCCATAATCTTTCTTTACTTTCTGTTGCAGGAACTGCTGGTGGTAGATACCAAACTAGGGAGTGTGAACTGTATTACAGCAGGTACAATTGCATGCCGTAGCCAGAAGGAGCTACGTTTTAGCTCCTGAGCCCCATTCTGAGGAACAGATATAGTAGTCAGAAGGACTAGTACTTTCACCCATTTCATAGAACATTGTCTGCTGGACAAGGCTGGTATCCATATGGGACGTTTTATACATCACCTAGCTGGGTTTTCCTTCCATTGAACTTGCTCAATTCTGCAGAGCACTCTGTACTGACAGGTCCTGTTAGCAACCAGAATCAGTTCCCCCACCTGAGGAGGAGCCCTCTCCCTATGCCAGTGAAACCGGAAGCTTAATGCTAGAGCCCTAAGCTGTATAGTTCATTGCACAAACCGCTGACACAAGAAGCCCAATTTTTCCAGAACTGGGTGGCCTTGTCTTTATTTTGTATAATATTTCACTAGGATGTGATGGTCAATAAGTCTTTTGAGGAGCAAGTTGTGTACTCAAACCGAGCAAACTTTTGGCCTTTGCAGACTTTTTGTTGTTGGCACAATAAAATTACAGCTGCAACCAAATTGCTGAACACAGTCCAGACTTCTGTAAAAACTATGCTTCTACTGTGTGGATATTGCATTTTCCCAGCATTGGATATATCATAATTTGTATCTGGGAAAACATTGTTATTCCTCCAGATAGGCATATCTGTGCTATAATGTCTATCATTATGCTTTTATGGATGGAAAGGATTAGTTCTGGAGACAGTAATGGTTAGGAGCTGTGTTTATTGGAACACAACAGCTAGCTAACTAAGCAAGCCACAGCTGGACCTCAGAAATTCTGTCTCCTCCTTGTCCAGTTATGGACACAAAACCTGAGCCTCTCCATTCTAGAGGGTCTCTGGGAGTTGTCCTTAAAGCAACAATACCAATATGCCACAACTATAGTGTAAAATGTGATAATAGAAATAATAGTGAATATTCCCTGTGTCAGTGGTGAACATCTGATTTTTAAATGAGAAAAAGGCAGGCAGATAGCAACACAGAAGCTGCCCATCTAGCCACCAGTTCCTAGATCTTCTTCTTCTGGACCACAGCTACAAAATGGCTGCCAGAGGAGGCACAGCCGACCCCCAAATGGCAGGGACTGCAATCATAACTCTAACAGCAACTGTTCACCTTTTCAGGTAGAAACAGGCATAATGTCTTTTGAAAATAAAAATATTTTTAAAAAATTTCCTGCCTGCATAGTTTAGGTGCTTTACGGAAGCAATCAAAAGAAATGCTATTTTCCATACACTGCTTGGCTATTCCTGTGCACCCCAATTATATTGCAAATATTATGAACTTTGACATGTGTTAAACTATTGTACAAAGGCTAAACATGCAATTGCATTTTCTGACCGTCTGCATAACTGTCATTCTCCTTGTTCCATCCTAGGGACTTCAGAGGGTAGCTGGACCCTTCTGGGCATTCAGCAGGATCTGTTGGTGGTCAGCTGTTCATCACCCAATTGCCCTCCAGGCTTGGTAAGAAGCTTTTCTGGCAACTGAATAAGCATTCAGCAAGTCCAGCAGAGTAGTCCTCTGTCTTCTTTTCTGAAACGTGATACATTTAACGGAGTGATGATGCCCTACCACAATTGCTGCACTCTTTTCTATCATGTTTGTGTATCCTCTTTCTAGATAGATCATATAGGACAGTGGTGGCGAACCTTTGGTACTCCAGATGTTATGGACTACAATTCCCATCAGCCCCTGCCCAATTGGCCATGCTGGAAGGGGCTGATGGGAATTGTAGTCCATAACATCTGGAGTGCCAAAGGTTCGCCACCACGGATATAGGAAGATGCCAGCTTCAAAAATACAGAGTTTGGACATTCTCTTTAGTACAGTTAATTGGCTTTGTTTATGCAGTGTGCATAAAGAAAGCTCAGCTCAAGCACCTGGAATATGTCCTTGTGGTTTGCAGCCACCAAAAAGAACTCTTGAGCACAAACTCATGCCTTGTTCTTCAAGATAGGTTACTTGTCATGTTAAGAGAGATTTATGTGCAACATTGCTGCCTGTTGCTTCCTGTAACAGAATGTTGTCTATCTGCTTTGTAGAAGGTGGCTGTGCTTCCCCCTGTAGGGAGTGAGCTGGACCTGCAGTGGATGAGTGTGGTGGAAACGTCTGTGCTACCAGATGTGGAATGGAAAATCCTCACAGTGCAGCCACCTGTGACTGAGGAGGGCATCCGCTACAGTAAGGAGTAGGAATATGGAGACCCAAGCCAGTCCGTAATCCACTCGTGAGGCTGACTGGTATTTGTTGAGTATTTTACAGTTAGTTGAATGAGTAGGTATCTGTAATAGTACAGACCGAGACACAGCTTGACTGATGAAGATAGCTAAATCTTACGGCCCTGGCCCTCACCTGGTGGAATAACTTTCCAAATGAGATCAGGGCCCTGCGGGACCTGCATAGTTTCCACAGGGCCTGCAAGACGGAGCTTTTCCGCCAAGCATTTGGCCAGCTGACCTGAATGTTACGTCTGGCCCCTGTGGGCACAGCGGGGAGGAAAGGAAGTCGCCATCAGATCTAAGTTGTTTTTATTGGTTTTATCGGATTTGTGCATTTATATTGTTTTTATGGTTGTGTGTCATTTGCCGCCCTGAGCCCTACTGGGGAGGGCGGGATATAAATGGAAAAATAAGTAAATAAATAAATCATTGGGAAATTCCACCTTTTATTGATTCTGTACGGTTTAAAGATAAGTCTGATGCCCGCTCAGAAATAGTTGAGAGGAACAATACACCTTATTCTAGGTGGCAGAATCATAGAAAATATTACAATGGGGATACTGGAATGTCACAGTGAGAACTTGGTGGGCTTAGATTTCTGGATGAAAACCTCAGTATGAAGTGCCTATTTGCAGAAGACAAGTGGAAAGGACTTGGACATGCACTGAATAAAGAGAGGTTGGTCTATATGACTTTTTCATCTAGTATTATCATTTAGGGCTGGAAAAAGATGGAGAAACTTTTGATACTACATTTCACACTTCTAATGAGGTGCTGATGCTGCTGATAATTAATAGCTTGATCCAGTTACCACAGGAAATGTATCATCAGGTGGCATACGTTAACTATCAAAGGAGAGATTTTGGGGTACTATTAAAGTATAGCAAATTTTCAGCTATGGAATGGCTGTACTCTTTTACCAGATTAGAAAGAGTTGGGTTTTTGATACTTCAGTAGCTAAATGTCTTAATCTGGCCTTGTATAATGTAGGAGAATAACCCTCTTCCTCTTGTAGTCGGGACCCTGAATAGTAGCAGCAGGCAGGCTGTGCATAAGCAGGAATGATGCTCGTAGCGCCATGATGTGCCTGTTGACTTCCCCAGGGAAGTGGCAGCTGGATGTTGGTGATCTGCACCTAATCTGTGGTCTTGTTTGCAGCAGACCTGGCATTTGAAGCACTGTTGCTGAGACCGCATGGAAGCCAGCAAGAAGGAAAGGACTTCCCACTTATTGTTTCTCCACATAGTGAGTGACAGCTATCCTTTAGATTGAATATACCACTCTCCATTCCCCATCTACTAGGTGTCTCCTCCCAGCTTCTTTTTCTGTAAAGTTGGCCTTCATTCCATTATCATTTTTCTTAAGGTGGCAAGATAGCCAGGATAGTTTTGTGTCTGATTTTTTTTTAAATCTGCACATTGGGTCACTTACAAATCTCATCTCCTGATGGGGAAGGGGATGATAGGCAGAATTCTGTTGCCTGGGCTTCTCAGCATTCTTTTTCCAGAAGTCCTTTGCTGTATGGCTGCCATTCTCGTTCCAGGTGGCCCTCATGCAGTCTCTGAGGCCTGTTGGCGTTCAACCATGGCATGTCTCTGCAGGCTGGGTTTTGCAGTTCTCATGGGTGAGTGCAGAGGTGTCCTGTACTTCCTTCCCCATCCCTCTGAGAGCGCATCCAGATCATCAGTGCATGCACTCTGCAACTGCATCTCACTGTTTGTGTGTTACCCCAACATTGTCTCCATTCACATGGTGTCAGGGATGGGAGAAGGGCAGCGTTTGAATTAAGGAGCAAGAGACTGAAAGGCAGTTAAGGATTATGGCCAAATGATGTCCCTTCCCTTAGTATCCTTCTGAAAAAAGCAATGAGGTAGCCCTCATCTGCCTCCCCTCAGAATCTGAACACTGGAAGGGGGTGGTCTTTGGTGCTGGAGGATTATCATGTGAGTCCAAAGATGATTCTGGGCTCCCCAACTCTCATCTTCTGCTAGGACTTTGGTAGTCTTCGAAGATTTCATCATCTGCACAGTGTTGGCTTAAATTAGTCTTTCTTTTGATCCAATTGATTCTTTCTGCTTCTGCCTCAAAAATACCTTTGTTAGTTCGCTATGCAACATGATGAAAGAAGAGTGAAATTGCCTTTGTCCATATAGTACAGGGGTAGGGAACCTGCGGCTCTCCAGATGTTCAGGAACTACAATTCCCATCAGCCCCTACCAGCATGGCCAATTGGCCATGCTGGTAGGGGCTGATGGGAATTGTAGTTCCTGAACATCTGGAGAGCCGCAGGTTCCCTACCCCTGATATAGTAGAAGGAAGAAAAGAACAGACTAGATTAGCAGACCTTAGACTAAGGTTGAGAGAACATAAGAACATAAGATCCCTGCTGGATCAGACCAGAGTCCATCTAGTCCAGCACTCTGCTACTCGCAGTGGCCCACCAGGTGCCTTTGGGAGCTCACATGCAGGATGTGAAAGCAATGGCCTTCTGCTGCTGCTGCTGCTGCTCCCGAGCACCTAGTCTGCTAAGGCATTTGCAATCTGAGATCAAGGAGGATCAAGATTGGTAGCCATAGAAAGTGATAAAATTAATACAGACCTAACAACTAGATTAGTTAGACCTGACAACACAAACCATACATCTCAGGTTTACTCACTTGTTCATCTTCCAATATTATACATGCTGTTAAATATCAGCAGTGCCCTTCTACTGTCTGTATTGGACAAACAGGTCCGTTCCTATGCAAAAGAATACATGGGTATAAATCTGACATTAAAAACCACAGCACTCAAAATAGGAGAGTGTGATTGACCAAAGGTTTCCCTGTGAGTTTCCACAGCAAAGTGTAGGTTCAAACCTGAGTCTCCAACCTGTGTCCACCATATCTCACTACGGACATTAATTTTTTTGCCGACTCAGATCTCCATTTCTATTCATGTCTGATAAAGGGAGCTTTGACTTTTGAAAGCTTATATCGGAAACTCTTGTTGGTCACTGAAGTGCTACTGAACTTGAATCTAACTGTTTTACTGCAGACCAACAAGACCTATGAAATTAGATTAGTAGAGATTCCTTGTGGGATTTTTCAGTTGTAGGTGCCTGCGGAATGGAGGCATTAGTGCTTAGGTGGATCTAAAACTGAAGCCTGAGGGTGTGACGTGTTCCACTCCCTGCCACCCAGTGGGAACTTACTACCCTTTCAGGAAACCCCATCTCCTTTAACCATCCCCCTGCCATTGTCCTATTTTGAGTCTACGTCCTGGCTGTATAGTGGTTTGCTCTGCTAGAACATCAGCTGCATCTTTCTCAGCCTCTTCTATGAATGAGCACTATACTGAGATAGATTTCTTCACCAGCAGAGATCAAAGGTCATAGAGAACTAAAAACACAAATGGAAGGAAATGAGTAACATAATCATAAGATCTTACAGAATAACAACACAATTAGCAGTACGGAGATACTATGCTACAAGAAATAAAATGACATCTTTGTCCTACATTTATAACATTTATATATCCCCATATTTGCTTCCAGTGCTAGAGGTTTACGACATTGTTTTATTGATTGGTGGATCAATAGAAAGGGGGAGGAGGGAGGTTCTGAGGCAGCCATTTGGGAGTGAAAAAGCTGTATTAGACTATTGGTACATGTCCCATCTCAGTCTCCTGATTTGCCTTTTTCTAACCAGTGAATTACAGGGGCTCCCTGGGCTTTGGCCAGGCCAGCATTGACTCTCTGATCTCTCACGTTGGGGTACAAGATGTGGAAGACACTCAGGTCAGCCTCCTTTCTTTCTCTTTCACCCCCTGCAGGATGAGCCAGCAGCTGCAAATAAAAGCACAAAGCTCAGTATTGCTAAACCAGGGGACCTGATTAACAAATATCACACTGTTTGTCCTTTTCATAACAGCAGGCAAGCTTTGGGTGGGGAAGGAAGGCAGTTGCCATAGATTTGGAATAGATTTGGCCTATCTGGAATAGACCTGCTCACATAGAGACCATCCCCTCACTGCATCCCTGTCCCCTGTCCAGTGTTATGCTATGCTTCTGAACCCTTCTTTGGACCTACCTAGGGAGGGTTCAGAAGGAATGAGATCCTTGGGGTTGAAAAATGCCATGAACCATTTGTAGACATGCACACAGGCAGTTTTTAATTGAATTCCCTGGAAGGAGAGTTGGGGGATCATATATGTGAGTGGCTAATCCAGGGATCTCCATCCTATGCCCTTCCAGATGTTCATGGACTACGAATTCCATCAGCTCTGCCAATTGGCCATGCTGGCAGAGGCTGATGGGATTGTAGTCTATGAACATCTGGAGGGCCATACATTGGAGACCCCTAGGCTAATCTGTATTGTGTGAATGGTCAGAGAATTTCATAATTACAATCCTCACTCTAAAAACCTTTGCTAGATTCATTCCCTGGGCCAGGGGCAGGCAGCAAAAGCTACCTATGCTGTGTAATGTTATGGTATGTGAGGAACCACTGGCCACCTCACAGAAACTGCATGGGTCTGGGTCTGGGTTTGCAATGACCTCTGGGAACATGTGTGCCTCTAGCTCTGTTCTTCTATCGCAGCTGGCAGTGGAGTCGGCACTGCAGTCAGAGCCCTTGGACCGACGTAGAATTGCATTGCTGGGAGGCTCCCATGGGGGCTTCATCTGTTGCCACCTCATCGGCCGATACCCAAATATGTACAAAGCCTGTGCAGTCAGAAGCCCTGTCATCAACATGGCCACTCTGCTGGGAACCTCCGACATCCCTGACTGGTAGGGAACTTGTTTGCACAGAGGCGTACGGGGCCCAGATTGCACCCCCCCGCCTTACCTGAGCTGGCGGGAGCAGGAGGTTCTGTCATGCTGGGGCTGCTGCCTGGCAGGGAAGAGAAACTGGCTGTGCGGCAACCAGTCCCTGTTCCCTGCCCAGCAGCACCCGCAGCACGCACGAGGGACAGGAAGAGAAGCCTGCAGGCTTCTCTCCCCATCTCTGCATGCTAGTGCACCCACGGCTTCCCTGGCACTTCAGGTGCAGGGACGGGAAGAGAAGCCCATCCCTACACCCACAGTGCCAGAGACGCTGCGGGTGAGGGGAAGAGAAGCCTGCAGGCTGGAGGTGAGAAGCTGAGCCGGCCGCTGGGGCTGCAGGGGCTCCCAGTGTTTCCCTCCACAGCCGGAGAAGGTGGGACTGGGTGCTCTGGCGGCCGGCTCAGCTTTGCACCTCCGGCTGGAGGCAAGGAGCTGAGCAGGGTGCCAGGCACCATGGTCTGCAGCCAGCAACTAGGAACTGGGAGTCAGCTACAGGCCGCGTGCACTGCTCAGTTTCTCACCTCCTGCCAAAAAAGCAAACCATTTGGTCATGTTAGGGGGGCGTTTGGTGCCCCCCATGTGACCAAAAGGCTTGCGCCCAGGGGCATGGGTTACCCCATGTCTCTAGGGCCGTATGCCACTGTGTTTGCATCAGCCCTTCTGTCTCTCATGTTTCAAGAACCTTCCCTTATTTAGTGCAAGCTGGTTCCCATTTCTTTTTGAGTCACTTTGATACCCCCCATCTCTCCACCTTGTCACCTGACCACATCCTCTCACAGTTCATGAGTCAACCTCCCTCATCCTCCTTTTCCAGGTTACAACCTTTCTGTTCGAGCTCTTTCACAGCCATAGAAAAAAATGTCCTTCGGGTCCATAGCGGAGGTCACAAATCAGATTGTAAACCTAACTGTACCTTTTCACAGGCGCTACACATCCGTAGGTTTGCCATACTGCTTTGAGCGAATTCCTTCTGGAGAGGATTTGGTGACCATGCTGCTCCACTCCCCCATCATTCATGCTGCAAAGGTAAAAGTCAGAGAAGTCCCTGGCCAGGGGCTATATTAGCAGTCCAGCCTCAAAGAATGAAACAGTGTGCTTCCTGAAATCATAGAATGGGAAAGGGCCATACAGGCCATCTAGTGCAAACCCCTGCTCAATTAAGGATCAGTCTACTCTAGAGCATCCCCGACAAGTGTTTGTCCAGCTGCTGCTTGAAGACTGCCAGGGGGAGGGAGCTCACCTTCTCCAGAGACACTTGATTGCCATTTTGTGTGAATAATGCAATGGTATATTTTTCAGCTTCTAGTGTATGTGTACACATACTCTGAAAAATGTGGTATTCCAGTTGCACTTGCTTAAGATAGAAAACATGCGTATTGCCCTATTCACTACAAATGGAGTCTGTGCCTGCTGAGAGGATTACCCATGGTGCATGGTTGGATCGCCAAGTTATAGCATCCGAACAGGATTATAGTGCAAGTTCTTACCACTGGAATAGTGATTTCTGTGCATTTCCTCTTTGTGCCATGTGCATTGCACCAGTATTGTATCAGGGCAAAATCTGGGACTAGGAATTAGGACTCAGCATGCTGAGAATCTCAATATTTGTTTTAAAATAGGCAGCTTCTGCCCTTACAGCAGCAAAAAGAGTTGAACATGTGTGAAAGCATTTGCTAAAATCTCAGCAACCAGAAGGACAGCAGAGTAAGATTTTTGCAATATATAGTGGAAATGTAATTGGGGGGGGGGGGGGGAATGGGGAAGATAATTGCCTATAATGGCTCTTCTATGTATTTTATAAATCACAGGGACAAAATAAGCAAAGTTTGCTCAGTTTAAGTTCTTTTATATGCAGAAGTCTTCTTTTCCTAGCATAGCAGTTTAATTTTTTTATGAGCACGAAGTATTAAAAAATTCAGCAACTTGACCCCAAGTTGTAAGCAGCTTGTTGGGGAAATTGCTTCCCAGTTTGAATAATAACTAATAAGCAGAGTGAAATAAGAGACCAAGAGACTGTTGCTGTGATTATAAAAAGAAGAAAACTTTACTTAACTAAATCAGGGTAGGGATACATGGAGTAAAAGCAATAAATCCTTACTATTCTAGCAAAAACTTAGTTACAGAACTTAGGCACATGTGAGCCCACATATGGCCTAGGCATTCACCTCTTAAGGTGATTCCATGTTCCAGGTGGAAAAGAAAAACCTCATCTCCTGTGAGACAAAGAAACATACCATATATACTCGCGTATGAGCCGAGTTTTTCAGCCCTGTTTTAAGGCTTAAAAATGCCCCCTCGGCTTATACGCGAGTCACCGCTTACCAGCGGGCTCTTCAGGCCTCTGCCGAGGCTGGGGGCGTGGCCGGGACGACCTCCCTGTGGCTGCACAGGCCACTTGTTGCTGCCCTCCTCGGAGGGTGAAGGGGGAACTCCGAGGCACCCTGGTAGGCTGGTCTTCGTCAAACCCTGGGAGGCAGAGTGAGCTCCTTATTTGGGCAGTGACATCAGGGGGATTCACTGCCCAAATAAAGAGCTCCCTCTGCCTGCCAGCTGGGTTTGACAAAGCCCAGCCAGCCAGCAGGCAGAGGGAGCTCCTTATTTGGGCAGTGACTCCGTCAAACCCAGGCGGCAGGCAGAAGGAGCTCCTTATTTGGGCAGTGACACCCCGGTTTCCCACCCTCGGCTTATACCTGAGTCAATAAGTTTTCCCAGGTTTGGGCAGTAAAATTAGGTGCCTCGGCTTATACACAGGTCGGCTTATACATGAGTATATACGGTAGTTAACTTTATAACCTCTGACCTACGTGCTCTTTCTCACATAAGCAATGTCAGACTAACTGTCCAATGACTAATCAATGAACTGGTTGTAGAACACTGACCTCACTAGCTAATTAACATGCACACAGTTAACCCCTTCTTGTCAGGATTGTGACAGACACTTGCAATTCCTAACACAGCGCTTTTGTGTGCAGCTCCCGTACTTACTGGCTACTCCTCCTTCTATAGGTGCGTACACCCTTATTGCTCTGTGTGGGCGGCAAGGACCGGCGGGTGTCTCCTTACCAAGCTATGGAGTATTATCGTGTGCTGCAAGCCAGAGGCATTCCTGTGAGGTAAGTGTTATATGCCTTTTCTTCTGACCCAAGAACACAAAAGGCAATGCTGAAAGCTTAATTTGAGCACGGCTGCCTGTTCAGAAACTGAGCCATTCTTTCTCCCAGAGCGGTGGCAAAGCCACCAGGGGATGGGGGGTGCACAACGCACTGGGCGTACCGATTCTAGTCACGTGGGGGGCAGAAAAATCCCCCAGCCCCACCTGTGACCCCCCCCCCCGTGCTCCCCCCTGTGCTCCCCCCGCAGCGCCCCCCCCATGGCGCACCCCCCACTTACTTTTAGGAATGGAACATCCCAGATAAGAAGCCTGCCTGTGTTGCCTAGGCCTGGTGGGAACTACATTTCCCAGGGGCTCCCGGGGGGGAATCCAGTGTGTGCACCGGGCGCACTCTGGCCTAGCTACGCCTCTGTCCCAGAGTATCTCTCAATGAGCCACTTTTACACTGACCAAGCCCCTACTATACTGGACTCACTAACCAGGCTCGTGGTCTAAATATGCCAGTTTCTTCCTAGCTTTTCTCATTGCACCTGCATTTCTGCTTGGATTCACCCTACCCAGCCATCTTTCCCATCATCACCACCACTACATTTGATCAAAGTCTCATGGATACTGAGTGTTCAGTTTTGAGAGGAAATATCACTACATTTAATTGTGCCATCATTATTAAATCAGCACTGGAGCCTGGGGAGAACTTAACTTAGTTCCCTACTTAAGGAAGCAGACATCCCTTCCATAATCTCTCAGCCTGCAAGCAAGGAATAGGGATCAGCAGCAAGATGAGAAGTAGCTAGGAAAGGAAGAGGACCATTCCACAGCATTAATGGGGCGGAGGGGGATCCTGCTGCTCTTCCTCTATTCCTCTATTCCTCCGTTCCTCTTCCTCTATTCCTATTTGCTGTCCAAGGGGAGGGATGCAGTAGATGGACCATGTTATGTCTTTCGTTGCCCGATTAAAGATCCTGCTGATGTCTCTACGTGTACTTGGAGAAAAAGGTTTTTGTGCTGTTATGTATATTATTTCTAAAAATTGCTACCATCATCCTTTTACATAATTCGCTAAGGGCTGAAACGTCCAACAACAAACTCAGTCAATGAGCCTGCGTGCCCATTCGTGGAATTGCATCCCTCACGTTCCAACCACCCCCCCTAACCCCCCTTCCAAAGACCTGCGGACCTCAGGAAGCAAGGTAGGGGGAGAAGTGGCCCCAATCCTGTGTGCTGGACTCAGCGTGCTGAATCCAGCACACAGGATCAGGGGCCCACCTCCCTTTCTGAGACCTGCAGGTACTTGTGAAGATGGGGAAAGTTCTCCGTATCTCCATAGGCACCCCCTATGCTGTCTTTCGCCCCCACCCCACTTGCCAAGGCCTCCAGGTTTTGGGAAGTAGGGTGGGGAGATCTCAGGAAGGGAGGTGGGGGCCCAATTTTCTGTGCTGGATCAGGGTTGCTTCTTCCTCCATCTCACTTCCCGATGCCTGCAGTTCTCAGAAAGGGAGGTGGGAGGCCTGATCAAAGGTCCATCTAGTCCAGCACTGCTGCCAACAACAGTAAACTAGATCAGGGGTGTCAAACAAGGGCTGGATTTTCCCCCTTGAGAGAACTTATTAAGCCCATGAACCAGCTGAGGCACCCACCGCCACCACCACTCCTGATCTGACCAGACACTCACTCCACACAATTTTACCTGGTAAGCCATCCCCCTCTCCCCAGTGCTGACTTTGGCTGCAGGCTAGCCAGCTGAGGCAGCCATCCCCAGTGCTGATCTGGGCTGGTGAGATTGTTGCAGACTCACTAACCAGGGCAGCCACCCACCCCCCAGGACCAAGCCTGACCAAGATACATTTATGTTATATTTGGCCCTCATAACAAATCATTTCAACAACCCTAAACAAGATGGTCTCAGAAGTCTCCTGTCTTTCATCAATGTCTAGTCCACACCTGACTTCCAGAGAGAGAACAGATAACTTTGAAAATAGTATGATCATGAAAAATTTTATCAAAGAGGATAAGCTGGCCACAAGCACAGGATTTTTTAAATGAAGGAAATTGGACTGAAGGTGAAACACTTTACATTTGAAGGGGTGGGGGATGGTGAATAATGAATTCACAAATATGCTGAGAAAAGCATTTTGTACTACCAAAACCCAGAGGAAATTGTGAATGATGCTCCCCACTCTGTCGTTTGCAGGTTGCTGTGGTATCCAGAAGGGAATCATGCTCTAAATGGAGTGCAGATTGAAGCAGATTTCTTTATCAACTGTGCACAGTGGATCATACAACATCTTTCAGGGGGAACAGGCAGTAGAAAACAACAGCTATCTGAAAAAGCAGAGATCTAAATTCTACTTTGAATAGAAATATCTGGACTATGGGACTCTATCTCTGGATAGGCCTAACTGCCCCAATAGATATTTTGTATAGTTTTCAGCTACAATCAAGTTCTAGCCTTTGAAGATCATATTGTAACTCTGGCAATTCTATGATACAGACTGTTCAGTAACAATACCTATTTAAATGCAGTTGTAGAGGTAAAGCTAAAGAATTACCATAAAACTCTGCTGGGTG
This sequence comes from Sphaerodactylus townsendi, assembly GCF_021028975.2. NCBI lineage: Eukaryota > Metazoa > Chordata > Lepidosauria > Squamata > Sphaerodactylidae > Sphaerodactylus > Sphaerodactylus townsendi. The sequence continues at coordinate 69,344,608 of NC_059427.1, read as the reverse complement.
TTGTTTCTGGTTAAAGGAATTTAAATATAGGTGGTGGTGGTAGGGTGTTGATTTGTTTTTTAAAGATAATATTATGCTAAGAAAATAGTTATGAAGGTATACCATTTTTGTCTTTTCCCAACACAAATTCACCGCAAATTCACCAGCCCCAAAGCGTCTTCAAAATGGCCTCAGAGATGTCTGCTTCTGACATCTCCTATGGGATGAGCGCTGGAAGTAGAAGAGAACAACTCTTTTCCATTATTTATGCCTCTGTTGGCAACAAGGAGGCTGAAAGAAGCATGGCCAAAAGAACTTGTGTGCCCATACAAGCACACACATATGTGCACAAGAGAGAGAAGTTGGTATGCAGTGGTGGTGGTGGTACAGGAGGACATCCTGCCCAGGAGCTCTCAAAACCTGGAGTAGAGTACAGCTTCAGGATAGCTCCAGCAAACTCAAATTAACTTCATCACTTTGTTGATCCAGTCCACATAGTGGGAGACACGGGTGAAGACAGCAGGCAGGTCTTTGCGAGCACATACACGAGACGGGGTGATCACGCCTTGCAGCACCCAGCAATCATGAGCCAGGCAGGCCAAGGGGCCTCCAAAGTCACCCTGGTCAGGGAGAACAAGATACAGTTCCTATAACAACCGCTAGCCTGAAAAGATCAGCTCAGCCAGCTTTCCCACCTCTCAAGATGACTTGTTTGGGTTGATTTTTCCTGTTCCCGGAATTTGCTCAGATTCATTCATGAAACGCTTTATTTTCATACCCAGCCACTTCTCTGCTTCCTGTTGCTTGTCTGTCTCAGCCTTCCTTTCCCCCACCCAATTCCTTCTGCAAGAGCTGCTTTGTCTTCCTCTTTCTGCTCACTAACACCCTAATCCTTCTGCTCACTTCCCACCCCCTTGAAAACCCTTTTTCCATTCCCCCCTCCCGGCACCTAAGCTTTTATATTTTGTGCACTTGCAACTCACTCACAGCTCAGATAAGACTCAGATCTTTGCCTTGCTTACCTCACAAGCCCCCACACCTATCATCAGAGGTTGGGTACACAATTCATTTTCCTTCATGTGGCCTCGAAGTGCCACTTGGCACTCTTGATTGTTCATGATAGGTAACCGAGCCACGTGGAGCATATTTTCATTACCAGTCCCTGTTGGGGTTGAGGGAAGAGGCAGAAACAGAGGCTTAGGAGTTTGCACTATCGGTCTGATGAGATGTCTTTCAGGGCTTGTACTTAGCCTGGACCAGGGCATCAAGGGTAACTTATGCAGCCTCTAAGACAGAGCTATTTAGCAGAGAGGCTATGCACAAGAAAACAGCAGAACAAAAGTATAGAAGAGACAGGCAAGCTACTCTATAGCTGTACTTGCTGAAGAATGAAAGACTTACTCTAATGTAGCCACTATACAGTAGACTGGTGATTGGAAGGGTGAATGCAAACCATCGTCCCCCCCCCTCCCCTTTCCTTTCTCCCAGTCTGCTTGGTACCTCTGGTGTCACCCCATCCTGCAATCTCACACATGGTATCCGCAGGCACAATGTATTGTTCAGGTGGAAGACAGATCAGTGCTACACGTGGATTCAGAATGGCTGGTCTGCAGAAAGGAGGGGAGGCATAAATCCATTCACATGCAGATCTGAGATTCACAGTCACATCACACAGACATGGGGGGGGGGGGGCAATTCAAAATGCAGCTTGCAGCACCCTTCTCCTGGCCAGCTGATTGCGGGCAGGAGACTGCAGGAGTAAGCTTTTTGCAGGTTGCTGCAAATGCTTGCTTACATACATGGCAACAAATCTACTTCGATATAAAAGAAGAGGGCTGCAGCAGTCATCAAGATGACAGCTGGCAAAGACAAATGCCAATAGTGAAGTGGGAAAGAAAACATTTATTGATAGAACACTAAAAAGGTCCTATGTATTTTGCTACAGATTCCACAGGGGATCTGAAACATGATATGAAAAGAAGACAAATCATATGAAAACTAAGTATGAGATATTAACACTCACTAGAAGAAACATGAGTGAATGAGCACAAGTGAGATTGTTACAGTATACAAACTGAAAAATCCCAGTGATTAGAAACATAATCATATTGCAGACAACAAAGCATATTCATCCCAGCAAAGCAGTACAGAGCTCTGTCCATCGACACACCAGCTAAAATAATCTGTTCCAAGCATGAAATATCACATAATAATACATGGGCCAACAGGTCTGAAGAAACACATGACATATAACCTCTAAATATGTTTATCTACAGCATTTTTCCCACAGCTGCTGAACTCACAGGAAAAAAGAATGAAGTAGATTTTCTCTGTGCTAGCTGCAAGAGATCCACACCCTCATTTAACCCATGAGAAATCGGTTATGATCTACAATATGAGCTTTTTAGATTCCTCAATGTTTATTAAGTGAAGGGGAACTCTGCCTGGTAGTGTGGCAAAGCAGTTTAACTCTATATCAGAAAAAAGAGAATGCTCCATTGTTAGGCCTGTCTCTGGTGATGAACAGACCTTGTACAATTAGGCTGACTCTGGGGAAAGGGTGGGTATTCTGTGTGAGAGACAAGATCCAACCTAGTGGCTAGTCAATGAAAGTCTGTGCCTGAAAGCATTTCAGAAAAGTCTAACTGCTCTTTGAAGTCATAGCCAATTTATATTTTTGTGCTTCAGCCAGGTTTCTCCTTTGTCTACCTGGAGACCTGTGCTGCTGCTGCTGCTTTTCTCTTTAAAACCAATCTATAAATAAATAAAAGTTCTTAGTTGTTCATAAAGTAATCCAGCCTCAGTGATCACAATAACTTCCTTGGACACTGCAAAATTTACCTCATAGCAGTGATCACAAAGCCTACATACTAACTGAAGAACTCCTGAAAACTGGAGTGGAGGGTGGGGGTGGGCGGGAAGGTCTATAGTTCAAAACAAACTTAGGTCCCCAAGATCTTAGGAGGCTGCGTACATTCCCTCAGTAGGAAAAAAAAGGCTTGTAACACAGCCCAAACTCGTTTCTATGTGGAAACCATGTAGGATAGTGAAATTGTCATTTGTGGAGCTGTTAGCTATTTCAAGAACCTTCCATGGCTGGAAACAGGGTAAATAAGTAATGAATTAATCAATAATAAATTATACAAGCATTTACTTTGTTTCATTTCAAAGGAATGATATTGAAGTCTATTTAAGGGTGATAAGAAAGTGTATATTTTTGTGGCAGAATTCCCACTGTTGGTGGGAATTTCCCTTGATGATCCATGAGGTCCCTTCCAGGCTGCTGTGTCATGCTATAGAATTGCCATGGGCTTTCTTAAGGACCTCATCCCTACAAAATCCAGCCCACCACTCTCAAATTAAGGCTGCTTCCAGCTTTATTCTTGGTCACCTTTCCATCAGTTCACAGACTGCATCACATCATATCACACAGTCCTTACTATGTAAAAGCTCCCTTCTGCAGTATGCCATCACCTTTACCAGCTGCCACCCAATAAGCCGTTTTTCCAAAATATGGACCATGATCTTGCATTGGCTGATTTGGAGCTTCCTGACACTTCTTCCAAACACTGCCCGCTGCCTCTGCATCCAACACATTCGAACTTCTGTGGCAAGTTTTCCTCACCAAAACTAGATTTCTTTATATCAATGAGGAACTGGGTTTCTTCATGTCAATGAGGACAGTCTCTTCAAACTATAACACATATCACAGACTCCAAACATTGGTGCAGTAGGAATCTAAAAACCCTTGCACAAGAAAGCATCTGTCTACTGTGCCCCTCATCACAGAACATAAAACTCAGAAACTCCATTGTGTAGGGGATACAAAATCCTCTCCAAAGTCACATACCTCTCCAATTTCAGCATCACCAGAAGAGATTCAGAGGGTCCACATACAATCTTTTGGATAGGTATGGCCTGTTTGTTGGGGTCATTAGGTCCAGGGTCCTTAAAGAGAGTACCAAGCCAGACTTCATACCCTGATAAGTCAGCATCACTGTCAAGAAGAGAGAGAAAAGTTTCCATAGGGCTGCCAGATCCTCACTCTCCACAGCAGATTCCAAATATATCTGCCTTCGAAGAAACAAGCATGATTTCATCTTCCCTTCCAACCTCATCCACTGTAGAGCCTTCCTGGAGCTACCTAGTAATTTTTATTGCTAGTTACTAAGAATCTAGAATGGTGCTGGATGGATGTTGTGCTATAATATCTGAAAGCAACTATTCCCTGCAATTTAAAAGCAAGTGCTTCAGTCCTGGTTCTTCTCTTCTGCTGTCAACCTCCCTGTCATCTGATCACTGGTTATGCTGCCCATAAATGCTGTCAGCAGCATGCTCCTAGCCTTTGAAAGAGAGCTGGGTGTGCATTTCCAGGACAAACAGCCAGTCATCCTGTAAATGTTGGGTTGGTCAGATGCTATTTGGAACTTCCTGTGAGCCATTTTCCCATAAGGAGATCATTTCCACCTAGGAAAAATTACTCATGTGAAATGATCCACATTTGATTTTATAAGCAAGGCAAACTACTCTGATGGCAGTCAGTTACATCAAGAACTTGCCTCAGGCAAAAGATTAAAAGTAGGATCAGGATCAGGTCTTTTGAAGGACCTAAAAGAATTATATGAAGAAGCAGTATTGGAGGGAGGTCCAAGAAGATGCTTACCAGGAGGAGAAACACTGTCGTGTGCTGATAACCCACTGTTCTTTCACCAGTGACCCTCCACAGAAATGGATTCCTTCCCTGGATACCAGAAAGTATACATTATAGTGGAGAAAGGGTCAGCTTCCTCTTAATGAACACATTTCTCAACTTAGCCTCTAACATCAGTAAGCTTGTACCCAGGGCTCCCGTTCCCCATACATCACTCATACTTTTCTCTGCAGCCATATAACAACTGACGGGGCCTCTGTGCTTACATTTGGTTTTAGGCAAATACCCTCATTAGATCAGACCAGCAAAATTATAGTTTATAAGAGTAATCAGTTTGTTATCAGTTGCCAAATCCTTTCCCATTTTGTAGCACTGCTACATGGAAAATGCAGGGTACCTAGCCATGAGGATAAATGGAGACAGGATGTACCTCATGTCTGAAATCACACCTTTAGGAAAAGGGACTGCTGATGCATCTGTCAGCTGGCTAGGGTCCCTTAAATACTTTCCCGCACATGCCACTGAGGTCTTTTTCTGGTCCCTGCCCTAATGTCCCCTGTATTCTACTCACCGATTGCGGATACTGACAGTCCAGGGTGAATTTCCTATTTGTCCCCCTACAATACGACTCCGTTTGTTGTTGTTGTAGAAGCGGTTGTCCCTCCTGCCACAATGGGCAAAGGCTACATTCTCTGCAAATTTAAGTATGATATTCAGCTTTAAAACACACCTATGCTCATGCCTGTAGCACATCAGCCTGGAGGTGTGAGGAACTCCAGTTCTCCAGCCAACTGCACTCCCTTCTCACCATAATCATCTCATTTCACAGAACTCCCAGATTTGTGCACAGATGGCTTACCTGGGGTCAGCAAGATGGAGGACTTCTTGTCATCATCTGAAGAAACAATATACAGGTTGTTCAAACATACAAGTGCATCACTTAACTTCTCAGCCCTGGCTTATCACAGTTAATGACTGACAACTGAACTGGAGCCACTTAAAAACACTTCTTTTGAAGCTGTGTGAAGTTCGACTTGCATATACAGCAAACTCTTGGGCCAGTCAGTCCCACTTTCAGCCTACCTTGCATGTTTGTTATGAGGATGAAATGGAGGTGGGGAGAATCATGTTTATTTCCCTGAGCTTAATGGAGAAAAAGTAATATTGTGTTGACTGCTCATAATTTCAAGCCATGAGGTATTCATATTTATTGCTGTAATGATTATGACAGCCAGAAATACAGTTCTAAAAAAGCAAAACTGATAGCTCTCACAGATGTAACTCATATCACATAATGCTTGTGATGCCTCCTCACCAACTCTTTGCTCAATTCCATTCCTGCTTTAGAAAATGAGGGCAGAGATTCAACTTCAAATCTGCAACTGATGTTGTACATGAACATACTAAAGTTCATCCCAGTATTTCAAGGGAAATATCACAATATGATGTGTTTTATGTATTTCCTGGCCCCTTTGAAATGGGTATGGGATCAAGCTGAAATACAGAATTTTGGCCTACCACATTTAAGTTCAATGTGTTTGAGATTATTTGTAAAATGATAATAGAATGTAAAATGGAAATACCAGACCAAAAGCCTTCCTTGGCACAGAGAAGAATACCCTGAAGGATGCATAAAATTCCTTGTGGGAGACAAGTTTCCCTTTCCTGCCAGAAAGACTGTAGAATAGCCAGGACAGAGTGGGGCCTGCACATGTTCTACTCTTAACAGCCTATGCATAAAGAGAGAAGTGGTGGCTAGTGTAGCTGGCAAAGAGGCCACTGTGACAATGTCCTTCTGTCCATCTTAAATTCAGAGACTCACCACATGGCTCAATGGCACAGTAATCAAACTGGGTTCTAGGGTCCATTGTGTAGCACCAGGGTCCATGGCTGTCATTGTCTGGGTTGCGACAGTAATTTTCTTCAAGATGCACAGTAGGGAACATAGTAGGGAAGATCCTAATGGAAAAACAGAGCATCATCCCTTCTGCATATTTCCAAGTTGCTGTCCTGTTACATCCTCAGGCCCCTGTCCAGAATGTTGCTTCTTGGGGCTCCAGATATGCCATCGTTACTTATTTGTTGTAATTGTATACAAGCACCTTCATGGGACAGAAACGTCTATGCCTCAGAAAGCAACATTTTGTTTCTGGTAAAAGGAGATTTTCCTCTCAGCTAATGACTCCTGTGCAATTTTGAGTGCAGCTTGGCATGTGACTGCTGCCCTGTTTGGTTAGAGAGTGCTTGCAGCATCACTAGCAATGAACAACACAACCCCATCTAGCCACTGAGCGATTTCTCTTGCTGTTATTTTATTTTTACTCATGTACTTATTTGTGTTTGTTGAGGTACCTCAGTAGTGCCTCCACAGCAGTGCCCATCATTTTGTATTCCTCTTTCTTCATTTTTTAGGTAGACGTCTTTCAAGGCTATATGCTTCCACTCTACAATGATACACTGCAGACTTTTAACACCTTTTCAAAAAGTAGTGCATTGTTATTCTTCCCCACCCCACATAGATTATATCCCCAGGAGTAAGGCTACCAACATCACATAGCTATGAGATATAAAGGTGAAGGTAGTCCCCTGTGTAAGAACCAGGTCATTCCTGATTCATGGGGTGACATCACATCATGATGTTTACTAGGCAGACTATGTTTACAGGTGATTTGCCATTGCTTTCATCAGTCATCTGATGAAGAACCAGTATGGTGTAGTGGCTAAGAGAAGGTACACTCTAATCTGGAGGTTTGATTCCCTGTTCTGCAATTTGAGTGTGGAGGCTTATCTGGTGAACTAGATTAACTTGTGCACTCCCAACACATGTCAACTGGGTGACCTTGGGTTAGTCACAGTTCTTTGGAGTTCTCTCAGCCCTATCTACCTTACAGGGTGTTTGTAGTGAGGTAGGAAAGGGAAAGGAGTTTGTAAGCCCCTTTGAGTCTCCTTACAGTAGAGAAGGGGGGGCATATAAATCCAACTCTTCTTCTTCATCTATACTTTATCCCGTGCAACCTGGGCACTCAGAAGGATGGAAGGCTGAGTCAACCTTGAGCTGGCTACCTGAAACCCACTTACATTGGGATCGAACTCAGGTTGTGAGCAGAGCTTTGACAGCAGTACTGCAGCTTACCAGTGCGTGCCGTGGGACTTGCTAGCATGTAATATAGTGCCACTAGAAACAAATTCATATTAATACATCTTGACAAGCTGATTTTTTTTAAAAAAAGAACAGTCTGAACTACTCTCACAAAAGCAAGCACACTTCATTTTATCTATTTCCCTCCTCACAAACACATATTTTATTCTGCATTCTTGAATCCTCTAGCCCAGGGGTAGGGAACCTGCGGCTCTCCAGATGTTCAGGAACTACAATTCCCATCAGCCCCTACCAGCATGGCCAATTGGCCATGCTGACAGAGGCTGATGGGAATTGTAGTTCCTGAACATCTGGAGAGCCGCAGGTTCCCTACCCCTGCTCTAGCCCCAGTTCCACCTCTTTATTGCCAACAATCTCTGGCTCTCTTGCTTTCAGGCTTTCACCAAGCCTGCTGGTAGCTGGAAACCCCAAAAACTGGGGGTGATGTGCTATTTAACCTAAGAGTCCATGGTCACGAGCTTCAGGGTTGTTCCTACTTGTTGGTTAGTCACACTATTTCTGTTGTCTCTCACTGACATTTATACCTTTAACCCACACTATTATGTTACCCTTTTTCAGGAGGGGACAAGGGAGTGTTACAGCAGTTGCTCACCCTCTACTTCGAGCTTAAGCAATATGGGAAAAGGAACCACAATACCCTGAATGCCAGCTCTCTTTCCTTCTCCCCCAGATCCTTTAGGTTCTGTATGTAAGCTTTCTCCGGCAGAAGACTGCCATCCTTTAGAGTTACCTGTTGGGCATTCCCAACTTGTCTAATGAGTGAGCCAGGCAAACATGGACTGTTCCCATCTCAGAGAAGGTCTTTCCATCTCACATCTGGGTATTGCCAAAAGTAAGGACTCTACTCGTAACTTTAGCTTGGAGTTCATTGGAGACTTATGCATGCAGTCTGCAAAGAGTTACATTCTCATCTGCTGTCTTTCTGAGCTGTCAAATCTATGCAGAGTTTATCCTTTTTGCTTGTGAAAAGAGAATGGGTGGACTTGTCCTTCCATCTCTAGCCTGAACAGAGTCACAAAATTTTTCCTGGGTTGGGACAGCTGGTCTAGAAACAAGCTTGCCCTTTGGGGCAGCCCAGGGACAAAGGCAGCACTCTCTTTCAAGGTTCTTATTGAGAGCTACAACCTAGTTCCTAGCTAGTGCCAATGATTCCCCACTGGCTTTTCCTTGCATCCAACAGGGGAAGAAAAAAGATCTCCATTCATAGCCTACCCGTGCCAGCTTGAACACTCACTGGGGTTGGTGAGGCGATTGCTCGGACCACCTCTGACATGTGATTCCCTTCCGAGTCTTACTGACAGTGCCTTGGTACTCTTCTCCATTTCCATAGTAACAATCTGGAAAGGAGGGGGAGAGAAGAGACTCATATAAGTGCTGACATACATGTCCACCTTTCACATCAACAGTATTTCCAGCATTCAAACCATGGACCCCTCTATCCCATCTCAACAACACAGTTCCAAGTGCCTTTTAAGCAACCACTTTTTTTGTAGTGGGCAAATTACCAATTTTTAAAAATGAAAATAGCTCCAGGAAAGAAAGCTCTGGGGAAAGAAAAAGAGAAATCCCTGCTGGAAGAGCCAAAGTGCATTCCACCAACAAGCTAGTTCAGCCAGCTCTCACCTTCCATTTCCACATCATCTGCACAGCGTCTAATCTGGAAGCAAAAAGCCACCCGCAGTTTGGGAAGGGAAGTGAAGCACCAGGGGGCCTCTGAGCCATCTGGGTTTCGGCAGTAATTTTCTTTCAGGTCTCTAGGGGGCACAAAACAGCACCATCAACCACCAAAATGCACAAAAGCCATTCAAAGCAATCCTGGGATCAGCTTTTGGGGTTCCAGCGCTCTTTGGAATCCCTCAGTACTCTTGCTTTATGAATGTTCACTGCCATGAACCTCATGCTGCCTCTGAATTACAGTTTTGGTACTTAATAGTAATAATGCAGTCGATTTTATCTGAGGATTTTGGGACTTCTGGTAGCCATACTAGGGAGCACTATTCAAGCCAGAGGGAATGAGAGTTTTCTAGCCGGGGCAAGTCCTCTTTTTCTCTCTGCCCCCACCCGTTGAGGCTTTGGATTAGTTTAGAACAGAAAAGAAGAGGGTCATTATTTTGTTTCCCAGTTGGCAATACCCAGGTATTCACAGCACTTCCTATTCACTATAGCACTATGCAAACTAGCCATTATTAGGGTGGGTTCACAGAGTCCCAATTTGTTTCAGAAATTTATCTATTTAGTACATTTCTATCCTGTCCATTCAATACATTCAGGACAGGTTACACAATTTAAAAACATATAAACATTTCACTAAATGAATTATCATAAACATATAAAACGTTCCCAAAAACATACCTAATAATAGTCCCAAACTTAATACCCAACCACCCCCCAATCCCCTGTGTGCACATGGAGGGCAAGTTCCAAAACAGCCAGTGATCTGTTGGACCTGGGAGCTATCACACAGAAAGCCCTCTGCACAGCCCCCGCCAGCAGAAGTTCCTCCCCCTGGGGGCCTCATTACCCGGGCTGGTCTAAATGGCAGAAGGTGCTCCAGCAGGTACTCTGGTCCCAGGCCATGTCCACTGAATAGGCTCAGATGGATTGCCAACAGCCAGCCTTTTGAAAATGTCCTGCCCCTTTAATGGAGGCCTAATGTGTGGAAATGAGCAGATGAAGCTTTTCATAGCAGAAGGAAAATAATGTCACCTGGTAAATAACATCCCATTAAGTCTGCTTTCAAGGCCTGAGACATGTTTTTTCTCCAGGCAGTTGACAACCCTCAGCCCAGATGTGTGTAACATTCTGCACAGTCAGCAGTCTTCCAGCAAACTGCAGCTGCGAGTCCATTGCACATTAGGGATCAAAGCTACTGATGTTCTTCATGGATTTTGCCACATCAGCTCTTTTTAGGCATTATGTTTCTGATGGTCCTACCTCACATACCAGGAGAGTGTGCTACATCCAGTCCTCTCTGTACATGTGATCTCCAGTTTGTCTGACAAAGGCAACACAAATATTTTCCAGCCATAGTATGTGGTACATGAAACCCAGATTTTTGAGAATATGTGTTCATGTGTACCAAGGCTGGAAAATATGTTCATTGTTCTTTTCAGACAAAGTGACAATTGCACAACCATGATAATGTTCTCCCAGTACATGAGACAAAAACACCAGGAACATAATACCTGAAAAGGACTATAACAATTGCAAATGCAATGACATGGTGAGTAAAAAATGTTTGGAAAAACATACCACTAATACCACAGAGCACTGAAGTGAACAATATAGACATTCAGGTGGATGTTTTCAATGTCAGTGACAGAAATCTGGGCACCAGCTGAAATCAGTGTGAGTTTAATCTATAATCTTTGAAATAATTAGGAAATCTTATATTTGGATGTATCGTCGAAGGCTTTCATGGCTGGATTCAACTGGTTGTTGTGGGTTTTCTGGGCCGTGTGGCTGCGGTCCGGTAGATTTTGTTCCTAACATTTCGCCTGCATCTGTGACTGGCATCTTCAGAGGTGTATCACAGAGGGAAGCCAATATGAATTCGGAGAGGATCTGCACCCTGTGATAGGCCCCAGGTTCAATCTCTGACAACTCCTTTACACTATCAGAAGACCCAACTATATTTGATAGCATTCTCAGGCCCATCACAAGGGTGTCACCATCATTTAAAAGTCATTTAAAAATGCAGCAAGGGCTTGATCTTGATGAGACTCACCACAGGGGGCTCTTCCCCCCCCCTCACCTTTTCAGGTGTCAAACAGCTGTTGGGGGAGAGTCAGCCATTGATAAGGCTCAAGGGGAATGGGGAACAAGAGCACCTCAGCCTTGTGATATTTTAAAATGATTTTGGCCCTCAGTTAGCAGGTGCTGGAAAGACACTTTGTCTACCTCAGAGCTCTCCCTCCGCTCCTCAGAACAGCCGCCACTGAGTCAGATGGCTTAGTGGTTTGATTCAATATACATATGCATTCCCTTTTGTGACAGATATTTCCAAACATACACATCTCCAGCCTACTTGCACTCGTATTTCTCAGGCAGGAAACTGTGCTGGTGGGGAGTCTGCGAGTCCCAGCGTTGGCAAGGGATGCCTGTTGCAGTCGTGTTTATCTGGCCTCGATAGTCTTCTCCTTTCAACCTGAAGCAGCCAGTTGTAGAAGCAAAGCGCGGGCGTTTCTCTGCTTTCAGGGACACAAAAAACAAATGAAGAACCTGCACACTGCAAGTTTTTCCTGACAGATATTCTGTGCCATTATTAGCTGCAGTTTTTACATCATGGAGATGCAGTACTGAGGCAAATGGCTGAATTTCTGCCTGTTAAAGGGACAAAAACTCTTGGTGGGTGGGGTAGAGATCTCCCTACTGAAAGCCCTTGACTACATAGGCAACCCATTTATTATTAATGGCCAAACTGATTTTTAAGTGGAAGACCTTTTTATACAAATAACATCAGAACTTCACTTATACTTTGTCTCAGTAAGCTATGAATCTGTGCGGCATAACGAGACTTGGAGAGCATCAAGTGTGCACTGAAGGGGTGGGGTGGAGAAAACCTATTGTGGGGAAAGTGTTTCAAGTCTTGGACTTCTCCTGACTGAGTCTCCATGAAAGAAACTTGAGGATCATACAGGCTTTAGCTTTACAGCCACTCTCATATTCCCCTTGAAGCCTCAACAATAGAACAAACCTCAGTCAGTTAAGGCAAATATTGGGATCAAACTTATTCTGTTCCACTAGCCCTAGGGCAGGGGTTGGGAACCTGCGGCTCTCCAGATGTTCAGGAACTACAATTCCCATCAGCCCCTACCAGCATGGCCAATTGGCCATGCTGACGGAAACTTGATAAATTCGGACCCAGGCTATCTGGAAAACCTACCCTAGAAGCTGGGCTTCTTCAACTGGGTGTAGTAACTATACTATAGTTAACATAGAGCACTAAGGCCAGGTCTCCTATTAAAGGCAGGGGAAAGCGATGGAAACATGATGGTTGTGAGAGATGCTGGATCTTCCTTTTCTTTTTCAGTTCACAAACTGGGGTATTTCTATACAAGGTCATGCAATAATTTCTTGTGCCCAGTAAAAACGTGTAGCCCTTTATACCCAAGTTCCCATCCCAATAGATGATATTTCACAACATATGGGGGGAAATCTGTTTTTAAATGAATTTTAGAAATGTTATTTTCTGTTTTGAAATGGCTTAAATAGACCAATTGTGATAATGAATTTGCAGTCCCAGCCAGGACCCATGTGCCCTGGACCTGATAAAGTACACCCATTCTCCCCCGATACCTTCCGACCATGCCTGACATCTACTTCAAAGTGTTCATTCTCTCATTGTGTCATCTATATAGGCCCAACTGAGGAACAGAACAAGCCTCAGAACTGACATGTCTCTTTAGTTACTGACAACAATGGCAGGGACAAACACCACAAAGAGTGAAGGAAGACCCAGCAGACCTGAATTTCAAAATGACACTGTTCTTGCCATGATAGTGATCAGTAGTATGCTAGGCAGATTCCGCATGGGCCAAAACCAGCGTGAAAACAGTGCAAAAACAGTGTAAACCCTTTTACACCATTTTAAACCATTTTACACCACTTTCGCACCGTTTTCATGCCGCTGTTTTTGACCCATGCGGAATCTGCCTAGGCTAGACATATTTTCAGTGTACCTTTTACCTCAGGACTTACTGCATTTCCGAATGTGACAGAATTCCCGCTCTGTGGAAGGATCTGTCGTGTAACACCAAGGACGCTCAGAACTGTCAGGATTACGGCAGTAATTGTCAAACAGATCTTTATCAGGGTATCTTTAAGGAAAAGGAGAGAAGACGTCACAGCACAATATTATTGTTTTTTTCAGTTTTCATTTGCCCTTGGATTAAGTGTTTATTTGCACTTGTATTCCTTCAAAAACAGAAAATCACCACCAGCTCCCTCTCCTGCTTTAAGCAGTGGAAAAAACATTATTTAGCAAACCCAGTGAGGGTTGCCATCTGTTTCATAATAAGTATAGTCATGGCTATTTATTAAAATATGCTTAAATGTAAGTAGGTTAAAATAACTGAACCACACACTTCACAACTGGGAAGTGTCATCTGGGAAAAAAGAAACGCTAAAATAGCTTTTTTTTTTTACTATGAGTGTCTCTCACAGCAGACCAAAAAGCAACCTTTAAAAGGTCATGCTAAGATTCTCCCGTGTTATATAGGAGAAAATCCTGCAATTTCACCTCATAGGCCAAATAGCACTGTCCCAGAAAGTTTCAGGTCATGAAACCAGTGCAGGAAAGAAGGCTGAAGTTCGCCATATGCACAACAGTCCAAATCTGGAACCATTCATGTAAAAATGCAGGATATATCACAACTCGCATCTGACTCTTGCAGCAGATAGGAACCCTAGACCCAATTGGTTTATTTCCTAATGTGGGAATCAGAGGGAAAAGAATAATGGTTTAAAAAATGGAGGTCAGGCAATATCAATAACAGACCAGTGAGTGCAGTTCCTCAGAGGCAAAGTCTGGGATAGATTCCCATGCCTGCTGGAAAAATCCATGAGGAGGAACATTCCAACCTGAAATAGGTTTCCCGTAATATTTTTTTCAAGGATGGGACCAAGTACTTATGTGGCTGGAATGGATGCTTGTGAGGAAACTGCAAGTCCCAGCGCTGGCACTCCTTGCCGGACTCAGTGTGATCCACAAAGCCCTGATAGTCTTCACCATTACATGACATGCACACAGCTGAAACAAAAGGCAGAAGAGAGTCACTACTTAAGATGCAGAATAAGGCTGCAAGTTCCTTAACCATCACCTTGAACAGAAGAAAAGGACACTTTTGCAAGAGAATGTCAGTCTAAAGAAAAAACAGATACATCTTATGTCAAGGTCACCTTTAGCTAAACTGTAACCAGTGAGTCTAAATTTGGAAAAGGAAGTTCATTGGCATGTGCAAGATTAAAACTGATGTTTTTGCAACCTCTGATCTGCAGACTAGTGCTGGAACATAGAGTGTTGTCTTCCTGCTCCACAGCAAGCGAAGTCAAATCAATTTCATCATAAATAGGAAAAGATATCCTGGTCTATCCCTGGGTGGAGGTCTGGCTGCCATGACTCCACTCAAAGAAGATTATATTTTTACTAGCAACAAAGCCAATTGCGGGGGAGATGCAATGGGCCCTAGCAAAGGGTTAAAGAGAGCGCATCTCCCCTCACAATGGGCTTTACTGGGGCTGTAGTGTCCCCCAACCCACCCTTCCTTGCAGTGTGCAACTTACCTGGGCCTGGTTCTGTGGCTAAGGGGTTGGAGAAGTGTGCCTTGGGGTAGGTGGGAAGGTGAGGATAGGGGGAGGGTGGAGAATAGTGGCTTGGGGTGGAGGAACAGTGGCAAGGTGTGGGTTGGGGTGGGAGGTTGAAAGGTGCGGCTAGGGGTAGGGGAGGGTGGCAAGGTGGGTATTGTGGTGGCAGGAGGGTGAAATGTGGATGATTGGGTCAGGGGGGCAGGAGGAGGCTGTCGGGTGGCGGAACAACTGCTCCATTACCTGGCCAGGCAGATTGGGGAGGTGGGAGGGCTTCTGGGGGTGCCAAGGCAGGGGGAATCGGATGTCAGGACAAAGAACTCTGATCAATGGGAGAGCAGGACTCACTTCATGAGTCCTGCTCTCTGCTTGGTGGAGGGTTCGTTGTCCCAACATTTGATTCCTTAGAGTTTTATTTTTTAAGGATGTCTGCTAGTGTCATGGGATCAGGGTCACCAGCCAGGAGTCCTTTGATGAGGAGCACTGGCAGAATGACCCCACTGTGCTGGAACCCCAGTCACCTGGTCCTTCAGCACGGCCAGAAGCCTCACAGGATGCAGACAGAGCTGGCCCAAGTCTGGGAAGCGGAAAGTTGCAGGAGCAACCTTGTTGAAAGGCTGACAGATTTTTCTGCCATACACACTTGCAGACTGATTCCTTGAAACTCTGACTTGGACTGGATTGTCTGACCAGACCTCTCTTGGACCCTTGACTGCCTCTTACTCTGGACTCAGAGTAAGACTGCTCTCTCCTTCTCTTGAATCGGTGCTTGCTATTAGCTGGAACCTGACTATCAGGGAGCCTGGCCAGTGGTGGGATTCAAATAATTTAACAACCGGTTCCGGTGGTGGGATTCAAATATTTTAACAACTGGTTGTTTACAAGCACCATTAAACTAGTTTAACAACTAGTTCTGCCAAAGTGGTGCGAATCTGCTGAATCCCACCACTGAGCCTGGCAGACCAGGACCGCTAGTTAGGTGAATAGCTCAGAATATCTGACTGGTAAGTGCTAACTGGGGATTCTGCTAATTTGCATAATTGACTAATAAGAGATTGAAGCAGGTGACCTGATGGGGAAGGAATGTATATGAAGAAACTGAAGTCTGAGTTTGGGGGAGTTGTGAATTGAGCAGAGGCGTAATGGGGGGAAATGGTGCTCAGGGCAAAATGGTGCCCCCCACATCCCCCCACGTCCTGTAGTAGCTATGCCCCCCGCACCCACTTACCTGAGCTGGTGCTACGCAGCCCAGGCTCTAGCCGGGGGGAGGGGCCTGGCTGGTTGACTGTTCCGCCTCCTCCTTAGGCAACGCAGCACAACCCAGGCCTGCTCAGCAGGCCGTAGAGGCTGGAGCCTGGGCTGTGCAGAGCAGCCAGAAGTGTGGTGGGTGGGTCAGAAGTATGGGGGGTGATTTTCCGCCCCCCCCCATGTGACTCACTGGGGTCGCCTGGGGCATTTGTCCCCAGATGTCCTCATTATAGCTACGCAACTAGAATCGGGTAATGGAGCAGCTTGGGGGGCTGTATCTCTTTCCCTGGAGAAACAACCAAAGAAGTAGCAGATCTACCTGCATTGTATTTGTATTAGAATGTTGCTTGATTTGAAGACCTTGCTCATTCCTCCTACTATACTGTTTCCCAAATCACTACAATATTTAGCTTAGGGAACATTGCTTCAAAATAATATTTTCTGCACAATATATGGAACCCAAACTGTACAACTGCAGTGCAAATGCATCAGTGTACACAAGTGTGCTTCTATGCATGATCATGCGCCATGGCACTGTGCCAAAATGCATAATAAATATACCATCCAGGTTCGAATCCCTGTTTCCCATGAAATTCACTAGGTGACCTTGGCCCAGCCATTTTTTCTCAGTAACTTATTTCACAGGGCTGTTTTAGGGATGAAAAAACTAGGTTTGGCACCATGAGCATACCCTTTTAAAGAAGGGCAGGGTAAAATGAAATTAAATAAGCAATTCTGGTGAAGACAGTTCTTTTAAGACACTTTACGCACCATCTTCACATTTCTTGATGCCACAACTTTGATACCGAGTGTTAGGATTAGTTGTATAGCACCAGGGACCATGATGATCTTTATCTGGATTCCGGCAGTAATTTTCTTCCAATCCATTACGTGCTGAGGGAGAAAACCTTGTAACACAAGGAAAAAATTGGAGACAAATGACAGGTTGAAGTGAATGTTCCAATTGAAATTATAATACGGAGTATAGAATGCTATATTTGACGAGAAATTTCGAACTCAAATTCTGAAACCAGAATTAATTATACATTATTAAAATTACATAACCAGCTTGCTTATTTTATTATTTGTATTCTCCATGCTCCCACCCCCAATGTCCCTCAAACCGCTTGTTGCCTCAAATGCAGTAAAGCTGCTTTGTGTCGAGATCTTTCAAACAATAATCTTTTTATCGAAAACAATCTTCAGAATATCTATCCAGACATCTCTGGGAACATTTTGAGGAAGTTTAGTGAGGTAATACTTTCACATACCCCAAGGCATAATGCAGTAAAATCATGCTGTTGAAGACACAAATGAAACCTGCTCTGTAAGAATCCTAAAACCAACCATGGTAGGGATATCCGCATGAGGTAAGAGTTCCAACTCCAGGTTGGAAAACACCTTGAGATTTTGGAAGTGAAGCCTGAGGAGGGTAGGGCATGGAAATAGGAGGAAATTCAATGAGGTATAACGCCAGAGAGTCCACCTTCAAAAACAGCCATTTTCTCCAGGTGAACCAGGAGACAAGGAGCATAGAATCTTCTTTGTTAGGAGAACGTATCCAGTGGTGGGATCCAAAAATTTTAGTAACAGGTTCCCATGGTGGTGGGATTCAAACTGTGGCGTAGCGCCAATTGGGCTGAGCGGGGCACAACGGGGGCGTGGCCGGACATTCCTGGGGCAGGGCATTGCTGGGCTGGGCTGTGGCAAGGACGCAGCCGCTGTGCCGGTCCTTGGGTGGGAAATGAATGCACGCAGGCGCAGACTGCCATGCATGCCGGTGCACCTCCTGCTAGACTGCTTCAAGTTCTGCGCACTACTGCTGAGAGGAGGGGCATAACTAAGGCAAAAATCATGTGGCAAAATCACCAATTAGTAACCCCCTCTCGGCACACACAAATAATTAGTAACCTGTGAGAACCTGCTGGATCCCACCTCTGAACGTATCCCTGCATGAAGGCTTGACTTCCCTAAAAGTTTCAAAGATGGAGTTCCATCTTCCCTCCTCAAGGCCTTGAAGCAGAGTAGAACACATAAAGCTACATTATCACTGCCCCCACCATACCTATGATCATGAGGAACTTTCAACCGCCAGTGCTGACAGGTTTCTCCATTTTCTGTCACTGACTGGACCCCTCTGTAGCTTGACCCATCTCCCACCACGCAGTTCCTCATATAAGCTATGAAAGGGAGAGAAAACAACTACAGTGATATCAGTACAGCTATGAAAAATGAAATAGGCTATGTCAGCATAGTTGTCAAGAGTTTTCTGAAACTTGCTTTAAGGTACTATATGTTTTAGGCTGCTTTTAAACTCTTCCTGGCTTTTAAATATTTTATTATTTGTCATAACTTTTATGGCATTTTATTGTAACTGTTATAGTGTTTTTGTTGACTAGAACTTACCTAAACAAATACATAAGACTGTTTTTTCCCATCACATTATATCTTCTCTAGAATAATGAAAGACATTTCTACTTTAACAGCAAAAAGAAGGTGGAACAGGGCAATGTATTTTGCATCTCTGACTCAAGCAGTATCCGCATAACCATTGTCTGCTCCCTTTCAGGGGCCAGACTGGAAAAACAGAACAGTCTCCTGGCAACAGGATAAGACAGACACTTACCTTAAAAGATCAAACTGCTCTTTTATCTGATAATAGAACTATGTGTTCTGCTTAACCATGAATGGTATTTACATCCTTTGTACATACCCTCCAACTGTTCCAAATCTCTCAGGACTAGCACTAGTGATACTTCCAAACAATTACATGTCTAATACTTCTGTTACTTAACAATTCCACAGCAGAGCCCTGACATGGAAAATGTTCTCAGGCTAATTTCAGGTGGGTGCAGAATCTGATTCATATAAAACCTAACAGGCCTCATACCCTACCATGAGTGTTGTTCTGATTGATATGATGAGTAATGGATCTGAGGGAAAGGGGCAATTAGGGACAATTGTTCTCACAGACTGGGCTACACAATTGTCATTAGTATATTAAGCAATAATGATGAAGTTGCATTAATTTGTCCCCTACATAAGTAGTCCTGTGATAACATGAAGTGATCCAGATAATTTTAAAATTTCTGTTTCTGTTTTTTTTTTATTTCAATCATGTATACTGTCATTTCTCCTCCCACCCAAAAAACTGTTAACCCTTCTCTCTGTGTGTCTGGGTGTGTTTTTTCCATTTCACCCACACTGTCATTCCTTCTCCCCTGCTTTTCCTCCCCCACCTGCCTTCTTGCCTCCATTGCCTTCCAGAGTTCAGGGGTTGGCTTCCTCGCCTGTTTGCCTCCCTAGGTCCCTCCTATGGCTCTCTGGAAGGCTGCCATCTTCCCAGGGTTCCCTGCTGCCCTGCAGCGGCTTCAATTCTTGCTGGAGATGGTGGGCGCTCCCTCATCACCCATCCTGTATGTGCCGATGGTCCTTTGTGCAAATACTACCACAACTACTCACTTCCTCTCAGTAGTCCAATACAAATATCTCTACCTAGATTCCAACATGCCAGGCTAATGGTGAATTCCACACAGCAGAAACGTTCTCATGGTCTCTTCCTCAAAACGTCTTCAAAATGTTCTATTTCTCTCAATCTGTTTTTTCAAAAGTTGCTGAACTAGCAATCTTTTTTTCCCCAGCTCAGGTTGATGACATTTCCTGCCTGCTGAATGAACAAAAGCAGGCAGGAAATGCTTTATTTCCACTGACCAAATCTCGTACTTTCGTTTTCACCACTCATGCCCATCATTTTGTGCGCTGCAGCAGAGATTCTCCATGCCTCTGCCATTTGGTGAAGATTTTCCACGGAGGTTCCCTCTGCTTGCAGCTCATCTGCACACAATTTCTGTGTAAAAAGTAGATGAATAAAGTTTGTTTGCCTAGCAATCCTGTACATGTGTGAAACTGACCCGGCACAACTTTGAAACTGACAAGAGCTCTGTGCAGCAGGCAGGATAAAAGGTCTGTTTTGCCTGGCAAAACTTGTGTTCTGTGCACTGTGGAAATATAAAATGCTGAAATTGATCTTTTAAAAACATTCGCAGGACATTTTATTTCTGCTGTGCGGAAATCACCATTGCCTTTCATGCACTGTTCTTTCTTTCCCTCTCCCTCTTCCTTCCTCTTTCTCCTTCTCTGCATAGCTGAAGCCTGCCATCCTACCTTTCTTTTGATAGAGGTCATAGTGGACATTCCTCTGCAACTGGGTTTGTGGTGAATGTTGGGTCAAAGACAGCAATTGGCAGCCATGGCTCTGCCAGTTGTAATTAAAGGCTCTGGAAAAACAAGACAATGCACAAGCACAATTCTCATTAGCTCTTGCAACGTATGTCCTTCAGCCTGGCTAGGAATCACACCCACTCCTCAGATCCATGAATGGAACCCAGGTTTCACTGGCAACTCCTTTAGGCCCTACAGATACAGAGAAAAAAGCCCCACTTTCTACTAAACAGATGCAATCCATGTCAACTAAGCCACAGGTGTCTTTGGCTTTCCCCACTCACCTTTGTCCGAGGGTTGCTGCGCGCAATTCCCGGCACGCGCAATTCCTGGCGCGCGCCCTGGCTTCCCCACAACGCAGCACGGGGTCGTCAAAAGGCACCATTTCAAAAGGCACCAGGAATTACGCGCGTCGAGTGGGCGCGAGAGAGGCAGCGTCGGGGCAGCTGCGTTCTCGCCGCCCCTGAAGTGGGGAGGGCAGCTGGACCCCGTGCTACTTGAGGAGAGTAGCGCAGGGCTTAAGGTAAGTGGGGAAAGGGCCTTTGTTATTGGGAAAGGCATGCATAGAACGTTTAGCAAGCAGTTCAGCAGACAGTGGAGCAGTCATATAACTTGGTATGATTCCCTCCCCTTATGCAGCCCAAGCCCTTTCCTTGAGCCCCACCCCAAGCGCAAGAGGTGCGGGGGCAACGCCTGGAGCAGATATTGTCCCCGGGCACCATTTCCCCTCCATACGCCTCTGGTTTGCATTTCACACACGATTGAGATGAAGAGAACATATTGTTCATGCAGGTTGAAATTTCACATCTAGGCAGATTAATAACCTCCATCAGCAGAACACAGGGCTACATACAATTTGTTCCAGTAGCTCTCTGAAGTTCATACAGGTGCATTCAGTGCTGTTATTTTCCCTCTCACCTGCAGTGTAGCATATTTGTGCACTGCCTTGCACACTCCTCTATCACAGCAGGCTTCTCTTTCTGAAGGGTCCCAGAAACCAGCTCAGTAGCTTTTATCCTCTGGAAGTCGTTGAGAGGGGAACGCTGACCTGGAATAACACAGAAAATACAAGTTGCTGAAGCCTCCTACAAAAAGGCCCCAATCCTACCATTAGCAGAGGCACAGGAGCACCCTCTCCCTCACAGCCCTTTCCCTCACATTGTCATAATGAAAAAGGCATATCTCTGCAAGGAAAATGGACAAAAGCTTAAAAAAATGAAAGCTGGGAATTCAGGTACCCTGCATGACCTATATCATTACTGCAGTATGTCAATATTTTGCTGCCATTATTTTTAAATGCATTCATGGCATCAAGGTATTAATATAAGCCAGCACAAATACAACCAATGACAACAGCATCCTCCCTTTAAAATCTTCATTATTTAAAGCACGTGTGAAAGAATATAAACTGACTCCACAACTGTGAAAATGCAGAGGGAGGTCAGATATGCAGAAGAACTGTGTCCATACCACTTCCAGTTCTTATAAATCAACTCCCAAGAAAATCAGGAGTAAGACAAGCATGCAAAAAAGCCTTAAGTAAAAGCCTGGCAAGCCCAAAGAACAGAGGGGTACCTAGGGGGGAGACAGAGGGGGCAGATGCTCCAGATGCCACTAGTGAGTGTCACAGGGGGAGTGCATTCAGTCATCCCTCCCCCCCATGACAGCTGCTTGAGCAGTCTGGAGCAATGCCAACTGACTCCACCAGCCAATGGAACCTCTGTTCAGGCACAGACACCAATTGCACAGGCTAGGCCCCCACCCCACCCCCAGGTGCCCCATTACTTCCCTTCCATTTGGTCCAGGCCAAATGGCTGCTCAAACTCCTTCTCCCACTCCTGCCCCCAAATGAAAGCTCCCCCCACCAGTCGCAAGCAGTGCTGCACTTTGCCTGCTGTGCACTGAGGAGGAAGAGGCCAAGTCTCGGGCGCTGCCAGGCTGGTGCCATGCTGCAGGACTCTATGTAGGGATGAAGCCTGGGTGGCAAGAGAAGGCAAAGCCCCAGTGGGAGAGCGGTGTCTTTCAGTGGCAGAATCTGGGATCTCGTTGGGGAACCCATGGCTCTTTGTCCTTCCCCACACGCTTGTTGCTCTGACGGGCTGGAGTGGCGTGGAGCATGTGACAAGGCAACCATGGGACGCCCACAGCTGGGCTAAGAGGACCAAAGCGGAAAACCTGGACTCCCCTCCCCCACTCTCCTTGCAACTGGATTGACAAGCTCTCTGCACTGAGCTCTGCAAGCAGCTCCCCCACTGCCACTTGGTAAGTCCCCAGTGCCTCCGCCATCAAGCAGCTGTCACCAAAGGATTAGTTTCTGGATTCGATGTAGACTCCCCACACCACGCTAGCCCAGGAGGTGCAATTCTGGATAGCACAAGTGGGGGTGGTGGTATAATTTCAGTACTTGCCCTGGGTACCATTTTCTGCCGGTACGCCACTGCCAGAGAGGAAGGCTAGGGATATCTCTTCTAAAGCGAACCTAGGTGGCTGTGATTTGGACTGCATACACTTTCCCAGCATATCCAGTATCCACAGACAAGACATGTGGTTTGACTTTGCGCACACATCTGTCTGAGGACAACACTGGCTGTACAATCCCAGGGCAAACTTTTTCCCAGGGTTACTGAATAAAGTAGTTTAGAAGAATTCTTTTGTGTGTTATTTGAGCAGGGGATTAGAACTGACTGATTATAGTGGCTAAAGGGCGCACCTGTATTATAACTTTAAACTGGGTTTATTTCCAAGGCTCTCCTTCTTCACAACAACCCTGGGAATTGTAGTCTGGAAAGAGAAATGCACTCACAGACCCCAGGCCCTGCTGACAGCAACAATTTCCCAGATTTCCTTGTTTGGGAGCCACTACAGATAAACTGATCTAAAGCTGTCTTAAAGGTATCATACCCATGCCCTAAGAGTTGCTAAAAAGAAGGGATATGACAGACTGTATACTTTTGCAACAAAGTTTCCTGAAAAAGGCACATCACAACAAAAAGGAGGGCAACAGAGCTTCTATTTGCATCTTATATCTGCACTATCAAAAACCTGCACCTGATCAGTTTGGTTTGAACATGAAGCATGTACAGGTTGAGCAAACAGTACAGGTGTGCAGCACCAAATTGCCCTGACCTGGATAGCCCAAGCTCGCCTGCTTTTGTCAGAGCTTGAAAGCTGAGGAGGATCACAGTCAAGGTTAGTACTTGGATGGGAGGCTACCAAAGAAGTCCAGGCTGCTATGCAGAGGCACTTAGTCCCTCTGGCCCTTGCCTTGCAAACCCTGGGGGACTGTGATAGCTCACCTGAGACTTGATGGCCCTTTCTACCACTACTAGCAAGTAGGTGAGGCTGTTCACAAAGCAACATCAGAACTCATAAAGATGCTCTTGGCAGTCAGAAATCTCTTGACAAATCTGAATGACCCAAGCTTTCGGTTTTCCTCCCTCTGCCTATCAAAATATTTATTACTACCTTCAGGAACTGCACAACAGCCAGAAACATATTAAGTGTAACCCTCTCCGGTATGGAGACACAGTAATGGGAGAAAGCTGTACCTTCTGAATTTCTGCCTGCCATGAAATGGTCACAAGCATGGAATGCTGGCTTAGGGAGGGGGTCAGAGAAGAGGAAGATTGACAGCCTTTCTTAGAAAAATCTGTATCTGGCAAGTATTTAAAAATTGCTACCTTTCCCCATACCTTTAATACCTGTACAGACAAACATTTTTCAGACTTTCCCAGAATTGAGCAAAAAAAACATTTCACTGTTTCACTGATCCTGTGAAGATGCCAGCCACAGATGCAGGTGAAAAGTCAGGAGAAAATGCTACTAGAACACAGCCATACAGTCTGGAAACCACACATTTCACTGTTTATTTAGATATTTCTACCTTGTTTTTTCACCCAATGGGGATGCAAACCAGAGGGCTGCCAACTTTCAGGTAGCACCTGGATGTCTCCTGATATTACATTTGATCTCCAGGCTATCAAGATCAGTTTCCCTGCAGAAAATGGCTGCTTTGGAGGATGGCATTTATACCCTCCTGAGATCCACCCCATCCCCAAACTGCATCTTCACCCCCCCCCTCAAGCTTCACCCCCAAATCTCCAGGTATTTCCCAAATCAGAACTGGCAACCCAACCAATTCAGTTTATAACTTTGTTCTCCACTTGTCCATTTTATCCTCTATCGGGGGGGGGGGGGGTGGTGGTGGTGGCATATCCTAATCTAACACACTAACCACTACACCATGCAGTCACCCTGTCAGAGGCTTGGGAAGGGGGGAAGAAGTGAGGTATCAGCTCTACACAAGAGCAATGTTGAAAAGCTCCTTCTTGTCTTCTTGTGAGGAGCCATGGCAAAATGGGAGAGAGAGGAGAGACAGTGGCTACTTCTAACTCTTCTTGGTTCAGAAGCCATAAGAGGACCAAAATGACCTTCCTGTCTTTGACTCCTCCTATCCCAGGTGCCTCGGTGCACAAAATTCAACAGGTAGCTACTCTGAGGGACAAGAGAGAATGATAAGAGTTCTGCATTCTCAGGAGAAACAGCAATTAGAGAGATGAACCCCGTGGCAGCCCCAGGAGAAAGGAAATTGGGGAGGGGGTACTCACCTGAGCTCAAGGTACAGACCAGCACAAGGAGTAGAACAGCAGTTTCTTGCATGACTTTCTCCAGCAGCCCCACCACAAGGCAGATGTGCCGGCTGGGTTAGGTATTTGGGAACAGACTATCAGAGAGCAACATGCAGATCTCCCTGATACCACTAGCCAAATATTTGCTTATAGTTCACATGCCAGTAAAATTTCAGAGAAAGCAAAGGAAAGATTCAAAGGGCATGGGGAACAATTACTCGGGGAAGGGGGGGACTATTATTAGTAGTCATAAGTATTTTGTTTTCCTTCTTCAGTTGGTGGGTTGACCTCTACCCCAAGCCCCAAGCCCCACAAAGATGTCAACATTATATAAAGTCAAGTTAACAAATTGTTCCAAACTCATTCAGTCTGGCCCTGGCTCAAGAACTATCCGCTTCCTGTAAGTGAACTTTTTTCTCAGCCCTTTTCTGAAAGCATGCCAGGAGGGAAGGAATAGCTAATAAAAATTCAGCAGCTCCAGAGCCAGATCGCATGAGACAACAGTAGGGCTCTGATAGCTGGAAGCTCAAGTCCAACAGGAGTGGCTAAAAGGAAGACCTTATTGGGAGGGGGATGGTATTCAGCCTGGAAATGTGCAGGCAGAATCTTTGTAGATTCAATACCACTGCAGGCAGAAACTAATAGGTGACTTTTCCCTTGCTACATCTGTTGAAATATCAGAATGTACCTATTTACACAGTCCATAAATAGTGCTGTTGACCCTCAGATTATTAATCTAAGACAGATACCCAACCCATAGCAGATGGAGCTTTCCCCATTGTGGAGATACTTATAATAAGGAATTAGTCTGTTGAATTTCTACCTACTAAAGTAATGTCACAAGTTCAGAGCTCCTGTCAAGAAACACAGTTTCTTATTCTCTTATACATTGGTTCAGACTTCAGGTCTATAATAGAAATTTTTAAAGCTGGAAAATAACCATGCTGTTGCTTGAAGACTCAGCGAGCTGTAACCTTTTGCAGCTGATAAATTACATGAAGTCAAATTAATAAATTGTTCCCAATTCATCCTGACTAGCCTTGGCTCAAGAACTATCCCCTTAATCCAAGGAAGACTGCAAGCTTGCCCCTTGGCTTCTGGCTGTTTAGGTTGTGAAAAATGGCTGGTGGCAGCTATTAGGATTGAGGTGTGAGGATTCATATCCTGTGGTTTTTAAATTATGTGTGTTGCTGGCCCATCCAGAGAATCCCTTGGACAATAGGTTCTTGACACTATGTCCCTCCAAGTCACTATAAAAGAGACTTGAACAATAGTAGAAGAGTTTGGATTTATACCCCACCTTTCTCTCCTGCAAGGAGACTCAAGGTGGGTGACAATCTCCTTTCCCTTCCTCTCTCCACAACAGACATTTTGTTAGGTAGGTAGGTGGAGCTGAAAGAGTTCTAAACAAACTGTAACTAGTTCAAGGTCACCCTACAGGAATGTAGGAGAATGGAAAGAAATCTGGTTCACCAGGTAAAAGTCGACCGACTGCTCATGTGGAGGAGTAGGGAATCAAACCCAGTTCTCCAGGTTGGAGTCCACCTGTTCTTGACCACTATACCATGCTGGCTCTTTGAAACACAGTATGTTTCAAAGCCTGTTTACCTCAGTTCCACTGAGATTAGTGAAATATACCCTTTAGAAGAAGAGTTTGGATTTATATCCCCCCTTTCTCTCCTGCAGGAGACTCAAAGGGGCTTACAATCTCCTTGCCCTCCCCCCCCCCACAACAAATACCCTGTGAGATAGGTGGGACCGAGAGAGCTCCAAGAAGCTGTGACTAGCCCAAGGTCACCCAGCTGGCATGTGTGGGAGTGTACAGGCTAATCTGAATTCCCCAGATAAGCCTCCACAGCTCAGGCGGCAGAGTTGGGAATCAAACCCGGTTCCCCAGATTAGATACACGAGCTCTTAACCTCCTACACCACTGCTGCTCCTTTAGTGACTGTGTTCAGAACTGAGCCCAACAGCCAGATTTTATCCACACATCTAAGCCATTCCCATGAAATCCAATAAGTTATTTTCATGTAAATATGCCCAGGACTGCAGTTGTGGACTCCAATTAGTTAAAGTGTTCAGTTAGGATCTGGTAGAGAAGATTTATATCCTCACTTTAGCATGAGTTTGATATTTTTACTATTTTCCTTGCCAGAGACTGACATTTTCAGTATGAGTTATTTACAACGTATTGTACTGCCAAATGCTATGTTTTCTTGTAATTCTGCATATTTTTTTCCTCTGTTAGTTTCTGGAAATATTTTCCCTTCATTGTTTTCCCAAGCATGTGATCATATTGAAACAGTCTTTATTTCTCTATCCCACCAAACATCAGACCTTTATACATGCCCCCATTAGTTGCTCAAACCTCTCCTCATCCATTTTCTCCTCCCCCTCACTGTCTGTTTTCTAAATAAATTTCTTTTTTTAAAATTCTCTTTATCATATCACATTAGCAACGGAAAGTTAGGGCACAGATAAAAGCCAGGTTGATTGTCAACGTCATCTCGAATTAACAATGTCATGTTAAGGCAAACATGCACTATCCCCAGTTAGACGGGAGTGAAATTGACAAGCGGGAGGAAATTGACAAACGACCTCCACAGTAACCATTGTGTGCTACCACAGCAGTGATTTCGCCAGAAAATGTGGTGGGGGTGGGGTCTGCATGTTTCTGGTCCTTCAAGTTACGGTGCCTGCTTCAGTAGAGGGGGGGTTTCGGCTTCCATTTTGTGTGGGTAGTTCTCAATAGTAAAAATGGAGGCTGGCACATTTTTTGAATTGCCCCTTCAGTGTAACTGCATAGTAATGCTAGAAAATATACAAAAGAAAAATGGATGAAGGTTGTTCTTTTGCATCACAGATGACACCCCACCACCATTAGGAATACGTTTTCAGTGGTAGTGTGTGGAATAAATACAACTGGACACAAGGGGAAAAACAACTGGGGAAATGAAGCTGTGCAGAATAATTTCACAGAAAATTTTCCCAGCACAGGTCTGACCACTGGGAAAGTCTGTGGTAAACTGTGTATGCAGAAAAAGCCACTGAATTGGGAGACTTGAGAAAAGAGAGACTAGTGGGCCTTTTGC
The DNA here is from genome assembly GCF_021028975.2 of Sphaerodactylus townsendi. Classification (NCBI taxonomy): domain Eukaryota; kingdom Metazoa; phylum Chordata; class Lepidosauria; order Squamata; family Sphaerodactylidae; genus Sphaerodactylus; species Sphaerodactylus townsendi. Next base: position 69,316,324 of record NC_059427.1, on the reverse strand, counting down.
CAGGCAGCCATGAGTGGCCGTTGTTCCTGTTAGCCTGTTGTGTTCTGTGAGTAAAGTACAAGAAGACCGAGTGTGTGTTAAGTGCCATCCAGTCACTTATAGTAATCTATGAATTAATGGTCTCCAAAATGTCCTATCGTTAATAGCCTTGCTTAGGTCTTCCAGACAGAGGGCTGTGCTTCTTTGAATCAATGTTGTGTCTTCATCTTTTCCTGCTGCCTTCAACTTCTCCTAGCAATTGTCTTTTCCAGTGACCCTTGTCAGCTCATCATGTAATCAAAGTATAATACTCTCAGGGGTGCTGTGTGGTTTCCGGCCTGCATGGCCGTGTTTTAGCAGCATTCTCTCCTGACGTTTCGCCTGCATCTGTGGCTGGCATCTTCAGAGGATCTGAAGATTTCGGTTTTCTTCTGTAGTGTAGCTCTTCTGAAGATGCCAGCCACAGATGCAGGTGAAACGTCAGGAGAGAATGCTGCTAGAACATGGTCATACAGCCCAGAAACCACACAGCACCCCAGTGATTCTGGCCGTGAAAGCCTTCAACAATACATATAATACTGTCCGTTTGGCAATTTTAGCTTATAGGGACAGTTAAGGCTTGGTTTGATGTACAACTGTGGCTCAGTAGTAGAGCATCTTCTTGGCATGCATAAAATCTCAGGTTTTAATTCCCAGCAGCTCCAGATACAGGAGCTGGAAGTAAGTGACATGAAAGACCTCTGTCCAAGCTCTTGGAGAGCTGCTGCCAGTCTGAGTCATCAATACTGACCATGATGCACCTAGGGTCTGATTTCATGTATTCAACTCACTTATCTGTCTTTTCAGACAAGAGCAGCCATTTTCTTAACATTCCTGTGTAGCTCATCAACGTCAGAATTCCACAAGGGGACCAGCCCTGATCCCATAATCTTCTCCACAATGCTGCATAGGGTTGCCATCCTCCAGGTGGAGCCTGGAGATCACCCAGAATTACAAGTGGTTTCCTAACTACAGAGGTAAGTTCTCTTGGAGAAAATGGATGCTTTGGAGTTTGGATTCTATGGCATTATACCCTGCTGAGGTCCCATCCCTCTCAAAACACCACCCTCTCCAGACTTCACTCCCAAATCTCCAGGAATTTCCCAGCCCACAACTGATCAGTTGTTACCTCCTGGAAAGACTGTCATGCTGAGCAATCAGTGACCATCCAGCCAAAAAATAAACATGGTCACTTTGAGTTCGTTTTATCACTTTGGGGGAGTGATGAAACAGGCACAAGCAGGGGAAAACCGAAAGCCGCTTCAACATTTTAACTGTATTGGCGCCTGTAATGACATCGTTTCGCCACTAGGAGGAGCGAGCCACAGTCTGTTCTAGCGTAGAATTCGTGGGAGACAGTTCTCCCCGTCAAGGCGGAGAAACTGGTACCTTGGACCTATGGGAATCGTAGTTCATACACCTCCCACACGGCATTCCCACGAATGCCTTATCTTTGGGACTACGTTTCCCAGCAAGTCACTGAGTGAGTGCGAAGCATCATGGGTCTCGTAGTCCATTTTCCCGTTGTCACAAAGCGCTTTGGCTAGGCGTGGCGGGTTGATGAGGACTTCAGCTCCCAGAGGGCATCACGGCAGCACCGGCACACGCTTGGCGGGGGGAAGCTGAGCGAATGATCCATCCAGGGAAGGAAGATGGTGGAACAAGCGGCGTGGTTTCCCGGCAAGGCAACGACCGACCCCGTCATTAGTCCACAGCAGGGAGACGCAACCCGGCCCGAAGACGCTTCCTGATAGCCGCCCGTGTCGGCCATGCCCCAGCCACGGTCACGGCGCGGCGACAGAGCCCGCAGGGGCGCCCGAGGTGAGCCAACCTGCCCTCCCGCCGGCTGGGCAACGGGTAGGAGGCTGCAGGGAGGGCTGCTCTGCAGCGCGTGCGATTCGGAGCGGACTCGTGGAAGAGGGTCTCCCCCGGTGCCCTCTTCGGCTCACAGCTGTTGCGCCGGCGCCCGAAGCGAGGCTGGGAGGAATGCCGCGTGTCGGACAGGCAGCCGGAGACTCTCTCGCACGCGCCCGTGGAGCTGATCTCGAGCCGGCCCGGATCTCTTGCAGATTAGGAGTGCGTGTTCAGAGGGACGCTCGTGCAGCATTGGCGATTTATGCATTTGCAAGTGCACAAGGCTTTGGAGGAGGGAATGGGACTTGTTAGACCGTGCAACTTCTTGGCGCCGTCTGGTGAGGCGCACTTGGCGGCCATGCTCCATCAGGACCCCAAGGATGAGATACGATCTCGATGATCGTCAGTGTCGCCCCTTTTCCACTTGAAATATTATTCTAAATGTGGCGTCTTGTCGCTTACCCCGAAGCCTTTGTAACCAACCGTTTCCTCACTTAAAATCCCATTGGAAGCTAAAACACACCTTAAGGCATATGGCCTGTTATCCCAGTTTCCTGGCTTGCTTTACAGAAGGGACAAGAGCAAGTGTTTTTGCATAGCAGTGTAGTATGAAATCTGTGTATAGATTGCATATGTGAAGAGTTCATAGGTGTGTGGGTTTGTATGTAGTTACCCAAAAAACTTGCACCCCATTCATCTGCTCTGAAAAACAGGTGTATGTGTTAAGTGCCTTCTTGCCTTGTGGTATTTTACACTTAACACCCCAAGTTGGCTTGATGTCATCAGAGCTTGGAAGGAAGCTAAGTAGTGTTGGTTGCAGTTAGTACTTGGATGGGAGGGCATCAAAGAATACTTGGGTTGCAGCTGGAAAATCACCTCAGCTTCTCCCTTTCCTTGGCAACCCCGTGGTCTGGTGCTCACCATAGTAGGTTGTGAGTTGATGGCACACAGTTATTATACTTGTTACTCCTACACCAAGTGCTTTTCCAACGTCTAAAGTGATCTTAAAGGACTGAACAATCAATTAAGCTATAAAATCTTCCTCCCATGAGGAAAAAGTGGGAAACAAATATTGCTGTACAGCTGCTGTTGTGTGGCTGTTTTACAGCTGTCTTCTGAAATCTTCCTTTCCTGTGTTCAGATTTCCTTTTGCAAGGTTTCTTCCTTTCTGCTACCTCTGAGAGGTTCCTGAAAGAAACAGGAATGTTTTTTTTTTTATTTTCCATGTGACAAGTTGCAGCCAGGTTGTTGATTTCCTAGATCAGATAATAAGCTATAAGTGTGATGGAAAAGCATAAGAAGTTTAGTTGGGATGTGTTTGCATTGCTATTAAGCAACATCTGTTCTGCTGTGCATTTTTGCTCTTCTGTCATTTGAGTATCACCTGGCTGTCTTAATATTGGAAAAGGGTCTAGCTGCTTTTTTAGGATACTTGCAGCACAGAATAAACATGAGTCCGCTGGCACTTTCAGGCATACGGTTTTATGTTAGAACACACTCTCAGATGCATAGGAGTTTGAATCCATCAGGCCTCCTTTATGTACATAACAGAAGAGGGTGAGGGTTACAAAGAGATAAGGGCTGATCTAAAGAATAATCAGTTCATTCGGTGTCGGTGTGGGACTCTCCCAAGTAGTATTAGGCAAAATGTAATACCCAGTGCAGGATGACTTGAGGTGAGGAGATATGAGATGAAGTTACAGGGGTATAGTTGAAATAGTAAACATCTGGACAGGGTGGGGAGTGCAAGATATTAACTCTTAGTGACAGGTCCCTGTTGCTTCTTCCTGATTGTTAATTCGTCAGTTTCCTTGTACATCAAGAAAATAATTACTAATAAGGACCTAATTCTTACTGAGATGGTAAACTTGTTTGTGGACTATCCCACTTCACACTGCAGTGGTGGCCACTTTTGACCAAATCTTCCTCCGCACAAGACAATCATGTGAGCCCCCTTTGGCAGTAGGAAGAGGCCACACAACATGCAAATTTTCCATCTCACAGAGAAGCTGGAACTCAGGTAGATAAGGAACGAGGGATGATCTGATCTTCTAACTTTTTGTATAAGCTGCTGCCTCTTTTGCCTACTGGGACTGACAGCCAATTGGGCTGGAGCATTTTCTACCAGGAAACAGTGTGTGTGTGGGGGGGGGGGGGGCATTTAATGCTCATGCTGTACTACTGTGGCTTTGGTCCAAATCCGAGTGTGTACACGTCAGCCCTCTGGCCGGTATCAAATGAAGTTAAATACGTTATGCAATCTGGTCACAGATTTCATCTAGTTGAAATCCTAAACAAGAGAGGGTAAGGATTAAATGTTCTGACTTCATTGTCCATTGAGAAGTTAGTTTCTTTCAACACCTGGGTGTGGATAGAGTAGCCAAATGCGGGCTGCAGAATGCCATACCTTATAACAGGAGCTTGGTTGCTCTGCAAGTGTTTCCTATTTGCTGCTGTGAATGAATTGGAGCAACTTGTGCATCATTGCCTCTTGGCTCCTGGAGGAAGCCGTTCTTCTGCAAGCAAGCTTGGAGTGCACACTAATAGTGAAGGGATGAAAATGAAGGCACTACTAGTTTAAGGAAATATAGACTTTTTAAAAGTCTGTGCTATTGAGGTAGCTCTAAAAGATATGCACACATAATATTTTCTGCTATCACGATTTTTAGTTCTTTAGCATTCATGGATATGGGAGTTGATTATCATTCATGTAAGTCTTTAAAAAAAAACCCTGCTGCAACCTATTTTATGTAGTTCGGCAACCTACAGGGAAAGCACTGGTAGACATCCAAGAAAAAGTCCATGTTGTACATGGCAATAAAGTAAAAGTGTAAGTAGTCTTTTTGGAGAAGTGGAAAAAATGACACATGTTAAATGTGTTTTCTCAGCTGAGTAAAACAAATAGGCATTGCTGCATGGAAATTAACATGTTATGGAACTCTTCCTTTAATTTTTGTTTTTTTTTCAAAAGCAAATATATTGGTGACCTTTACAGGTACAGAAGACAAATTGATTTGGCTTCAGGAACACACAGCTGTGAATGTACCAATCTTTTGGTGTTTACTTTTCTGATGTAACAGATGTCAGCTCTGGAATGAGCACCTGTTGCGTGTTCTGAAGTTGTAGAACTATCCAGGAGAGAGGAGGGTTGATGGAGCCTGCTGTCTGTACAAAAATTAGCTGATCCTGCTGATGTTCTAGAATATTGTCTAAAAGCATAGTCTGTGTGCTTCATAAAGACTAGGTATTTAAGCAAGGGTTTTTAGAACTTTATTTTGGAAGCAGAGCTCACACATGGAATAACTTAGAAGTGGGTTTTTAATTTTAGGATTTTAGAATTTTATGAAATATCTCTTGGGCATGTAATCATCTAATTTCCTTTTAGGAAAGGCTTATTGTTTGGAGTTTTTTAACCCCTCCTCCAGCGTATTTTTACATTTTTTATATTTCAGAATTTTTTTTGCAAACTGGATTGTCTGGTTTTCAGAAACATCTTTATTGTCTGTTCATGGTTCTAGTTTCTAGATCTAATTATTCAGAGATTTGGCCATGTTGAAAGTTAGATGTGTTGGTGGTTTTGGCTCTTGCACTGGTGTGAAAGACAGACTGAATCATGTCCCAACTGCCATCTAAGTTTACTCATTCTTCAAATCCTGTGACTTTTTCAAAAGGCTGTCTTTGTGCATCTCACCTGTTCTAAAGACTGCCTCACTTTTCAAAAACAAAACACAACACGAGCCTTCTATGGGCATAATCCAGGCAAAGTTAATCATAGTTGGTTTCCATGCAAAAGTTAAACATTTGCTGAATCATGCCCTATGACTCTGCCTTAACTTTTGATTGTGTACATTGTCTTTATTTCCCCTTCTACCGTGTTTCCCCGAAAATAAGACAGTGCCTTATATTAATTTTTGCTCCCAAAGATGCGCTATGTCTTATTTTCAGGGGATGTCTTATTTTTCTGTGTTCTGTTCGTCGGGCATGCTTCCAAACAAAAACTTTGCTACCTCTTACTTTCGGGGGATGCCTTATATTTTGCACTTCAGCAAAACCTCTACTACGTCTTATTTTCAGGGGATGTCTTATATTCAGGGAAACAGGGTACAAACTGGTGCTGCTTAAGAGCCCTGTAAGAGAGCCCTGAGCATGTTTCCACAGGGGTTTCTCTTAACAAGAGGAGTCCAGTGTGCTGTTTCAGGCAATACCACAGGCATCCCTGGTGGGAAAGGGAAACAACTCTGAGGATGGCTGCATGTTACCAAGAGAATTCCTTTGTGCCTTGGGGCTGCACTAAAGTGACGTAAAAGTGAGGGTGAAGATCACCCTGACATGGGACCACCCCATGCTTCTCTTCCCCCAGCACAGTGCAGTACACAGTGTTCTATTTTCTTGGCATCTGTGCAGCAGACCCTGTTGAGGACACTGAAAATAAATATCACCTCAGCTGGTTTGGTGTGTTAAAGTTCATGTATGCAAGCCTCACTACTAGATTATTGTCTTGTAAGCAGACTGTAAGGGATACTTTTGACTTGTGTGCTGGGGTTTGGATTGCCAGTGACATCTCTGGGTGACTAATAATAGCTGCTGGGTGTGCAGATGAACTGTGACCTGGGTCTCCCACTGTAGCGGATGGATTTTGTGGGTTTGGCATCTGGCTGTTGGTGAACAGTTCTGTCCTATGAACTTGGCCTAAAGTGGCAATGGGAGGAGGAGCTGGAGCCTTTGACAAAAGATGACAATGATTCTTAATTACTGTGCTGTTTTCTCAATGGGGATCAATTATAGGAAGAGAGTCCTCTGGAGGCTGTGCTGAATTGATGGATCTGGGTAGAGATGGCCTCCCAGGAAGGGTCAGATGTCTGACTGTGGAAGGTTCAGCAGAAAAGACACAGAGGGAAGCAGACTGGTTGTGGTGAGATGGAGCCTGACCTGGCATCTGCTCTCCTGCATGAGTGCCACTGTGCGTTCCTCTTGCTTATTGGTAAATAGAGAATAATACAGAAATGCCAGAGCTTCAGTGTCCTCTTTTACAAAGGGAACCAATGGGCAAGTGCTGCTGTTGGCCCGTCTCACCACTCTGAAATGGGGAGTGCCTAGCAGGGGATGTATAGCAGTGGTGGAGAAATGTGGCTTGCAGAAGACAGTATTCAGCACAGCTTTGTAACTACCCATGCTACTTTTTTAAATTATTATGATTTTCCAAGTTTTAACATAAATAATCCAACATATAAGATCAACATAAACGTTCACTAAAGGTAAACATTTGGTCTTAACAGCATTTTATGGTGGTGACCTGAGCAGGAGTGTTTTCAGTTGTGGTTCTCTCCTTCCCAGGGAGATTCGTCTGTCTCCCCTTATTGTTGTCTTCTGGTAGTGGGTGAATACTTTTTTGTTTGGTTTTGATCTTCTCTCACAAATACTTCCTAGCCCTCTCTGGTTGTATCTGAATGTGTTTATATGTTGGTCTAATGGTTTTAAGTGTTTTATTTACATTTGTATTTTAAATGCTGTTTTAACGTATGAAATGTTCCCCCCCTTGAGAATCCTGAGCTGGGTGGAAAGGCAGCATAGAAATGTATTACAGAAATACATTGTTGCTAGGGAGTAGGGCGGGGAGGTCCCTTTGTCTTCACCTGTTCTACCCCTTGCTTGACTTTTCTCCCCTTCAGGCTTTCCTGCGCTTTTATGAAGAATAGAAAATAATTCATGTGACTTTTAGGATTGAACAATATGACCCTACCTTATAATGAATCAGACCATTGATCCATTAAATATTATCGACTCTGACTGGCAGCTACTTTCCAGAGTTTCAGGTAGAGCAGTGGTGGCGAATCTTTGGCACTCCAGATGTTATGGACTACAATTCCCATCAGCCCCTGCCAGCATGGCCAATTGGCATGCTGGCAGGGGCTGATGGGAATTGTAGTCCATAACATCTGGAGTGCCAAAGGTTCTCCACCACGGAGATAGAGGGTCTTCCCCATCTTCTGCTGTCTGATCCTTATAAGTAGAAATTCTGGGACTGAACCTGGGACCTTCCGCAAGCCCAGCAGATGCTTTACCACCCTGCTTGGGGCCCCTAGTTTTGAAAAAGATAAATTATTTAAATGAAAAAACATCCTCTGTTTTTCTGTACCTTAGTACCTGAGCATGTGCTATGTCTAACTCAAAAGCTTGCACAACAGTTGTAGCTCACATTCCTTGTCACACTTATAGCAACATAATTACTATGAAGTAATCGTAATACCTTCTTAATTGTGATACCTTTGTAATACTGTGTTTGAGCTGCTAATAGCCGAGTTGTTGCATTCTCTTAGAGCGCAGGTGTCAAACTCGCGGTCCTCCAGATGTTATGGACTACAGTTCCCATCATCCCCTGCCAGCATCATGCTGGCAGGGGATGATGGGAACTGTAGTCCATAACATCTGGAGGACCGCGAGTTTGAACACCTATGTCTTAGAGTGGCACAGCCACTTGTTTGCCTTCTCAGGTTCTTTTGCTTCTGCAAGGGGCTAGCTGAGATGAAGCACTCCACTGGGCAGCTGAGCACGCTCGAGCTGCTTCAGAGTGCGCACTGGCTGTGCCTGTCAGCCAGGGAGAATTGGTGAAAGCTGCTGCTTAAGTTTGTGACCTCCTAGAATTGTGCTGTGCACCGAAAACCTTTCACATTCTGCAGCTAGACTGTGTTGTGCAACTGAACAAAATTATGACCGTTTTATGATCATTTTAACTTTGCCTACTGGACCATGTAACTACTAGTAAAAGTGTTTCCCTTGAATCCAAGAAGTGTAAATTCACATTCTTTCTGGATTCAAAAGAACACTTTTATTAGTCGTTACATGGTCTAGTAGGCCAAGTTGCGATAAGCTTGGCAAACATAGTTGTTCAGTACCAGCATGAGTAATCACATCCTTGGCCTTCTCAAAGGCATTTTCATGCATGTATTGCTGTGCTGACAGTTTTAAAATGGAAAAAACTACAATGAAGTTTACATACCAAACTGAGGTATAAATGAAAAATAAATGATAAATAGCAATTACATTAGTGCTGCTGTGAATTGGAGGGGAGGGAAACTAGTAGAAAAAGGGGTGGCCGATAGCAGAGAAAGATCTTAGTTTGGCATACATGAGTAAAGTATAGTGGGAGATGACTTGTCTAAGTGGTGCTGGGCGCGATATTTTTAAATTAATCCTTTATATCAAACTTCCTACGGGACTATCTGTTCTTGTCCCCAGTGGGTTGATAAAAGAATTAAAGGTGGACACCTTCGGCCTAGCTATGCATGGAAATTTTTGAGCTGGTCAATGGTCAGTCCTCTCTTCAGCCTCCTTTAGTATCACTGGACTAGCTGTTGGGAGTGGCTGAGGTGCCAGTATGGTTTCCACGCATGAGGTTTCTGTATCTTATGGAGGCCAGCAGCAGGATGAGCCACCTTTTGTAACACCAAGTTCACAGTGTCATGAGAGTGAAAACAGAGTTAATGCTGTAATTCACCCACTATTGTTTCTACTGCCCCTAGTTCAGCATTTTTGGACAATGGCAGCTAGTGCTATGCCTCAGTGAGAGCAGAGGTATGTATTTGCGTGTTGCCCAAGGAGGCAGCGCAGTCTGTGGAGCCTTCTTGTTTAATGGATTTTGTGACATTAGGAATGTGGTACATTACATTGGTTTAACTTGTTTTGTGTTGGGTTCTTTCTTTCTTTCTTTTAGTGAGTTGGTGTTGCTGTTCTAATTTAGTTATGCTGCAACCAAAATACATTTAAATATCTGGTTAATAGTGGGACTTTGCTATTATTGAATGCTTCCTAAAGACATATAAAAACATGTTTTAGTGATTTTGCCAAACTCACTCCAGAGAGACACCTTCCACCTCTCCTATCTTAAAGGAGCATCAGATGTAGTGTCTCTAACACATGGACAAGGAGGTAACACAGCCATTTACTTCTAAAGAATATTTGAAGAAAAGGAACAAAACTGTGAAGCAGGCATGGGAATAATTTATTTAGCAAAATAGTCAGGGGTGGTTTTATTTGTTGAAATTGCAAAATGTGTAAACAGTCTGAGGAATGTCAAGCATGCATCAACACCAGACACCAGCTGCCCACTGGAGATTGTAGATACGTAGAGAAGAATACATGCTTGTGCCAAGGGTCATTCCAGGAAGAAGTTTACTTTTTGTCCCAGAATAAAATCAGCTCCTCCAGCAAAGTGAACCAATCGTCTTTGTTATTAGTGCTGAGCAAAGTAAGGACATTTCCTGGCTTCTTGAGGTCAGAAATGGTTAAAGAAAAGTTTTCTTTGCCCCTCCCTCTTTACCCATTCCATATGGTGCTGATTATCTCCTGGTCCAGGTCTGGAAGGAGGGGTGTGTCGAAGCTGACAGTGCTAATTTTATCCAAGTGTAATAGCAACATGCACGTGCTGTTTTACATGTTAGACTGAAACCTTTGCTGTATTAGAGTCTAAGTGCTGTCCATTGCTGACAAATATCTCCAGGGATGCAGAGAGCATGGTTAATGAAACATTGTCCTTTAGGTGAGTGAGAATTTGTTTTTCACTCTCCCCAGGTGTTTGGCTGCACTTATCTACCACAGAACTGCCTCAGGTTGCTTGGTCTTTTAGTGTTTTGCGCTGTATCACAACTTTACAATACCAGGTTAACCGTGGTCACTGTTTGGTGGATCCGGGGGGAATGACTTGGGAGTGAGGCCTCCTGGAAAGGTCTTGATCCAGTTATTAGGATATGGAGAGACATATTGTAAGCTGAAGGGCGAGATAAAAGCTTCTTGGGCTTATGTGCAAATGGTACAGACTAACCTGTAATGGGTTAGTCTACCACAGTGTGCATTGACCTGCTTGTCTGGCTGAGCCCATGTGTACAACCAAACTATCCTGGACAGATTGGGGTTGGTTGGTTGTGTGTGCATTATGGTGCCATGAAGCAAGAAAGAGTTTTTCCATTCGTCAGGGCAGATCATCTATGTGGTTTCCAAGTATTATCCTGCCAAGTGGTGAGGAAAATATTGTCTCTTGGGTTTCTGATCAGGTAGGGAGGTGAGACAAAATTCTCAGTGTTTGGCTTGTTAATGCAGTTAAGCATCAGATAGCTACCCGTAGATTGTTTTCGGTTGCTTCTGGTAAAGTAGCCATCTTCACTTGGCAGAACTGGGGGGAAATTATGTGATTTACTCTGAACTTCTGATAGACCATACTATGAATCGGCATGAACAGAAAAGTGCAGAATTCAGCATTTTTTCTTGCCTTAATAAATAAGAAGTTTTCCTTTCTTGTGCTGACCTTGTAATCTCCTCCCCCAGGAGCCCGAAGCAGTGCCAAGATGGATTCCCAGGCCAGTGATGACGACGCAGCTAGTGAAGTGCTGAGTCACTGCAGCAGTGCCAATGAAACTGCTAGTATAGCAGAGGAAGTAACAGGTGAGTGTGAATGATTAGTAGCAGAAACTATTGGCAGTTATGGAGAAGAGGATAGGTAAATAAGGGCAGAGAGCTCTGAGTTGAACAACTTTCATCACTACCATATATACTCGTGTATAAGTCGACCCGCATATAAGTCGAGGCACCTAATTTAACCACAAAAAACTGAGAAAACTTATTGACTCGCATATAAGTCGAGGGTGGGAAATGCAGCAGCTGCTGGTAAATTTCAAAAATAAAAATAGATGCCAATAAAATTACATCCGTTGAGGCATCAGTAGGTTAAATGTTTTTGAATATTTATTTCAAAGAAAAACAGTAAACTGGCTCTGTAAGTGGAAAAGAGGGTCAACAAGCACAACATGGTATCAACACTAACTCTTAAAAGTACAAAAACCTTAAGCTCAACCAGCAACCAAGCTACAAAACACAAGAGTTAAAAAAAATCCTTCAAAACTGGATTCCTCACTCATCATCTGGTATGTCCAAAATGTAACCCAACTTAGATTTTTAAGAGGGATATTATCCAGAAATGGAAAATCTACTATTAGCTTTCCATTGTAAACCAATGGGGGGGATGGGGAGCATCCCCTTTGGGGGGGTCAATAACTTTGGATACCCTGACCCCAAACTTCACCAAACCTGGCCTGAGTATCATCATAGAGACTCTCCTGATGAGACCAGCCAGGTTCTTATGAAGTAATTGTCAGAGGGTCCAAGTTATGGACCCTCAAAAGGGCAGCCCCTGATCTACTAATAGCTTCCCATTGAAAACAATGGGGAATGGGGAACCCTAGCTCCTTTGGGGGGGTCCATATAACTTTGGGACCCCCCTGAACCAAACTTTTAACAAACTTGGCTGGTATTATCATCCAGGGAGAGTCTTCTGATGCGGTACCCTGAAATTTTGGTGCCGCTAGCATAAAAACTGCGCCCCCTGCTGGTCGGCAAAGTAAAAACACACACAAAAATTTAATGACCCGCATATAAGTCGAGGGGAGCTTTTTCAGCATTAAAAATGTGCTGAAAAATTCGACTTATACATGAGTATATACGGTATCAGTAATCTGTAAATTGCCTGGCCCTGTGCAAATTACAAAAGCTGAAAAACTGGGCCATTCCCAACAAAAAGGATTCTGTACCTCATTGGGGGTATATGGAAAAGAATGGCCATGTAAATGAATCATAAGAAAAAATCTTGATGAGAACTAAACATCCTCCAAAAGGAACAGGATGTTGAGAGCAGCTGAGTGCCAGTTAACAGGGGGGGTGTTTAGACAATCATGGATAGGGGGAAGTGGGGAGGGGCAGAGATTTCCAAATAGTTCCCTGGTGATTTTTTGTGGGCCCCAGCTGGTTTCTCTGTGCTGACTAAACTACAACCATGTATTTAAGCTGGTGGGCTAACAGCATTAGCAGACTTGGGTGTGAGGCTGCTAAAAAAAATCTGTGATGTGGTGATGGCTTATCTAAGAATGAGAGTAGTTTTTTGAGTGCTGCACTCCACTATGTGACCACAGCTACTCAGATTTCCAGAGCCCTCAGTTAATTGTATTTATTTATAATGAAATGTATACACTGCTTTAACTTCAAGCCCCAAAGTGGTTTAGAATCAAATTAGCAAGAGCTGAAAAAGTTGGAAACTTGATATTACTATATCATTCCGTTTCCTTGGGTTCAAATAAACTGACATCTGCCAGGAGTCATGCGAAACTCCAGAACTGCTTTGTGAGCCTCTTTAAATTATCGAAGGAAGGCCTCTATGTATGCAGCCCTCAGTGACGGAGGGGGAACTGCGCCCGGGGCATGAGCTGCCTGCGCGCCCCCTTCTGCCCCTCGCCCCGCCCCCAAAACACCCCCAACACGTGATGGCAATGGCAGCGCCAGGGACAAGGCACCCCAGATGTCCCCATCGCCGCTACGCGTCTGGCAGCCCTGCCCGTGCCATTCGGGGCTGGGGCTTCTCTTGTGCTCTTTGTAGGAGAAGGCCACCTCTGTAGATGGTGGGCCTGGCTGATCTGATCTGATGCTTGTGATTTTTGCTGCTGTTCTCAGGAGGTGAGGCAGTTGATGAGCAAGCACAGGAAGAGGAAATGGAAGATAAGCTGAAAGAGTGCATTGACAACGTGATGGACAAGAGGTGAGAGCCACCTGCCATAATGAGGCTCAGCTCAGACTTGCCAAATGGTGGTTCAAGAAGTTAAACTATGGCTTAGTATAATGTATGAACTTGGATTCGTGATCCTCTGGCAAACTATGGTTTGTTTTAGCAATGGCTTGGTCTTCACATCTTGGCTACTTTGTGCTTGCCATCAATCTTACTCCGAGCTTCTGACATCTGATGAGCTTGAAGGATGCCTATGGAGCCCAGTGCAATGTGGGCTGAGGACAGTCTCCAACTTCTTACCCCATCATGTTGGTCCTTATTCTGTCTCCACTTCACCAGTTGACCAAAGGGCTGAATAGATGGAGAACCTGATCATGCTTTGAGCTCCCTGAGCTGTGGTTAACAGAAGCCTCAGTCAGGCTTGATGTCCATTAAGCCTCGGAGTCTGATCCTGCTGAACTTGTGCCTTTTTGAAGGCAGCAGCGGCAGCAGCCCCTCCCTATTTGTGATAATTAGAGCTCCCTAAACCGACAGCACTGGTTGTTGGCATTCTGAGCTCCAGAGCTGAGGGATAGCAGACTGGGGACAAAAGGATCAGAGGGGAAATCTCTGGCTCAGTCTGCTCGTCAGCATATTTACTCAGTCAAAAAAGGTACTGGGTTCTATACCTTTTTCTTGCACATGCCACACATTGTTAGTGGAAACTGATTGCTTGCAATATTCTGATCTCCTCCCCCATCCCCAGCAACTTTCAATTCTTTTCTAGCTATTTCAATCAAATTGTTAACAAAGGCAGGCTGGACACAGCTGCATTGAAAAGAACTTGGCAGAAATGCCAGCAGTGCCTGGCAGTGCCTCTCTCTACAAAATGTGGATTACGGCTGCCCTTCTGGTCATGTAATCCTGATAATTCAGTGAATTTATGAACTCATCCAGTGGGGCTGTTAAAGCCTCAGTTCCCTTTTTATGGCTATACCTTTAAAATAAGCAGAGCAAGGATAAGGGGCAGCTTGATTGTGGGATATTGTGTGAAAAGAGTACATTCAGTACTGAAGAGCATCCTTTTGTTCTTTGGTCCATCATGTATCTTCATTATGAGCTTAGAAATCAGATGCATAATGAAATTATCAAGTATTTTCTTATACCTGAGCAAAAAACTAGTGTGCCACATAGTCTGTGAACTAGCTACATATTGTCTCTGACCCATTATATATGACATGCATGTGTCAGTGAGAACTGCAGGTTTATTCTACATCCTTGGGGTGTGTCCACCCTCTTACAAATAGCGCATTGGTTGCACATATAATACGGTGTACCAGCTGGTTTTATAATGGAAAGGGCATTTCTGAGCTCAGACTCTAGAACCAGGCATTTAGCTTGCTATTCACAAAAAAAGACCCTTCTGAGCATCTGCTTGCTGCCAGTTGATTGGTAGAGGCTGGGCAGGGCCTGTAATCATTGATGGGATTCAGAGCCTTTGACCTACTTCATATCTCGTATTGTCAGTTTCTGTATCTTTACTGCTCTTTGAGCTGCAGTTTTCTTGTAATCTCTTCTCTCTACAAAACCCTAATTTTTGGGAAATAACTGAATAACATGCATAATTTGCTTGGAGTGCATTGTGTTTATTTGGTGTAACACTTGGGTTTTGTGGGGGTGTCTGTGCAGGCAAGGTCCCAGACTGGCACTAGTTGTGACTCTTCTCTCCTTGCATGCACTTCCAGTGCCAAGACACGACAGGTGGCTCTACAGAGCCTGCGGCTCGCATTTTCCTCCAAGATACTCTTTGACTTCCTCGTAGAACGTAGGCTCACCGTGACGGACTCCTTGGAGAAGTGCCTGAAAAAAGGTTGGTCTCTAATAGTATTCTGACTGTATAATTATGATATTTAGGACACAGTATGAAGTCTTTTCAAATTCCATTGATTTCAGTTTGAGAATGGGAACATCTTATATTTCCCCCATTGAAATGAATTGGACTTGAAAGTACTTTACATGGATTGTGTCCTTAGTGCTCCTTCTCAGCATCCAGTACAATAGCCTTATAAGGTAGGCCAGTATGCCTAACTCCCATATTGCAATAAGGAGCTGAAGGTGATAGACCAGCGATTCCCAACCAGGGTTCCGTGGTACCCTGGGGTGCCATGAGCATGTCCCAGGGGTACCGCAGCAATGCTACCGGCCCCCCTCACTTTTGCGGTGTCTCCTGCTGGCACCAGCAAGGATATGGAGCTGGCCCAGGGGGCAAGGTCAGCAGCCACTTCCCACCCACCCCCACCCCCCGTGCTTCCCTTCACCCTGGGAGGGGAAGGTGGGGGGGTGGCAAGCAGGGGGACTGGGAGGGGAAGGTGGGGGGAGGATGGCAGGGGTACCGTGAGATATGAAGAGTGAGGTCAAGGGTACCGTGACATCAAAAAGGTTGGAAAACACTGTGATAGACTATATTTACCCAAGGCTGCCCAATGAACTTCAAATCGGGAACTTCCTGACTCGCAGCTACTACTCTAGCATTACACCTCATCTTTCTCTGGGAATGAACATCCTTTGCATTTTATGTTTCTTCTGGGGTGTAGCTACTATCAAAACTTCAGGCTCTGACAGATATGATAGCTCCTGTGAATTGGGGTGATAAGCACATTGGCATTCTTAACTGAAGGTGAGATCTTCAGAACTGTGAAATAGTTACACTTAAGAACTCAGGGAACAAAGTCTACAATCCTAAGAAATCTTTTTCTGGGTGAAGCCCTTTTGAATACTTATGGGACTTACTGTTGAGGTGATGTGTTCAGGAGGCATCTTGAGAAATGGAGACTTTATGGGTTCTTCCTCCATCCTTATTGGACTGTCAGGGTTCTGTGACATCTCCATAGTACATGGTGCATTTCACAGCATTACCTTTTAGGTGCTAATGCAACCCCACATAAACAGACACACATTTCTTACTGGCACCCTTCCCATTGACATTGAAATTCCCTCTACAGACGGTTAAATAAATTATGGTCTTAAAAGATTGCCTTGAGGTACTGTGAGATACATTAATGTTGTAAGAGGGTGTACCACTCTTATGCCTCATGGTCTGTCTTCCCACTATTAAAAATGTTACAGCCCCAGATTCCTACCCTGTTAGCTGCCCAGATTTTTAGTGTAAGATGTGCTATGTCCGTTTCTTCATTCAGGTAAAGGGGAGGAACAGTCCCTTGCTGCTACTGTTCTTACGCTACTGTGCCTTCAGATGGGCTCGGGGCCTGAGGGGGAGGAGGTGTTCTGCAGCCTGAGACCCCTTCTTATTAGCATCCTGACAGACTCCACCGCCAGTCCAGTTGCTCGGCAAAGTGTGAGTAACTTCTTTTTCTTCTGCCTCAAATCAAATTTTGCTGCATGAGGGAAGAAGGGAGATCTTACCTTTTTTTAAAATGTTCAAAATGATTCCTCAAAATAGCTTTTTCATTACCTCTTCTCTCTCCCCTCCATCCCACCCCACCCCCATCTCCTCTAGTGTGCCACTGCTCTTGGGATGTGCTGCTATATCGCTGCAGCAGATGTGGAGGTAAAATATACTATTGTTTTCATTGGCAAGTTTTTGCTGAGGAAGTTAGAAATTGCCCTTCTCCAACACAGTTTTTTACCTCCTAATGTCCCTAGTGTACCCAAACATTTCACTGGGGTTGGGAGGCTGCTCATCAGAACAAGTAGATATTAGCGTTTTATGGTCTTTTTTACTGATAAACAGGAGTTTGGTTATTGAAATTCAAAATGAAAGGGGGTGTGTTGTGCTTTCTAGGACTCCTAGACATCCATCTAGAATGGATTAGGGCAAAGAGTACACTTGGATTTATTTATTTATTTATGACATCCATATCCTGCCTTTCTTCCATCATGGAGTTCCCAAAAGGTCTCCCACTTACATTCTGATTAGACCCAGAACTGCTTAGCAACTGCGTCATGTGCTTCCTATTCATATCCTCTTGCAGTAGAGCAGAGGTCCCCAACTTTTTTCAGCCTGTGGGTTCTGTTGAAATTCTGATGTGAGGTGGTGGGGCACAACCACAAAATGGCTGCCACAGGAGGAGGGCTGGTCATAAAATGGCTGCACAGAGGACAGGGCCAACACACAAGAAACCAGGAATTTAGGTTCTAAATAACTCTGATAGCAGTTCTTCAATATTTCAGACAGAAGCTCTGTTCAAAGCGATACCTTTTAAAATTAACATAGTGTTTAAAATATTTTCTTTCATATACTCAGTATTCATGTACCTTAACCAGTAGTATCTATCTTCATTTTGCAGACATCTAACACACTTATGCAAATGAAAAAGGGGAAAAATGCTTCTCCTGCTATCCCTTCTTTTATGCACCCAGCTGTTTTAAGTTTGCAATTACACTTGTAACAAGAACAGTTGGTGCTGGAGGGCAGTGAGAGCGCCTTGCATACAAGAGTTGGATTTATATTCCCCCTTTCTCTCCTATAGGAGACTCAAAGAGGCTTACAATCTCCTTTCCCTTCCCCCCTCACAACAAATACCCTGTGAGGTGGATGGGGCTGAGAGAACTCAGAAGAACTATGACTTGCCCAAGGTCACCCAGCTGGCATGTGTTGGAGTGCACAGGCTAATCTGAATTCCCCAGATAAGCCTCCACAACTCAGGTGGCAGAGCAGGGAATCAAACCCGGTTCCTCCAGATTAGAGTACACCTGCTCTTAACCACTATGCCACTGCTGCTCCTGCGTGGTTCTGGCCAGTGTTTGACAGGAACAAAAATGATTTTTGAAAAGCTAGACCAAACTGGATACAGAGATGTTATTATCAACTTCCACCTGAATTATAAAAATACATTCAATTTGGGATGATCTGATGAATTCAGTGGAAGTTCTTGTTAGGTGCATTAAGCATTTTAGCCATGCAGTCAAATCAGAAGCAAGTCCCCCTGTGTTCTTAAAATATCACTCTTCTAGTTGCACAGATGAAATACTTTACGTAAAGCAACTGTCTGCATTATACCATAAATGGAGAGAGACCCACCTGGCCCCACCTACTACCTAAACACACTTACCAGATGCCAGAAAAGTGCTGGAGGGTGTCCACGAACACCATGTTGAGGACCCCTGCCATAAAGAAACAAAGCACGAGGCTCCACATTAGTAAGGTCCTAAACAGCTCTGCAGGTTGAATGTCAGGAATAAACATTTTTATGTGTGGGTTTTTTTAATAAATATTTTTTTAAAATACTTTCAGAAAACATATGCATTGGTTTGTGGGAAGGGACTGGTTTTTGTTCTCTATCCTGTGAAGCCATTTGGGAAGTTGCCTGATTTGTCCTGAGAAATATATGCATACTTCAAGGCACTTTTTACTAAGATGTTCTTGCAGCTCATGGATGTGAACTGTGCCTGGAGGAATGTGGGAAGGTGACAACTCTCAGGGTTTACAACCAGCACAATTAGGGAATAAATTATTTTCTGCAGTTTCATCAGTTTTTTTCAGGCAGTAAAATAATAGCTCTGTTCATGTGTGACATCCTCATGTCCTTCCTGTTCTTTCTGTGAGAACTGCCCTCTGTTTCAGGACCTGGTTTCCTGCCTTGCATGCCTAGAGGGCATCTTTGGGTCCTCCTGCAGCAAGGAGGCCAGCTCTGAGCCCTCTCACCACAGCCCTCCGCTCCAGGTCTTGCATTGCAATGCCCTCCAGTCCTGGTCCCTGCTCCTCACCATCTGCCCAAGCACCCAGATCAAGAAGATCCTGGACAAGTGAGTGGCCTGTCTTGCCCAGGCAGCCGCATGCCTCCCCCTACCCAGGGCAGCTCTCTCTTTCTGCCCTGACTGAAAGGTTTAGCACTCTTCAACGATGAAAGTTCACCAGGGTCTGGCTGGGAGTGGGAGGAGTGGGATGAATTTCCAGAGTAACATCTTTGCAGAACAAGATGAAGGACGCTAGATCTGCTCCATTGCTTTGTGTCTCTTCTTCTGCAGTCACTTACCTACATTGCCTCTGATGCTGTCCAGTGATAATGTCAATCTTCGGATTGTGGCAGGTGAAACAATTGCACTGCTCTTTGAACTGGCCCGGGACACGGAGGTATGTTGAGCCTTCTTTCTGATTCAGGCACAAATAAACAGATTCCCGTCCTCTTACACTTCAAGCCTAGAGCCACTTTCAATAGGCAAGAACAAGGAAAGGCAGAAATGATGCCTCTCCAGTCCCATTTTGTCCTTTCTTCTATACTTAACCTGGGTTGTTTTAGTTGCCTTAGCTTGTTCTCACACAATCCGCTGAGTCTCAAAAAGCAAGGAGTAGAGCTGCCCCCCTCCCCCCAACTTTCCTACTCAGTGTGAACTGGTGCTCTTGCATTGCTTAGAGGAAGTGGGAAACTACTTTTTCAACCATAGTGAGTTGAAAAAAATCAAGTGAGGGAGGATTTTCTCACTAAAATCCTTTCAGCCTCATCTAGCTTGATGCTGGTCAGAGGGACTCTGCTGTCTCTTAGTCACATGCAGTGAATGTGGACCTCACCAAAGGGCCTGGGGACTTGAGATGAGCTTTCTAAAGCTGATGGGATAACAGACACAAGAGGTAAATCTTAGAAAGAGCTGCATTCCTTGTATTGTTTTGGTTTGGTCTCAGGCTGCACGTTGGAGCTTCTAGTTGGCATCTCGTCTCATTTTTGCTGCAGGAGGATTTTTTCTATGACGAAACAGACCTGCTGTGCACAAAGCTGAAAGCCCTGGCCACTGACAGCAACAAATACCGGGCCAAGACAGACCGGCGAAAGCAACGCTCCATCTTTCGGGATGTGCTGCACTATATTGAGGTGCCGTGCCTGGTTCTTTCCCCTGTTGAGTAGATGTCCAGAGGGCTCCACTTACATTTCTCAGAATTGGACTCAAGTCCTCTTTGAGGGCCCCCCCCCCCGCCCCCGCTCCCACATTGATAATGGGTCAGAGGTTCAAGATTGGGCACTTATTCATGTTTAGATGCATGTCTTTTGTGTTTTGTATCACTGCTCGTATTTCATGTGTCAGGCCTGTCATCCGGAATAGAAACCAAAGTCTGGCTAAAATTCATTGCCTGGGATTTGTGCGGAGGGCAATCCTGTTAGTAGTAGCATTCCCCTTGCTGCTGGTGATGGCTTCCCTCGTGAAGCTTTTGGGGCAGTTTTTGCTATTCCGCTCACACCAGGAATAAGCAGTTCGAAGCCTCTGAATTCCTTTGCAGTTGACTTCTTGGCAGAAAAGGTTACTAAGGTACTTTTGGAGAATTTGCCTATCCCGCTATGCAGTTTGAGAGTCCCTGGAGTGGCTAACCTTACCAAAGGTCTGATGATGCAACACTGTGCTCTGTTGTCATTTCCCCCATATGGGAAGATCTGGTGGGATTTGTCTTCTGTTCTTCTTCATCAAGTCTCTGAATACACTTTCTCCTTCTGACAGAATGGGGAGTGCCATGAGGAGACCATCAAGTTTGGCCTGGAATGCATGTATGTGGACAGCTGGGCAAGGAGAAGAACATACAATGCCTTCAAAGAAGCACTTGGCTCTGGAGTCCGGCACCACCTGCAGGTAAGAGTAGGAGAGTTTCTGCTGAGAATTCCTTTTTGTATATGTTTGTGTGAGGAAAGAGAATTTTGATAGGGGTAGGAAACTTCAGAAGAAGAGTCAGCCAGCCTTCATGAAAATACTTTGGTACACAGAGCACTGCAGCGAGTCACCTCTTAATTGAATTCTTAGTACCTGTGCAAGTTTGTTCCTTTCTTGACTCCAAGATTCTACCCAATCACTGTTGTTTTCTAATCTCCAGAACAACGAGTTGCTGCGTGAGGTATTTGAACTTGGCCCCCCGCTTGTGCTAGATGCTGCAGCCATCAAAGCCAGCAAAATCTCACGCTTCGAGAAGGTATATCAGTAATGCAGTTATTATTTCTGTTGTCCTTGGCTTTCTTGTTTTGCAGTGTATTCTGTGCACTTTTCCTTCCCTAAGAGCGTTCCATAGGTGCCTGACAGTGCCACTGAAAATGTGCCTGTGTATTCCCTGACCTCTCTAATACGAGTGAGATGTTGATGGTCAAGCTAAGTAGGAATTAGATTCAAGTCTGTGGGCTATGTGGAGACAACCCACAGAAGCCACACAGGGGAAGTGTGTCCCCTGTCCCCAGATGAAATTGAATACTAGACTAGAAGGACCTTTGTCTGACACATTAGGGGATTCCTGTGTCGTTTTGTTGTGTTTAAGGGTGAAGTTAACCATGGTGGATCTCCCATCTGTTTGTTAAGGCAATTTTTACCATAGGCATAGATATTTTTTCCTTTCTCTCGTGACCTAATTGATTTAGATTCTGTAAGTTTCCACCTAGGGCAGTGGTTTTCAAAATGGGAATGGGGATACCCACCAAATGCTTTTAGAAAGTTATTGGGGCCAGGTGTTTGCCTAGTGAGGCTTCTGATTGACCATTGGAAATTTGATTGGCTATTCATATTTTTAAAAATGCTGCTTTGGCAGTAACTTTCACCAAAGCAGAAGGACCTTCACAGTGTGACTGAGGTAAGCTATGGCAGCCATTTTGTGGCTACACCCACAGGCTGTGTCAGAAATCCACAGGTGCTCACAGGCTCAAACAGGTTAAAAATCTCTGTCCTAGAGCTTTATTTAACTTTTATGCCAGCGTTTCCTTAATCTGATTTTTTTCCATCCCTACCAGCATCTGTACAATTCAGCTGCTTTCAAGGCTAGGACAAAAGCAAGGAGCCGCGTTCGAGATAAGCGAGCAGACATCCTTTGAGTGAACTCTGCTTCCTGTTTGCCTTCCGTCAAGCCAATGAACTACAGACCCGGACCACTGTGAACATGAGGGGTGGGGGATACCTGGGGCAAGGGACCCCGATGCCTCAACTCGTTCAATATCAGGGTTGTATCATGTCCCTCTGTTCCCCCACCACATTCTGCAGGGGGGAGCTTTTATATATGTGTACAGAATACTATTTAAATGTCTCGGATATTTGGATACTGGTGGAATGGCAGTGGGCAGGTACCATTTTTATTTTTTTAACCAAAAATCTAAGCGAGGTTGGGTAGTGGAGAGGATTATTCTCCTTGCTGCTTTTTAAGCCAGTGATAATTTTAGCCTCCTTTCCCTGTCTCCATTGCTGAACATGTTGTACAGTTGCTATTGGCAGCACAAATTGGAATCTGTGATCATTTTCCATCATCCCATTCTGCAGCTGTTGACTCTTTCACTGATCAACTCAATGCAGGAGATGAATTTCAGGGAGAGAATGCAGGTTGTAGTGTTCCGGGTGGAGGCAATGAAGGAACTGGCTTGCGGATGGGTGCCTTGGGGTTCCCCCCCCCCCCCTTTCAGTGTTGAAGATGTATTGCCTTGGGTTGGATGAAATGTAAATTAGAAATCAGTGTAGTTGATTGAAGGCTGGGGCTGAAAATATCCTGAAGGGGGATATTCTCTGCTCATGCATTTGCTAATTCTTCATTGTTTTTTCTCTTCTCTGATTTCCCTGCTCATTACTCTCTGCAGATGAATGATCTTGCTTTTTAGCATTCAACTTTGCTTCTCATTTGCATATGGCTTTTTAAAACATCCCTGTTGGCAGCCTTGCAAAAGTCCTCTCCCCCAAGATGGTGACGCTACCCCATTTGGCAGAGGGATTCCCTGAAATTGACACAAAGTAAATGAGGGTTGAAAGTTCAAGGTGTTTTTGCCTGCTCAGTGGCTCTGTTTCTTTTCCAAGAAAAACTTTCATTCTGCATCAATTTGCTTGTTCTCCATAAATTATTTTACTTCCATTGCCCAGTGGGAAAAACAAGAAGCTATGCAGAGGCCCTGATAACTCTATTTTTTGACACATGAAACTCCTGCTAATGACTTATGAGAGATTGCCAGTCTCACACACTTTCAAGCCAAAGGAACTGGCAGCCCTGTCTCACAGGTACACATATGTGGAGCTTCTTAAGAAGCTGAATTCGGTGCCAAATGCTGTTTCTGCAGCAGTTGCATAGAATCACAGAATGGGGCCCAGTGGATGAAAACCAGTAAATCAGCCAATGTAAGATTTGATGCAGCTGAGTTGTCTCTCACCATTTTGTGTGTGTGTGTTTTGGCATTGTTCCCATTGCTTCTTTGTGATTATATCATCCCAAGCATATTAGTCTTTGAGCTATACCAGGGGTAGGGAACCTGCGGCTCCAGATGTTCAGGAACTACAATTCCCATCAGCCCCTACCAGCATGGCCAATTGGCCATGCTGACAGAGGCTGATGGGAATTGTAGTTCCTGAACATCTGGAGAGCCGCAGGTTCCCTACCCCTGTGCTATTCGGAAGCCTTTAGGAAAGGCAGCTTGTTTTCAGCTGCATGTGACTAAGCTAAGTAATCCTTCTCTAGGTACCTCAATGGGCTGATCTGTAAAGAATTACTTCACTTAATGCCCCTTTTAATCTATTTGTTTTTAAGCCAGAAGGAAAAGTCAGGTAGAATTAGTTAAGATTAACCTAGTGGCCAATTTCTCCTGAAAGTAAGGTGAGGCAGGTAAGAGCCGTGCTTCTCTTTAACAGGACTTCTTCAGCCATGGTTGGGGAATGGGGCTTGTTTTGCAAGACTCATGATTTACTGAGGTTTACGAAATTAATAATGGTCTCCTCATGCACCTAAATGTGTGTGTGTTGCCTTTCTTCACTGGGCATTCCTTAGCATGAGTTCTCCTGCACAGGCCTGCATGTGCCATCTGAACAACCTCTTGAGTGGTGACTGTAGAAGCTACCTGCTCACAAAAGGAATTGCTTGGCCTGCTTCGTAGTCAGATGATGATCTGTTCTAAGCCCCTACAATGTCAAAGTACAACTATGAGCCACACTTTAGAGCATAAAAGCAGGGAATCTCTGTCTAGGCAGGTTATAATTGTTCATATTCTGTATTATGCACCATCTAAGTTCCATTTGCAACTATCCCTTTATTATTAATTTAAAAGTCTATCTAGACTTTAAGAATGAAGGAAAAACCTTGGAAGTATACCATGTTTTTCTGCTGAGCATTGCAGAATCCAGCAGTTTTAGGATCAAATGAGACATGATGTTCCAAGTGTGCTTATTCTGTCCTCTCTTCACAGGGAAGGGTCTTGAGTGTATGGGAAATGGGGGCAACACCCTGATCCCTCCCCCTCTATGCTGCATTGCTTTAAACTGTTTGGTCCAATCCTGGTACCAGCAGTTAGCCAAGCTTCTTAATCCTTAAAATGACGGGTTTCACCTCCTCTCCTTGAATACTTCTGATCTGGTTAAAATACACTCCTTTGTCCTTTCTTCACATGTGAACAGGAAGATACACCAACAAATACACCTGGATTCTCTTGTCATGTCTACTTTGAACCTTATAAGTTGAATGCTGGGATTTCTGTGCTGTATGTATGCCTTTCTGATCATCTACATAGTCTCTGTAACCCTGCAGTATTACCCCCCTTCCTGCCCTCATCAGCCCTCACCACCTCTGGTTGGAGAAAAATAAATAAATCTGTGGAAGTGGTAAGATTTACATCCGGCACAAATTGAAAATAGGGTGTATATCTGTATCTAATTGGATAATGATTTAACAGAGTAAAGATTTTCTGATTGCAAAGTGTTTTGAAGTTGATGATGTATGTTCCTCCTTTTAATATTGTTATGTCCATCAAGCCATTCTTTGTCCAGATTCTCTGAGGAAGTGAGTAGCAAGTAGTAGTAAAAAGAAGTGATCTGGCTTTACTTGTCACTTTAATTATCATTTGTCAGGTACCTGCCCAAAGGTGACCTGTAAATAAAATCAAGATGGGTATATAGTGGAACAAATGGTTGTGAATAAGATGCTAACAGTGCCCTTAAAATATCGTATGTGATTTTTAAAAAAACAAGTTGGAGAAAGACTGCTCATAAGAAGCACCATTTCCATTAAGTCTCAGTGCCATTTCTTCCCCTCTGTCCTGTCTCCTTTGGACAGCCTCATGTCTGTAGCCACTGACACCTGGAGGACTCGGTACACTCCTCTCCAGGGATTCTGGAGAACCACAGTTTTCCAGTTCAAGTCACTCAGTGTCTAAAACGTGTCAAGCTGTGAGTTGGTTTTTCCTCTTCTGTGGGGCTGGAACCAATCTCCCCAAGGGGGAGGTAGGGGTGATGGAGGTTAACTCAGGTTTGAATTCCAGGCTCAGTGGCATTCAGCTGACTCCATATCTGCAAGCTGACAGCCCTCATTTGCCGGATGGTCGCCTCCTGGGACTCCAACCATCGGGCAAGAACACGAAGTGATTCATTCTGTAATACTACAGGGGAGTGGAGAAGAAACCTAACATTAATACTCTGGTTTGGTTATACAGTCTTTAACCTGTACCTCTTCCTTTCAACTAGCAGAATTTTACTTTGTGATATGCTAGAACCTTGAACCCTTGAGTTTCAGAAAACAGAATTTAGGAAGAGAGTTGAGATGCTGCTTACTTCTCCCTTGCCAGAACCCCACAGCTGTAGTGGCGAGAAACCTGAAGTAGGCTGTGTAAATAGTAGCCTTCCAGTCTCACGGGTACAGTCTTGATGGGTTAGACTAGAGCTTTTATGGGCAGGTTCAGTGGGGCAGCACTGAGTGGAGCTAACCTGGGTTGTTGCCACAGTTGGACCCTTCTGTGTTGTGAACTGATCGCTTTCCTGCTAGTAGGCAACAGAAACACCATTTGGCCTGCCCATGCAGCACAGACATAAGCTGGGGTTGGAAGAACAAGGAGAGGCTTATGATGTTGCAGCTGCAGCAGCAGCAGTGAAAGGAGGTGGCTGAGAATTCAAATGCTGAATTCTAGGTTTCAACCCCAGTAGTTCTGGTTCCTTAAGACCTCCGGTGTGTCTGTGATGCATCAGGAATTTGAATAATTATTCTTATTTGCACAGGACTTTCAAGACTTCAAAGGGATTCTAATCCTTAAAGTCCTGTATTGCATACAGAGAACTGAGACACAGTAGACTTGAGATTTGAACCAAGGAGTCCTTCAGATCTTACTGCTCAGTCTCAGTGCACAGTTACTCTAGACTGAGCCCCTTGACAGGGCATGGGATCGCACAGTCATTTCACTGTAACACCAGCTTTCAATGCTAGTCTGGCATAGTACAATATTAGCTGGTTATCCATTATTTACAGCACTTACTGTGTTACAGTAATTTATGGGGTGTCCATTAGGCAGGGGTCATTAACCTTTCCAGACCTGGGGACCTGTTTAGGTATAAGTGTGACAGGAAGGAACCTGCATCATAGTCACGTAAAAGGCAGAGCTTTGGTAAAAAGGAGTATTCTTCACCACAAATAGTGCAACTCCTATACAGAGTTACACCAGTCTAAGCCAATTGAAATGAATGGGCTTAGACTGGTATAACTCTTCTTAGGCTAGTACTGCTAGTGACCTCATCATGCTGTCCCATTTCTCCATTCAGTAGGCATGCAGAGAAAGACAGAAGGTCTCTGCAAGGATACTAGCCGCCAATCCTTTCAAAAAGCAGGAAGCAGATGGTGGAGCTTCTAAGATCTGGAGTCTAGCAGGTGCAAGGCCACAGTGCTGGTAGAACTAATAGAAATCCACAACATGGGACACGTCTAGATAGAGAAGATTTTTCCACAATCTTGAGAGGTTTGGAGAAAAATCAGTTAAAAACAAGGTTTTTTTGTTTTAAAAAATCCCTCCTCCTCCAATCATAGAAGTGGTACCTGTGCTTCCACAAATGTCAGAGTAACACAGCCTTGCCACCTCAAGAAAATACGTGGCACAATCTCTGTTTGAGAAGCTTATCTCATAGGGATGTAACTGGCAGAGGGAAGCCAGTTGGGAGGTAGCGGGCAAGAAGGCAGGTCAAAGCATTAGCTCCCCTCTCTGCTCTGTAGCCAGATGAATCGGAGCGGAACAGTGTGAAATGAGATTTCCTTTCCATTGTGAGTCTCCCAAGGTCCTCCTTTCATCAAAGGTCATAGCGTGCCCAGGGGGACAGTCTCAAACAGATCTTTTCTCAGAGTCCCAAGAATGGGTTGTGTGAGCACACCTGCTGGAGGTTTGCTGCCAGAGTCCAGAGGATGTCTGACCAGGGGTGGGGACAATCTCACTATTCATAGGTAAGCTGTGAGAGCACACCTGGTAGGGCTGCCTGGGGAGGTCTGGGAAGGGAAAACAGGTTGTTTTCAACTTGCCTGAACATGGCAGCACAGCTGGGGCAGCCATGCGGCAACATGATGGTTCCTCAGATTCCTGTTCCCAAAGCTTTCTTTTGCATAATGTATTTAAGATCATGCAATTACTTGGGCTGAACCGTCTTTAGGTGTTCCACAGAGCTTCTTCTTTCTTCTTCACCCACCCCTTTTCCTAGAGGTGGACACTGAGCAGCTCCCACCACAAACTCTTTGTTATTAACACCAACCAAAACACCCCATGGTATCCCAGACATACCACTCAGATAGACAGCCAGTGTGGCAAGAGCAAGGCTGGCCACTACGAGCACTCCCAGGAGAGCAAGGAAGCCTGTGGGGCAGCAGGTTGGGCTGAAACAGGGGCAGCAGGTGCAAGCAGGGATGATGTGGACAGCTTGGACTGGTGGTAGGAAGGATGTGTTGTCCTCATTAGGTAGGCTGAACTGCTTGGAGAAAGTGCCGTGAGTTCTCTGTGGTGTGTTGGGTGGGGAATAGTTGCTTCCTGATGAAGAAAGGAAGGAGAATTGTTGAATTGAGGTCAGAATTGTGGGGTAGAGGGGAAGCAGGGAGATAAAGGATGCAAAATTCCTGGAAACCCATGGAATTGGCAGGTCATGTGATTTGTGTGCTTTTTATTTTACAACTTATCCCATCTTTCTACCCTCACAAGGGCCACGAAAGTGGCTAACAAATTAAAACATTATTTATTTATATCTCACCTTTCACTCCAGTGGGAGCCAAAGCAGCTTACATTGTTCTCTTTTCCTTTTTTTATCCTCACAACTAGTAAAATCATGTTTTTAAATTATTAAAAACAATTTAAAAAAGAATACCATTGCTACATCATTAAATGGTAAAACATGATATTTGGGTTGGGTCTGGGTAATATGAAGGAGCCAGGTGGAATTTTTGTCTGGAGATTTTTAGCAGTCCTATCTGAGGTGGAACAATTAGAATTTCCATTAACTTCCTCTCCACCCCACCCAGAAGGGTTCCCCATAGCCCACAGGGCTCGCTTGCATGTTTATGACTGAGGCACTCTGAAGATGACTGAGGATCTTAGGATGGACTACATACCTTCTGAGCCCTTGGCACAGTCATGTCTGCTGGACGCATAGTGCAGGTCACTAATGGACTCCACTGCATGCAGGTTTATTTCTGCCATGTCATTGCTGCCAAGTTCAAAAGGGGTCCCTGTTGAAGAAAGGGAGCAGCAACATTCACCATGGCATCTTCACAGGGCAATGCGGGGGGTTGGAGGTGAGATGCAGCTGTCTTCAGTCAGTCATCTCTATGAGCTTCCACTGAAGTGCTCTGCAAATCTCATCCTCCTCAGGCTGTGTTCAATACTCTCTCCTTGATTACATTCCCCTTTTTGAGAAACAGTACATAAACATAATTTCTGCCTCCCTATTTCTTACCCAGTCTTCTAGTCCCTCGCACTGTTTTGTGTTCCACCATTTTTTTTCACATGCTTAGCCTATTGTTTCTTCACAAGTACTAAGCCACATTTTTGTTGGACTTTATAGAATTCTCTAGGATTGCAGGTAGATGGGTACCTAAGGAAAAATGAGAATGAAATCCGCTTTGTATGTATCATGACCTACTCTGGAGTAAAAGGAATGCCGTGGTAGCATCTAGCAGGATCTATTTTGGGATTCCCCAACCTCTCATGTTGCTGTAGTCAGAGGTTTCCAACTTCTTTCTAACCTTGAGGTGGTAAAGAGGGCAAAGAGTCTGAAGCAGCAGACTTAAGAACTGTCCTATTAATCTCAGTGATCATGCTTTCTTGGGCATCTTGGAAAAGACAGATGGAAAGGAAGACAGTTTCAGTCGAGATGAAGAAAAGGATTTGCTCCAGGACCCTGTTATGAGTTTACAGCACATATTATCTTTATATCTTTAGCTTTGTAACAAAATTGGTCTCTACCATGTCTTAAAGCAGCTGTAATAACATCACTTTTCCTTTTAGTTGAAGGGATGACCTACTTCATTAGTGACAGTATCTGAAAATGTGGGAAACAAATGAATTGTGCACACTTTCCATCAAGGCTAGGTAATGTGTTTAAACCAATGATATTTTGATAAGGTGGCCAATAAAGTAACAGGAGAATAAGAACCGAAAGGCAGGTATGCTGACTCCACAAATGTGGCCCAGCTGTTTTTGTTGAAAGCTCTTTAGGAAGAAAACTATTTTCAGATAGCTATATTCCATTGAAACTGTATTTAGTTTCAGATAGCTATATTCTACTTTTCTCCCTATGGAGCTCCAGAATACTTACACCATCTGCCCCTATATTGCTTTCTTTCAACAATCCTGTGAGGTAAATTAATCTTGTGGGGTGCAGGGGCGTAGCTATAAGAAATGATGCCCAGAGTAAGCACTGAAATTGTGCCCCTCACCCCACCCCTGCCTGGACTCCACTACCTCAGTGGAGCCTCCATGGTGAGGCAGTGGACTCTAGATGGGGAGGGGTGCCGAAGCCCCCCTAACTGTGTTAATTAAAAGGATGGCAGGCAGGAAAGAAGCCAGTCTTACAATTAGTGTACCAGGTTGCTTGTAAATGTGCTGTGAAGGGGCATTGCAGTTATTCAGACTTAACTAAAACTGCACAGATATCGGGGGAGGGGATGATTGCTTCCCCCCCTCCAATCCATCTGTATCGGATCATCTTCCCTCTCTAGGGATAGAACAGGTAGGAGGCTATGCAATCTCCCCATACCATGTGGGCAGATGGTATGTGTATTATTCAGATCGACAGAGAACAATGACAGTGGCGAGAACAATTATACTGCAAGACAGCCTGTATCCAAGAATTGTAATAGGTTGATAGGAAACCAGAATCCCCTGGAAATGAACTCATTAGAATGCTGAGTGTGCCTAATTGAAACTAATCTCCACAGTTGTAAGGGGAGAGCAAGTTAGAACAGGAACAGCTAGTTACAGCTGGAAATTGACTAGGGGGAGCCCTGGTCAAAAGGTAGAACACTGCACAATTCACAGGTTGCATAACCCTTAGCAGGAGATCTGGAGGAACTCCTAACAGGTGCTTCAGACAACACATGAACATGGCTGGCGAATAGAAGCTGGGCCTGGCAGCCATGAGGCCTAGGCCAGTTTGAGAAAACCAGAGTTCTGAAAGGTAGGAACAATAGGCTTTGGGTGCCATTTATACCTGCACCTCCATTCTGGAGTGGTACAGTCCTGGGAAGTCTATACCAAAAAAGGTAGAGCGAAAGTATTTTCCATTTTACTTCACATGAAGGAAGACATCGTTCCATTGGGCAAATGATCACTTTTATATGCCCTGCAGTGCTGTTGGTGCCTAGAAATATATTGATCTTGGTTCTCTTATGTGCCTATGCATATTTGTCCCCAGTGGTCGAGGTAGCTCACCCTCCTTCAATACCTTCCCTCAAACATGTCCAGGGGTATTAATGTTTGAAACAAACAACCATTTTCTTCAGTTATTCCAATAAATCATCCAATGGTCTTTTTAATTGAGGGTTCAGAAGGGAGATTCTGGTGCAGTTCTGTAAGGATCCTTTCAGATCATGAGTGGTAGATCTACTTTAGTCTATCCTTTCTATGTCTTAACATGTTGTCTAACACTTTATTCGCAAGGGTGTTCTTTGCTTCAGTTGTGCATTTCAGATATCACAGTTTGTATTTTGTCAGACACCTTCAATGTAATTAATGTTCCAGGCTAACCACCCAGTAATTTACTCATAGAGCAAATGTCACACAAGTACAGCTGTATTCTCTGCTTCAAAGGAATTCTTTCTTGGTAGAAGAGAGGGGAGCATCAGGTTTTGATCATTTAGTCAGGCAGCATTTTAGTTTCCCTCCCAATATTCAGGGATTATTTAGAACAGGGGAGTACCTCAATAAAGTGTTAGGTGGGCAAGGGTAACATCTCTCAATCCAAAGAACAGGCAGCAGTTCTTATCACTACTAATTGTCTGAGCTGAGCTACAGTGTTTGCAGCAGCCAATATTTGCTCACTTAACTCTCTTTGCCTGGGTGCTGACTGGAGCAGGCAATATGAATTAGAGCATCTATCCTTCTATTCTGCCTAGCAGAGGGAACAGGGATCCCACAGGAGGTCCCTGTTCCACTGCTGTCCCAAGGGAGAAAGCAGGCAAGCCATTACCAGCACTTGGTCTTGTTCATTATAACACTGCAGAATTGCTGCTGCTTCCTCCCTCTGCCTGGTTCCATGTGCAGGCAGGCGACCTGCTGCAAGCCGGGGAAAGAGGAAGAGCCACAACGGAATGTGCAGAGCAGGAGGAAGGTCCAATCCTGTCGCCACTGCTGCTGCTGCTGTGGGTGGGTCAGTGGGGGACTCCAGAAGATGTGCCACAGTACTGACCTCCGATGCCATCTCTGACAGCAGTTACTGCTAGCACTGTGATACATCACCAACAGTAGTTCTCCTCTTCCCCATTTTGCATGAGGTCAAGGCCCTCAGAGATTCTTTGGGTGGGAAAGGCCTTGACAATGCACCCACCCAGTGCTTGAGCCCCTATGTCCATCTCTTATTACCATTCCCCTGAGACAGCTGAACCACCCCGGCTTTAATGCTTCAGATTCTGCCACGTAAGAAAACAGATTAGTATTACCCTTCACTTTCCCTATTTAAACGGCATAGCTGCTGCTCAGACACCCAGGGACAGATCCTTCAGCACCTCCTTAGAGAGGATGGAATTATGTACTACAATGCTGCATCCCACACAAGTCCTCAACAAAACTGCTGTCCTTTTCTCTAATTGCACAGACGACACCCAACCCAGAGGCTTGTTTGTCTAATTTCAAAAGTTGCAAACCCAAGACTGATGTTGCTTTTAAGTCATTACTTGCCCTGAGACCTCTTCTTATTTTCTGAATCTGATTTGCTTTTTGCTACCTCATCTTGCTAGATGCTTTAATAGCAACACAGCAGCTACAATCTAGCAGGTGAAGCTTTTTTCTTTTTCTTTCTTTTGGCAGGGAGCTACAGAAATGGTAGGGGATTCACCTGCTGGACTTCTGCCTGTCATGCATCTGTTAAACGCTGACAACCCTATCCCTTCATTAGGAATCCTTTGCTGATTAAACAAGTCATGGATCAACATTACAGACATTTTGGGATCATTTTTCAAGGACACATAGGACATGGAGTTCATAATTCCACTTTGAGGACCCATCAGAAGGCAGTTAAACAAAGTTGCATGAAAAACAGAAAATCAACAGAAATAGTTCTAGGATCTTGTAAATTTTCCTCCTCAATCACTTAACCCTCATCTGGGCAGTGAGAAGGGTTTTCATTCTCACAGTTATCCATTTGCTTTAAAAACAAATTGTAATAGAAATATTTTGTCCATATTGTTAAAATGCTTTTCTGATCCCCATTGAGGTTCAGATCCCCACTGTGTCATGGAAGCTTTCTAGGTGACCTTGGGTCAGTCATTCTCTCAACCTAACTTACCTCAAGGGTTGCTCTGAGGATAAAATGGAATAGAGAATGATTTCAGCCACTTTGGCTTCCCACTGACATGGAAGATGGGGTATTAAAAATAAATTAATATGGTTAGTGTGATTTGTCTAGATATTGACCACTTCATTAAATGTAGTTGGTTAGAAAATGTAGAATTAGAATCATGATTTTAAGATCATTAACCACATTCTTAGCTATGGTGTTGACTGATATACACATGCAAACATCCTGGCTTAATCCTGACTGGAATACCAGCTAGCTCCCTGCAGGAAAAACAGAGAAAAATGCAAAAGCAACAAGCAGAGAATTTGTCAAGGCAATCTAGAATTCTGGTTTCCCAAACTGGCAGTTGTTAAAATAAACCATGATTTTGCATTCTGGTTGAACCAGGTCAATTGTACAGACATTTCAAGGACAAAGGGATCTTGCATGCTGCAAAATATCACTGTTGAGCCTGTTCCTGGTGCAACTCTGAAATTCAGGAAACTATGTAAACTGCACTCAGGACCTTAACTAATCAGTCTTATGTTTCTGTGCTCTAATGAGTCTCTATTCACAACTACTCTCCATGCATTGAAAATACCTTCTCTTGTAAAATATAATATTAAATTAAAATAAAATAAAATAACTCATTTTTAGCCCTATGGGATACATATTCTATAATAATAAGCCCTGTGGGTAGGACGGCTGTTTCTTGTGTGGGAGCATGCTGCTATGTCTTCAGCATCACTGTTGGTAGTCATTATCATCACCACACATTTCATATGAGGGCAAAGACCAAGTCAGCCTGTAGCAAAGTTATCTCCCTGCCATCCTGGGCTAGATAACCCCACAGGGCCATCATGCCTGATTCAGGGCAAAACTGAGATCCTGCTTGTCACAGCAATGTGGGAGAGGGGGTGGCGAAGAGTTCAGGGTTGGAATAAAAAACCCTACCCTTACAGCTGAATCACACTCTGGCAACCACGAGACAGGCACATCTGGCATGCTTTCCGGCTTGGAGAGAAGAAGTGGGCTTGACTCACCCATAGTGGAGAGGGTCAACAACTGTGGTGCTAATTAAATGCCCTTCAAATAGATTCACACCTTGTTCACTTCCCTGTCTCTTGCCTATGACAGAATTACCCTCCCCTCACTCAAGCTTCTCGTTCTTTTGAACCCGCCCAACTTTAGTAGGTGTTTCCTAAACTTGTCTTTGGTCTGAGCCAGCTAAAGCTGCGAGCCTGTTCACCTGAGCTATCATTGTCACATTTAACTACAGTAATGCTGCCATATGATCACTGTTTTGTTAAGATATGTTTGAGGTGATCGTGACAGCAGAGCAGCACCTAGCACTAGCATGTCAATAGAGAGAATTTTTGTACTCCAGATCTCAAGGACGTGCAATGTCTTTATTAGCTATGCTCCATTTCTCAGCCATTAATAGTATTTGTACATGTCCCCTTAATATACCTTTGCAATCCTGTCCCCAAACAGATGGTACCTTTTCCAGTTTTGCTGGGCATCACTCTAGCCAGGGTCTTCTTCCAGTGGCTCTTCTGGAGTCAACACAGGAAAAAAATGGGTGTGGAAGTAGTTATAAGGGGCCTATGTGCACACACACCCAGGCACAGATGAGAAAGTAAACATAGGCTTCTGCCTGCCACATCAGCTGCTCAGCCTTAAAATAGGATTGGGAGGAGTCCAATAAAGAGCTATAAATAGAGACCGAATAGAGGGGTCTGAGCAGATACTTCATGAGCTATATTAGCTGAGTGCCGGAACACAGAAGATAGAGAGTGAAGAAGGGGTATCTTGTGGGGCAAAGAATGTGGATGGAATGCATGGATATGTGTATGATACAAGTATGGAGGGAACTACAGCAAGAGTGTGTTGGGAATGGAAGAACCAATCAGTGAAAGCAGGCAGAGTCCACTAGGCTTACCTAGGCAATTGCCAGTCTGTCCCAGAGCTGAAGTGATGGTATCGCAGGATCATCCACTACAGCAAGACACCCAAACAGCAGGAAGGGATTAGGAGGCATAGCACAGCAAGCAGCTACACCAGCTGTTGTGTCACACAAAGGCAACAGGGAGGTGAGCAGTGCCTTCTGCCTTTGCCAGGTCCACGACTGGTGATGGTAAGTTGCAACCCTGGGCCCCAAGAAGGGTGGCCTGATTGGGAACAGTTTCCCTACAATGCAAGCTGGGAGAGAGTTCATTTGCCTAGGATGTCAAAAGGTCCTTGGGCTAGCCCTCCGAATGGGAAAGCAGGTGAAACTTTAGGGTATAACAACAGCAGGAGCTCAGATCCTTTTCCTGATAACTGATTCTTTTTGAGAAGAGATTCTTTAATTTTAAAAAATGCTAAACATCAGTAAGCATTTGTGGTAGAGCTGAACAGGGCTATCTGTTGTAAACTAATCCCAGAGTACTGTCCAGCTGCAGCATTCTGTACTAACAGAAGTTTCCAAATACTCTTCCATGGCATCCCCAGGTAGTCAAATCTAATTCTACCTATCCAACAACTCCAATGAGTCCCTACCAGTATAATATACATATATTGTCTGAGCTTCATCCTGTCTCATACTTGTTTCAGAATGATCACTTTTTTCTCTTCCCCAAAAAGACAAATTCTGGAACAAACTTAACCCACAAATATGCCCCAAACCCCAGTGTTATGCATTTGAAGCCCCCTCTCTACTGAATATTTTTTTAAATTTGGCTGATGTCTAATATTCCTAGTTTGCTGTAGTTTATGTGTATGTTTCTTGGTTGGCCTTTGCTAGTTCTGTGGAGTTCAGTGGAGAGTGGAACAATTTCAACCAGTAAAAGAATTCCATCTAGAGCAAACAGAATCAGATTTGGAACATAGAAATGATGTGATTGCTCTGAATAGCAGCCTGGCATTATCATACTTAAATATCTACACCAGTGATCCCCAGTGTGTGCCATACAGGGTTGCCAAACTCCAGGTTGGACTGTATGAAACTATATCTCCACTGAGTTCTCCCCCTTATCCAAACTCTGCCATTCCACATAAACGGACCCAAAATCTAGAGGAATTTCCCAAGCTGGACCCGACATTCCTAGTGACATGGGGACTGCAGATATATGTTCTGATTATCACTTCTTTCTCCCCCCCCCCCCGCCCCCAGCATCTCTTTCCTCAAAACAAAGAACCAATCTGAACTTTCCTGCATCTAATTGAGACGGGAGGTGCTTCAGAAGATCTCTAAAGAAAGCACCTTTGTGTCTTCAGGGAACACCTGTTTGGAAACCACTTCATCATAATTTGCAGCTACTTCTATCACAGGAGAACACTTGCTTGGAACTTCCGAACATTCTGTGATTTGTCCTAAGGAATCTTAAAGTATCCACAGGCTCAACAAGAAACACGTGATTTGCCCTGTAACTCATCTGCATATAAACACATACAAATAAATAATTTTTGCTACTTGGCTGATAGTATGTAAGAACCATACAAGGATACCCTGCTACTCTGAGACTCAATGCAGAGGAAGACAAAATGTTCATCCCATTTTTATGTGAAAACACACACAATTTTTCGAATAAGTCTTTATTTAAATAAAATTACATTATTATTAAATAATTACATTATTGTTAAATAAAATTACAATAGGATAAAATTTCATTTATCCTATTGTTCCTCTAATTTGTCCTTCATATTGGGCTTTAACTACTGAGGAACTGAATGCAAGTAAACCATGTGAAATTGTGTCTTGTTTTAAGAGATGGCATTATTGCAGCAGATGTACTTCAATAACTACTTGAAAATGCTGTTGGATTTACTGTTTTTGTATTCATAGTTCTGTATCTGTTTCAGCCTTGTGTTTGCAAATTTGTATAACTGCAAGTTCAAATGTGAGCCTGGGTTATAAAATGCCCTCCCACAACTGCATAATACCTAACCTCCTTCACCCCATATAAAGGCTAAATCATAAAAATTGTGGTACACACCACCTCCCAGTGGTGTCCCTTGTGAAATGAAAGCATGTTGGACCAAAACAAAAACCACACAGTGCAAACACAGCCTGGTTTTGCTGTTTCCTGATTTATTCGTCGTGGTCCAGAAGTATGCAAGAACTGCATAGTGCATACAAGGGCATTCAATCATACCGACAAAATGAACATGTGGACAGCAAATGTGTGGGCAAAAAAAGGAGAACCAACGTGAATACATATTTTAACAGACAAATATACTTACTCATAATTGTACTCTGAGAAAAGTTACCTCAGGTGAGATCTTAAGATGCAATGCCAGTGTGAGCTGGTGTCATGTCAGCTGCTGATGGGATCTGTTGCCAGCTCTGTGTTAGGTGTACCTACAGAAAAAACACCTATGGCAAGAACTGACAGCCTGGAGCCTGAAGTTGCCTCTTAAAAGGAGGCTTTCAAGAGATGGGAGGCAGTCAAGTCTCCTTCATGGGTTGCTCCCCTTGTTCCCGGAGGTAGTCTGCCTGTTGGCCCTCCCACCACTGCTAAAAAGGCCCTGTGTGCTCTGCTTGATCCAAGCCCACCTGCTGCCATTCAATATGAGCCTGCCCAACTACTGCTATCCTCCTTGGTGGGGGCGGTGGCAGGGGCGGGGGGGAGGGGGAGCAGAGGGTCACCAAGGTTGTGATCTGGACTTCCTGGCTGCTTCACAGCACTCCCTCCCCTCCAGCAACCTTCTGCTAGGTCTGTCTTCCAGGATCTTTCACCAGAATCTGCATTCCAACATCTCCACTCCCCTCAGAATGCCAGGAGGCACCTGAGGCCAGCTTGACCTACCTATCGCTTCCAATGTCTCTTCTTCACTGGGCCAACCTACATCTTCTTCAAGAGGAGGCCTCTGGCTGCAGTGCTCCCTTGGTGGGCCCTCTCTTGGGCTTTCCCAGCCAGCTTGGCCCCTCTGCATGTGTTCAGGCAGCATTGCATGCAAGCACATATGATACCCTCCTTCAAGTGGCGTTCAGGGCACATGCCATACCTGCTGTACCTTAGATATGCCACTGGAAATACCTGGAGATTTTGGAGGTGGAGCCTGAGGAGGTGCAATTTGAGAAGGGGAGGGACTTTAGTGCAGTATAGTACCATAGAGTCCACCTTCCAATTTTCTCCAGGTGAACTGATCTGTCTCCTGGAGATCAGTTGTAATCCCAGATCTCCAGCCACCACCTGGAGGTTGGCAACCCTAAGAAAGTTTTAAATCTGTTGTTATTGTTTTTGTAAGCATATTACTGTGTTCTTATGAATGTATGGAATAAGTATATTCACAAAATGTATCTCTGTACAAAAGGTGCCCCTGTCGCCAAAATATCCACATTCTACACTGAACTCAGCATCTCAATTGTGGCCCATAGCTGGGATTAAAATAACCTTTCCCAAGCTACAGAATACTGAAATTTGTGCAGGGGGATCAAAATCCTTGTAGCAGCACAATTAAGAGGCTATCTGGAACTTAGGCAATTATTTCTCAGCTACTGCACAAATAACACACCAGAAAGAGGCACAGAATCCATTGTGGAGATGTGCTGTGCTTGGGTTTTTCAACCCCTTTAAAAACTATCATGGGCTGATTCCACATGGGTCAAAAACAGCAGTGTGAAAACGGTGTGAAAATGATGTGAAAGAGTTTAAAACGGTGTAAAAGGGTTAATACTGTTTTCACACTGTTTTCACACCACTGTTTTTGGCCCATGCGGAATCAGCCAGGGACATTTTATGGAGGCACAAGAGATGAAGAGGGCGATTTATCTTTTTCTCTGATGTTTCCATATATTGAAACTGTGACCTGAAGGTTGCTTTTAATCAGAGTAGGCAAGTGAGGGCCTGACCTTTTCCCCCAACTGGCCTGACCTTTTCCCCCAACTGAGGCAAAAAAATATTCTGGAGGGGTCGTTTCAATGGAGAAAACTGCACAGGTTAACCTTCCCCTGCCCTGTGTTCTGGCCTCAATTGGATTTTATTCATCTGCAGTTGTTTTCAAAGACACACTGGAGGATCCACTCACATATGTTCAACGTAACATGTAGTTTATCCCCACCCCATATAGCATTAAGAAAATAGGAGAAACACAAATGAAGATCACGACATAATTTCTTTTTGCCCTGGCCTGTATAAATTCTGAATACCTATGGAAGCATGTAACGTCTACTCAATGCTAGAACTGTCAAAAAGTTGCCAAAAGGTTTCCCTTTTTAATATATGTGATATATTATAGTGCAGAGTTCCAAAACCGACAATGTCTAAGTCTCTACTTTAGCACCAAAGTAACTTTACTTTAGCACCCACATAACTGTAAAACAGTGAAGTCATTATTCTTGGAAATATTATCTGGCCTGTGTGGCTACTTGAACTGTCAGTGTACATACAATAGAGAGGAAAGGGGGGCAGGGTGTGTTTGTCTTGCTGTTGGTCCAAGACAGGAGGTCCCTTAGCAGACTCATCACTTGGTTACCAGGCCCACAGACTTGTACTTTCTGGTATGGTAAGGCTGCCCTTGGATAAATCCTAAAAGACTGCAGAACCTGTTCAGATAGTTATCTGAACTCTGTCTGTTAATCATAAATGGAGGGAGGACAGCTGTTTGACTTCACAGCAACACTGTTGTCATGAGCTGCATTACAGATATCATGATGCTGTTGGGCTAGGTTGAACTCCACTCCTTTGACAGGCTCCATCCACTGTGATCTCTCACACCAGGTACCGGTCCATTCAGGGTAGCAGTGACACTGGAAGTGCTCCCATGCTGAAACTTCTTGATCTGAAAGGTCTGTCATAATGGTTTCCCCTTCCCACTCCTGCGGACTGAGGTGGAGGAAAGCTCCCAGCTCGTCAGGATTCTGCCTCACACAGCGTCCATTCCCGTGGCATAGCTGGTGGCTGCATTTGCGAGCTGCGGTGGTCACATTGACTACATATGGCCCCAGCGTGGACACAATATAATGCCGAAGGCTCTTGCAGCTCTCCTAGAGGATAGAAAGTCAGAATTACAGGCTGGAATATTCAAGTGGCTGGACCAACTGACTCAGAATGGCTGCTCACACATGAAGAAAACTGAAGAGCTTTTCTTAAAAACGTTGACACAGCACCACACTGTAATCATGCTCTGGTTCATCTTTCCCTTCCCAAGCCTTTGCAGGAGAAGTTCAGTCCAAGAACATTCTTGTGCTTTCTTAAAGGGGTTAAAATTGGTAGAGGAGTCCTGGCAACTTGCAGTTGTTGTAGGGGGCAGGGACATGCAAAATGGGCATTTGGACATTATGGCATCCTGTCCAATGTGAACCCAGAAGTGACATCAGCACATTGGCACAATGCTTTAGCATTCCACCAGTGCTCTATAGTAAAGCCTATTCCTCATATCCATTTTCCTTCACTACTCTACTGAGCAGTGGTGAACAATCAAGCTCATGAATGGGAGGTCCCTATGACAGAAAGGTGCAGATTATCAGGATTTTACCCCCATCAGGTTCTTGTGGCAGCCATTTTCCTTGCCACTGTACCAAGGACTTTTCGTGGTTTTAAAAAGAATTGATTGCTATTGTGCCATAAAGTGGTCATACTATTCCATTTACCAATCTTGAAAGAGCCCTCTGGTAGTATGGTGAGTGGGGATGGGAATACAGGGAAAATGGCAGTTGATGGAGGGAAGTGGAAAGAAAACACTGGAGTAGGTTTGTTGCCAATGTGAATGCTCCTGCATTCCCAGCAGCAATGAATGCAAATCTGAGAATCCTTGTCATGTGGATGCAGCCAATGAGTGGTTCTAGCAATGGCCTTTATACAGAAGCAACCTGGAGGACCAGCAGATTAAGTGATGGAAGTGAATGACTGTGCAATGTCTCTTTGTACCAAGCACCCAAGTACTCAAGAGGGGGCAGTAGAGTTAGTATGGTGGACAGGTCAGATTCTTCTGTATACTTCCTCTTGTTTGTTCCATTGTTGTCTCTTTATTTACCCAGAATACTATTCTCAAGGAATTCCTTCCAGCTGCTTCTTTCTCTTCTGGTTCTGCCTGTCTCCCACACTGTATGTCTGACCTCCATGAAAGCAATGTGCCCTCACTAAATCCCTCTCCATCCCAACTTCAACTAGAATCCCAATTTAGACAGATAACAATTCCTTTCAAGACATATTTCTTTAACAATAAACAACAGCCATTTCTAAACCCAAAAGCCTGGTGTGGACCTTATTGTAAAACCAGCCTGCCCCTTCTGCTAATGCTAAGATCACTTGGGAGAAAAAAAGTATTAAATAGGGGTGGAGGAGGAGAATATGCTGCCAAGTAGCAACTGGGATCACCAATGTCATGACAAAAGATAAACCAGTTTTCTGCCTGAGATTAAGGCTCTTCTGAGCTTTAGGGAACATAAGAAATCTCTCAGAGATACTCACAGGTGAATGGGAATAGGAGAGGTCACCCCAGAGTACAACCCCAGCAGCACCAAGTGCCGCACTCTCTCCAATGGTGTATACCAGGTCAGTCTGAATGAGAAAAGAAACAAACATCTTCAGGATTGGGAGATTCTATGCATACATAGCACATGTTACCATTTGCGCAGTATTAACAGTGCATTAGCCTGACTTCCAGCTTGGTTCCAGGTAATAAGTTTTGCCGACTGTGATAGAGTCATTGTTGTCCCAAGAACATACATTTCATTTTCCTGTCCCACTGCACCTTCTGATGAAGCATCTTTTACATGGCTTTGCAATGCTTTGAAAACTTGCCAGTTCTGTCTGACTATTTCTTCTTTATCACAACCATATTTCTCCAACTGATTTGGTACAAGATTCACCAGCTGTCAACACTCTGATGATCTCCGCCAATTAGTTAAATGAGCTAATTCTCTCCCTTATACTCACATCATGTGTAAGTGAATTGTACTCATACAATAAGTTCATATGGAGCATTCTCTTGGCTTGCTGTGAAAATGCAAAGACCCACCATTGCCTTTCCAAAGCCAGCTACGGGAACACTTTGTGACTGTAGTGCCCTAGACTGCATGTAGTATGAAGCAGCCCCAATACACCAGATTAAGTTAATGTTGTCAGACCTGGGTTGGATGGCAGACAATCCAAATTACTACTGAAAGGGCAGGATTAAATAAATAAATAAATAAATAAATAAATAACACACACACACACACACACACACACACACACACACACACATACATACATACATAATCTACAGTAGGAGCTAAGAAGCAAGCTTTCATCCAGATAATAGCTTTAATTTGTATTCACCTGCATGGAAGCATCTCCACTTGCTGTATGCACTCTCAGCATCTCTCAGTTCTTACCTCAACAAGGTATCTTGGGGAGTGTCTGTAGGAGACTCTGGAATATGAGATCACAGGCAGGGGTGGCTTCAAACCAAATTGTGACACACGGAATGCCTCCCTTAGGCGGTAGTGAACATAGCGCTGGTGTTTAGATATTGGGAGCTTTGGGGGGAGATAGATGCTGGGGAAGAGGGCTGAGGAAATTTCCCAAAGCCACCAGAGTCGATCATTCCACTGAACCTCCTTGGGGTGGCAATGGCCAGTGTAATTCTTTTCTTTCTCCCAGTTATCATTGAAGCAATCGGGGAATCGGTAGAAGCCCCAGAGTCCTTGCGGTCTCAACTTCTTCCCCAGAGTCAGTGTTCTATCCATGAGGATTTTAGCTGCCTGTTCAAACTCCTCCTCAGCCAAGTAGGATTGTTCCTTAGCAGGCAGATCTGGGAATCTTTCCTGCACCCACTGTTCAGAGGCCTTCCTGTACACAATCTTGGGCCCCCAGTTCCGCCTCCAGAGAGGCCTCCACTCCTCCCAGTCAACCACAGCCAGACCATGGAAATCATGGTGCAAGAGTTCTGTAATTTCTTTTGAGGCCCTCTCTAAATGCTCCTTCAGATATGCTTTCTGAGGTATTCCACCATTATGCCACTCACCCTCAGGGGAGATGTAGGGATAGAGTCCAAACTTGTTTATGTAAAAGATAGTCATGTTCTGGCCACGAAATGCATTGCCTTTGTTCTCAACAATGCCATAATCTCCAAGAGGTAGAGCAATCCCAAAACGCTCTTCACATCTTGCTGTAGGCAAGTTCCATACCACAACAAATGGCTCATTTTGGAAAATGGGGCTAGAAGTTACTTGGTCCCAAATATGTCCTTTTAGGTGCTGTGAGGCACCAAGGCAGAAGAGGATGGAAACCCAGGTTGCTCTGTCCAGGATCATGGTGGGTGTAATAATCCAATGTATCTTTTGGAGCCTCTCCTGGTTTGCTTATAAACACATGTCCTAATGGTGAGAAAGGAAAAGAGAGATCAAGATTTGATGATCAGTTTATCTTACCTTAATGGACAACCCCTAACTGGTTGACATACTTGTCACAGAGCTCCACAGTAGATTCCAAGCGGTATTTTTAACCTGGGGGATCTTGGCATGCCATGTATTTTTTTAAAAAAATCACTACACCATAGTCCAGTGATCCCCAATTGTGGCACTT
Organism: Sphaerodactylus townsendi; assembly: GCF_021028975.2. Classification (NCBI taxonomy): domain Eukaryota; kingdom Metazoa; phylum Chordata; class Lepidosauria; order Squamata; family Sphaerodactylidae; genus Sphaerodactylus; species Sphaerodactylus townsendi. Next base: position 69,272,770 of record NC_059427.1, on the reverse strand, counting down.
GTGAAAACAATTAAACCCATCAGTGGGTTTTCTGGCACCCATATGCTTCTTTAGCAATTTTTTCTCTTTCCCAAAGCGAAGAGTCAGTCCTGGCTTTCCCTTCCCTCAATGGAGCAAGACGTGCTTCAGAAGAATTAAGATGGTATCATCTTTGTGTTTGCAAACACCATGCATTCAGAAACATTCTTTGTTATCATGGGCAAATGCTTACCTTGCAACTTCGAAACCTTGTGCTTTACCCAGCACTATATGACAGCCATTTTGTGATTACCCCCTATGGCAGCCATTCATGGTGGTGCCCATTTACAATCCTCAAAATTCCCAAAGTGACCACCAGGCTCAAAAACATTAGAGACTTCTGCCTTAGCACATCAATGCAGTTATTCTGGGTTAAATGCCTGTGGGAAGAAGGCTTTAAGGGATTTAATTTTGTGGATTAAATTTGTGGAACCAAAGACTAAACATGGAGTGTAGTTATGTAATAAGTTGGCTGCTTTGGTTGGTGTACTAAAATTGCCTTAAGTCATTTTATTTGTGAGCAATGAAGCAGTTTCAATTATACAGGGTTATTAAGAAGGATGACTCTAAACAACCAAGTATTTTTCCACAATGGACAAGCAGAATTGCCCAGTCTGGGTTGCTTCCATTACTGTCTTGGACTTGTTTGCTCTGTGTCATTCCCCCTTTGCTTAATTTTCCACTCCAGTCTTCAAGATCACTAAGCCTAAAAAACTGCAGGGTAGGATCTGTCTCCTGTTTGACTGTGTATTGCCTGTTGGGTCTGTATTGGGCTGCTGTCTGATCCCCCAGTATTCTTTGGGAAGAAAATAATAAAACTCAGCCTCACCAACTGATGGGTTGGTTCATGACCCGAACCTGGCCATTTGTCTTAAAGTTCTGGTATCATCATACACACAATCTCTTGAAAGGAACAAGCTTTCAGAAGTCATGTTCAAGCTTTTTTTGCAGATTGGGCAATTTAACGATGAACAGGAATTTGCTATCACCTTGGGCCTCTCAAATGCTAACGCTAAATCAGCAGATGGATTTACCTTTATGGTGGAATATTGCAGCCATCACATGCCTGCGTTACAATCATCATCTATTTACTAATAGACAGGTTAAAAGGAGGAGAGACTAATGAAAGAGGCTAATGCCTTGGTTCCCACTGTGGATAAAGACAATCGTTATTCAAGGTAGAGGCTGCCCCAGGGAGGATATGGAAAGCTTAAGACAGAAAGACAGATAAAGGTAGACTGGCTGCTGGCTGTTGGGTGGGAGGAAGATAGGGTTGCCAATTCCAGACTGGGAACTGGTCTTTGTAGTTGGATCTATTATGGTTACAGGAGATCTGCAGACCCTACCTGGTGGTTGACAACCCTATAAGGAGAGAAGAAAGCAGCAAAAGGGGAGAAACTATGAGGTTTTCAGGAAAGGAAAAGAGGAAATAGTGAGGGGGAGGCATTAAGATGTTTCCCACAAGGCCTTGTGGGTTCCTGCTTGTATATTCTACTGTGGAGAATGATACGGTATAAATGAAGTAAATAAATAATAAATATAACTAAAGATGGGAAGCAGACAAAAGGAAGCTTGATTAGTTCCTGAGAAGAAGAGAATGAGGCGGGGAAAGGGCAAAGGCTACGGAGGATAATGGGAGGAGGGAAAGAGGAAGGTACAATGTAGGGTGAGGGATGCAGAGGAAAGTGAGGTGCTCCCCACCCAAGCCCTTGAGGGTCCCCTACCATACAAGCTGGCCTGGACAGTGGCCAGCACCACACAACAGGACCATCATTTTCCTAGAGACTGCTGGGGGAGAGGGAAGCCTGAAGACAAAGAGGCAGATAAATGTAGGTTGGCTGTTGCCTGGGAAGAGAAGGAAGCTGGAAAAAGGGGAGAGGCTATGGGAAATTTCAGGAAAGGGAAAGAAGAAAAAGTGGGGAAGGGGAACAAAATGCTTCCCTTGTGGTTTACCACTTACATTTCCTATTTGTAGTGATGTATCTTGTTCCCCAAAATAAACAGAAGTCTTGCGGTTCTTAAACATTTTATTCTAACACAATAATCTTTGTAGTCTTTGTGGACTACAGCTCATTTTTCCAGATGCAATGAATGAATTTTCATTGTGCAGTCATTTTATGCAGGAAGATCCAAGCAAACAAACTATGATCTATGTTTTGCTTTCACGCCTGTTACACAACATGACTGCTTAGTGAAGATCCATTCATTGAGGTCAGAAAAGTTTATCCTGAAATAACTTTTTGTTAGGTTTTAAGGTGCCACAAGACCTTTATTTTTGCAGCAAAAGACTAAAACAATTAACCTTCTGAATATCCTTCCTCCTAGCCTATTTCTCCCACCATAGTTCAGATTCTACTACTCCCATTTATTGCTGCTACCATAATGTTTCCACACAGTGACAATCCTCTTTCTGTTTCTTGTGGGATACAGACATCCCAAGAGGATGAAGTAACTGAGAATATGCTGCTAAAGGCTGGATGCCAAGGCAAAGGACTTTGCAAAGTTAGTTGCAAACTGAAATGCCCAAGACAGACAGGCTGGCTAGTGGTGGTTATCATCTTGGGGCAAGCTAATGGAAATGGCTCCAATTTTTCTATGCTTTGAACACTGTGATGAATGAAATGGAAAAAATTACATCCCAGCCTTGGAAGGCAATATGATCAATATTTAATATCTAAAATTAAGGAGGCTGATACAAACCTGACACTATATGCAGAAGTTTAGAACCTGAAGACCTGTGTCATAATTTATTGGTTTGTCTGCTTTATCCAGTCCCAAGACAAACATTTTTAGACACAGTCTTGGCCAATTCAGGCATAAGTACTGTGATGGGGAAACTTTTATTTCTTCTTGCAGATGTGGAGTCAGAGGTTTCTTACAAGGATGGCCTTTTTCCCTAGCTGCAAAGAAAATCTGGGCCACGTTTGTGTCTGCACAAATCAGTTAAAGACCTATTCTCTATCAGCGATTGCACAGATGTATATGGGAGCCTTTCTTTTTTTGATGAAATCAGTTTTAAACAGCTCTAAAAGCCAAGTTTTATAGTGCCTTAATCCAGTTTAGTAGTATCTTTATATTTTTATTGGCAATTCTTTGTAACGGCCACTGGCCTCATGGCTCATGCAATATGCTGAATGGAACAAACATGATTGAAAAACTTGCTGTTTGCTCTGAAAACCATTCTGCCACAAACTTATAGCTGGTACTTTAAGTTTCTTTGTGGTGAGGGGATGACATTATGCCCATTTTTAGAGACAGACCCTTCTCTGGTATCATATTGCAAATCTCAGCTCTGGAACTAAAAGCAAGTTTCAGGGTTTAACCCAGGCACCCCTGCTTCAAATGACCCCACCTTGGCACCCCCCACCATTTCCCTCTCCCATTTTAATAGGTATGCTGCTCTGTACAGGACACTTCATCATATCAGCAAATATATACTCAGGGTGTGTGTGTGTGTGGGGGGTGTGTGTGTGAAGTGCCATCAAGTTGCTTTTGACTGATGGTGACCCTATGAATTAATGTCCTCCAAAACATCCTTTTGTTAACAGCCTTGCTCAGTTCATGTGAACTGAGACCCATGGCTTCCTTTATAGAGTCAATCCATCTCATATTGGCTCTTCCTCTTTTCCTGCTGCCGTCAACCTTTCCTAGCATTATTATTTTTTCCAGTGACTCTTGTCCTCTCATTGTACGACCAAAGTATAACAGTCTCATTTTAGTCATTTTAACTTCAAGGAAGAGCCTGTTTTGATCTAGAACACAATTTAGTGTGTGGGGTTTTTTGGAGTGTGGGCTTGAAACATGATCTCTGTAAAACTCTCCTGCAACAACACATTTCAAAATTATCAACATTTCCTTATTGTCCAATTTTCACACTTGTACATAGTAATGGGAAATACTATGACATGAAGCAATTTGATCTTGGTTGCCTGCAACACATCCTTACACTGAAGACTTTTATCTAGCTTCTTCATGGCCACCCTTCACAGTCTCAATCTTCTTCAGATTTCTTGGGTTAATTTTGGATCTAATCTAGTCAATGATCACATGTCTTTCTATATTGGTCAGTCCCTAAGGTGAACTCTTCACACATATTTTTGGTAATATAAAGCACCTCTACCAAAAAATAAAAGCCAACTTATTCATTTGGTTGTGGTGGGTTTTCTGGGCTGTGTGTCCGTGGTCTGGTGGATCTTGTTCCTAACGTTTTGCCTGCATCTGTGGCTGGCATCTTCAGAGGTGGATCACAGAGAAAAACCTGTTTTTTTTCTCTGTGATACACCTCTGAAGATGTCAGCCACAGATGCAGGCGAAACATTAGGAACAAGATTCACCAGACCACGGACACACAGCCTGGAAAACCCACCAGAACCAGTTGAATCCGGCCGTGAAAGCCTTCAACAATACAACTTATTCATTGTTCAACTTTCCAATAACAAAGAGAAGGAATACAAGTTATATTCAGTTTAAGCAACAGGTGAATCCAAAGATTATGTGGTGGGGGAGTAATTAAGCTGTGAGGGAACATTTGTTCATTTTTTCCAGCTCTTTTGATTCTGGCATGATGTTATAACAGGGAAAGCAAACAAATTATTTAAAATATATTATATTATACTGCCTTTCACTGCACTAACTAGCAGTTTTATTAAATTGTGAGCTCTCTTACACATCCTTCAGTAATTCAAAAAGTCTCCTTTACGTAAGTTTTCATAGCATGCAGGTTTATTTAGATGTCATTAATTAGGTAATTACTCCTCTGCATTTGAACTGATTAATCAACTAATATTCTATAAACATTGAGTGCATTAGAAGTGAGTAATGTTTCTTTAAAAAACAAGGGAGAAAAAACAAAAATAAAAAACAGTTTTCAATGAAGGTCAAACATTTTCCCCCTGCCATTCTACAATGCCAAATGCATCACAAGAAAACAATGTCTCATTTATATTTTGTGTAATACACTTCAGGGAACCCAAAGAAATGAAAGAAACTGTCATTTTTAATTGGCGCAGAACAGTCATAATTCCCTATTTGTCACCTCAGACTTTGTTTACAGGGGAATTACAGAGTTAGGAAAGAGAGAAGCTGTTCAAGACTCTGTCCAGTCTTCTCATCAGGTTTACTGCCAAGACATTTCACTTGACACAACACAGCCTCATAAACCACACATATGAAAACACATCACTTCCCACCACTGTTAAGTTTTAAGAGCAGACTGCTGGCAGGAGGGCTCATTTTATTGAAACCTACGAAATAAGTCGCTCAGCAGTTTCATACATTCTGGAATGCTAGGTTACAATAACTGAGTTTTCAAATAGGATAGTATAAGCATTTGGAAAGGAAATTCATTGGCTTTCATGGAATAAACATTCATCCACCTGCTTACAAAATGTATTCTAATTCAACAGAGGTTCAAACCAAAAGTTTAAACTTGAGAATACGTCATGTTCAAAGTAGGTGACACACAGCCCACTCTACCCAGGCCGGCTATATTATGGCAGGTCTACATGCTAACTCAACTGGCCCAGCTGTGAGACAAACACTGGTTGCTAATAGATTATGTGTCATTCAATCCTGATATGTAAGCTTCTAAGCCAACTTTAGAAATAGAAAATGATTGCAATAATGAATAAAAGGTAGGAGGCCAAAGATCAAGGACACAACAATCTGACCTTAGGACAGCTTACTGCACTACAGCATGACACAAGTGACATGCTTGAATCTCTTCATAACCTCTCTCCCTTCCACCCCCTCACCAGCACAGCAAGATAGGACCAGAAGGACCAGAAGGACCATGAAAACAGTCAAAAGGGGTTGGGGCTGATGGGTCAGGTAAAGAGCAACAAATATGTTTACATGAAAACTGTGGTACTGAGCAAGAACTGGGCATACCCCAGAGGCTAAGAAGGTATAATGAAAGGTGAAGAAAGAGCAGACAAGGACCCAAGACACTGTGATGTGTTCAGCCCCATGAAAAGAGGACAAAGTTGGGTCAGGGCAGCTTTCCACTTTCCACCATCAACAGAACTCTCTGTTCCAGCAGTCCTTGTGGGCATCAAGGCTTGTGTGGATGTGTATAAAGTGACACTTTATTAGGAGGATGCTTATATACTTTCACTGAAGTGTCCAGCTTATTAGCATTTACTAGAAGGATCTTTGCCTGAGACTGCCTGTTCACTGCTCAATACAGGTCCACAACCCAATCTGTCCTTGGCCTGCCTTCCCCAGTACTACAACATCAATCCAAATTGCCTCCTCCCTCATGACTGCTTTTTAATGTTAAAAAAGACATTGGGTGATCTCAATGAGCTTGACGAGGCAATCCACTTTAGTCAGTTCATGCAACTCTGGCAAAGTCATGTGCTTTTTGTATAGTGAATGACAGCCAGTTTTGCAGCGCAATACACAGAGATGTTGCAGCTTCCTGCCTAGCAGTCAAAGGCATCCTGCTGTTCATGCCTCAATGACTATGGTAGGAAATGAAAAATTGTGTACAGAAAGAAAACATAGCCCGGGTATAGGAGATATCTAACACAAAGGTTAGCAACCACGCTGATTCAGGTTGCTAGGGCTGTTGTCATCTTGGGTGATTGTCACAATGCCAACCATAAATTCTGTGTGTGGGGGGAGGTGGGGTGGGAATAACACTACTTGGGTGAGGCCTGATGCTGGTATCATGGGTGAGGTCCAGTGAAGTCACATGATAGAATCTTGTCATACAACATTGCATAGCAGTATTATTGGGAGTACTTCCACTCACTGTGAGGTATTGTGCCATATGACCTCTGTTAATGCATGTAGTTAGAAACATGTGGGTTCAAAGTGATTCATCACACTTTTAAAAAAGCAAACTGTGTGAGAGAAAAAATACAGTTCAGCTGCTACTGTAAGGTTGCCTGTCATGCCCCCACAGAAGCCTTTATTATTTTAATGTTAAGTATCAGTTTCCCATAGATAGCATGGGTTCAGTCCTCTCTATAGTCTCCAAAGGGAGGGAATTTTAGGTAGCCCCTGTCCCTTTAAGAAGTTTCCCAAGAGGCAGTCTTTCTGTTTTCTCCCAGCAATGCCCTTGTTTAACTCAGTTCAGTACAGGTGCCCAAGGAGTTAGGAGGCAGAAGTATTTTGCCACGTCAAAGGTGTACAGAGAGCTGAGTTGAGGTTTACAGAGTATAGTAGCCAGATGAAGACTCAAGGAACTTAAAGACATGGCCTTCCCTCAAGCAGTCAAAGAAAGAACAAAAGTCTACAGCTTCTACTGTCCAGTCAAGCAAGTACTTTATTTTAAGCAGACCCTGTAAGGAGTTAGGCGGGTCTCCATTCTTCTAAATATTAAACCTTTTGTTTGAACTGTTAAACCTTTCTTGTGACTCTCCACTCTGTTCTGGCCGGGCACAGGGCACCAGAAACAGTTTTGCTTGGGGAACAGAACATTGCCTCTTGTCTCTTAATTCATATTTGCAGTAGTTCTCATAAGAAAGCAGGCATACCAATTTTATAAGAAGCCATCATGTGTATGGGCTAGAAGATACTTTTCAGCCGGTCATATTGAGAATGAGACTCAAAAACCTGCCTCAAGACTGAAATGAGTACAAATGACCCTAGGCATGATGTGCGTGTCTTAATTCCACTTAAAACAGAAAAAATGCCAATTCAATATGCTTAAAATTAATTATGCTTATTTAATTTATTAGTTTCAATGGAACTGAATTTTAAGTCCCAGCTTGCCAATGCTTTGGCCCAGTATGTGGGAAGACCACTGACTGATATTCAATTTACAACACTTACAACAATATAGCTTGTTGACTGAACAGTGTTTGCACTACCGGTAGCTCACAATAATGAAGTACTAGTAACCCAAATAATATTAGAGGACTCTACATGGTTGGAGAAAGGGTAATTATGTGGAAGGGTCTAATCCTGAATTCCTTCTAAAAAAGAAGGCATCTGTGAAGATCTCAGATTTCAGTTAAAGGGGAGGGGGAAGGACAATCAATTACAAAAATGAGGGACTCCTGTGTTGTAAGTACTTGCAAATCACTCCCTTCAACCTAGATACTCATCCCCTAATACCAGGTTAGAAGATATGTGTGATTACTTTGCAGTGAGAGGAAAGCACTCTGTGTATGGTCAATACATTTGCAATCCTGGCCTGCGCAGCAGGAATTAGTCACAATTTACATTTATTCAGAACCTTCCAATAATTTAGTCTGTTATGATGAGTGGGGGTCATGTCTGTTAGGATATTATGCTTCCTCAGCATTTTGGTCTTTTACAGTGAAGCACTTTCTTTTCTGTAGTGAAAAATTGCAGAGTAGCAGCCTGCCAACTCGGGGAGCTATTAGGAAAAAACGTTTGCAGTGGTTATTTATTAGTGAGTAAAAGGCATTCTGTACATGTTTAGAGGCACACATCCCATCTACATTGACTCAACTTTTCATGATATAAATGTTTCATGATTTTATAAGGGGTGGGACAAGATGTGTTCCATAGATATTTGAGAAATCTCATAATTACATAGAGGCTAATTAATAACTTCCTGCAATTGTTGGCATGCAAGCCTGTAGTCAGACAGGGAGGCCATTTCTGAGGTCCTTTCTTGATATCATAGACAGCCCAGACTCATGGAGCAGAGCAAGGATAAGATGGATGCCAATCTTCATTCAAGAGCTTTGATATCAAGAGGGTTTGCCTGACAGATGAAATCAATATTCCCTCTCCTGAATTAAGTCTACATAGGAGTAGACCAGGGGTAGGGAACCTGCGGCTCTCCAGATGTTCAGGAACTACAATTCCCATCAGCCCCTACCAGCATGGCGAATTGGCCATGCTGACAGAGGCTGATGGGAATTGTAGTTCCTGAACATCTGGAGAGCCGCAGGTTCCCTACCCCTGCAGTAGACAATGCCTTCCCTGAAGGCTCAGTCACTCAAAGCTGGATAACAACGCAGCTTTGAGATGGTGCATCCAACTCTGATCTTACAGGAAACTTGTGAATGCCCACACCCTGATATCATCAGGAAACTGGCTAGATCACCCTGCACCTGCTTCTTCCAAACATTAACGTAATCTTAAACCTCCAGTCCAGGTATCATGGGCTTTCCAGGGTTTCTTTGCTTTAAATGCCCCAAACACCAAGCGTTGGTGTTTTAAAGAGTCTTAAACCAATTAAGCCTTTTTCCACAGCATTGTCCATGCCTGAATGGAACTTGGTTTTGTTCCCAGAAGATTGCCCCACATATCATTGCCAGAGGGTAATTTTTCCCTATAAATACCCCCAACCCCACCCTCCAAATCCATGGTTCTTTGCACTTGGATTTTCCTCCTTGAGCCGGTGAGAAGTGCTGGCCACTTTTCTCATTCTCTTGGCCTCTTCACTTCTAGAATGTTAAATATCATCCTCCCAACACCCTGATCTATCCTTGCTATCAATCATCTCTCTATATATCCTAGGCTTTTCAAAACTCTCTGTGAGGATGCAATTTGTTTATTATTTTTAATCTCTTTATTTATATTTACCCTACTTCTGCAATTCTGTATTTTTTTAGTGGATTTCTTTGGAGAATGACTTCTGTATAAATTGGTGTATTTTTCATTACCTGCTTCTCACATTGCAGGTCTGTTCTCAGCTAATTCTCCCAACTAAAAGGAAACAGACCAGGCTAATTCAGGTATCACATTTGTAATAGTAAAGCCCTCACAGGTAAATGTCTTATTAATGATTAAGAATGAGTGGACATACCAAGGTGAATTACACACAAAATATCTGTATTTGTAACCATAAAAACTAAAACTAAGTGGTTAAAATCTTTTTGGTGGATCAACAAACTGAATTAAATTAACTGCCATCTAATGTAATATATCTTAATCAATGCATCAATGCAGAATTTCATTACATTTATCATTTCAGAACCTTTAAGTTATCTTGTTAATAATAGCATAGCTGGAATCTATTCAAAATTTTCCCTTCTACATGCAGCAATGTTCCCCAACTTGGAACTAGCAGTCCTGATAGGTTCTGTAAAACTGCGGCTGAGAATTACTTCACATGTTGCACAAATCCTGCCCAGAAATAACTAGCCAGAAATGGTATGCAACTTCTAAATTGCCAAGCAACAACTGCACTAAAAAGGTTGTTACTGCATGTACACCAAATGCTTTCAATCTGTGACACAGTGAACTTTCAGTTGGCTGAAAATACTCTCCAAATCCAACTGCTGCCACTTCTAATCTTGCACCATAAATAGATCAAATGGAATTAAAGGTACATGGCAACATGTTTATCAGCTTGTGGTCTGGCATCCATGATATTCAAACACATCTAATACAAATCATGCTTATTTATTTAGAAAATGTATATGCCTTCTCTCTAGAATCTACTGAAGACAGATGGATCAGACCAACATCCTGTTTCCAACAGTGGCCAGTTGGGTGCTATGGAGCAGCGGTTCTCAACCTGGGGGTCGGGACCCCTTTGGGGGTTGAATGACCCTAAGACTCTCTGCATCAGTGTTCACCATCTGTAAAATGGATAAATGTTAGGGTTGGGGGTCACCACAACAAGAGGAACTGTATTAAAGGCTCGCGGCATTAGGAAGGTTGAGAACCACTGCTATGGAGAAACCCACAAGCAGGGCCCGCCCTCACCTTCTCCCCAGCATCTGACTATCATGCACATTCTGCTTTTGAATGCCGAGGGGCGCTTAATCAGTTCTTATGGCTAATAACCTGTGCCTTACCTATCTTTTATAAGTCTGTTCAGCCTTCTTTAAAACACTTTCAGTCAGGGCCATTGTCAGATTTTCTGGCAGCAGTTCCAAAGAACATGGTATGGAGCTATAACTTGCCTGTCTTGAATCTGCCAATCAGTGTCATAGTATAACCCTCAGCCTATAAGTTTTTCTATCTAGTTTTTCTACAACTTGCAGAATTTTCTAAACCTCAGTCATGTCTCTTACCAGTCATCTTTTTCTAAACTAAAAAGTTCCAAGTTCTTTTGCTCCAACACTTTAATTATTTTGGTTGGCCTTGTCTTCATTTTTCCCAGCTCTTCCATATCCTTTTTGAGACACAGCAAATGACACTGTACTCAGTATTCCAAATCCGGCCACACGAGGGTGATGTATAAAGACTGGCTTGTGCAGTCAAAGGTGTATATGATTAAAGTCAGGCTCAAACCTTGAAGCCAATGATAAGGGAGAAAACAGGTTAACTATTGAGAGGGGGTAGGTACTGGCAGTCTTATTCTTTATCTTTTTCCTGATGATCCAAAGATATTTGCTTTTATGGCTGCTGCACGTGACCTACCACAAGCCCCCAATCTTTTTCTTGTTCTGTCTCCAGCAGTTCGAACATGATATATGTGAAAACGGGTCCCACTCCCCAGACCTTCTGAATGTATACTGAATTTCATCTGACATTCTGTTGCCCATTCACCCATCCGGAGAAGTTCTTTTGGAATTGTTTTTCAACATCCCAAACAATTTCTGCTTCATTGTCCACACCCAGTTCTAGGTCATCTATGAAGAAATTAAACAGATCTGTAGCAGAACCCACTACTCACTTCCCTCCATGGCAAAACTGTAAATTTATCTCCATCCTCTTTTGAAATCAGTTACTAATTCATGAAAGGACCTGTACTCTTGTCCTACCACTGTTTATTCAGAAATCTTTGGAGAGGCATCTTGTCAAATCCTTTTTGAAAGTTCAGTTATTCAGTATCTACCAGGTGACCCCGGCTTATAAGCTTGTTGGTACAGTCAAAGAAACCTAAAAGGCTAGTTAGGCAGAATTTTCATTTACAGAAACCATGCTGATTACTCTTCAGCAAGACTTGTTCTTCCAAGTGTTTAACAGTTCTATTTTAAATAACATAGGTTTTCTAAAGGCAAAGAATTATAGTGGTTTTGTCTTAGGAATGGATACATTTATGAAGAGCAGACTTGCTTTAACACTCTCACAATGTATTTTCTTCTTAGTTATACCACTTTCTTGTACAGACATCAGCCAAAGCCATTCAGCTGCATTGATTTGTGTCTTTGTACACTTGCAGAAATATTGTGGGCCTTGGAATGTGTGTGTTTGGGTGCCCACTGCAGTTTCAGTGGAACAGTTGAGATGTTATTTATTTATGTTATTTACAGTCCTTTTATGTAACTTACAGCCTTTTTTAGTGAGACTCAAGGCACATTACAAAACGCAGGTCAATGCAGTCAACAGAATGAGACATCAAATAAACAATGTACTAAGGCTGGAACTGGAGAGATCTGAAATATACAGAAATCTGAACAAAGCATAAGTACTATGTTTTAAGGCCGAAACTGTCTGGGACCATCGTACCTGTCAGACCTCCTCCTCCTCCTCCAATATACCCCCAAAGGGTATTCCACTCCATAAATAACAATTTACTGGTGATCCCTGGTTCAAAGACTGGCCAGCTGTCCTAACCCAGAGCCAGCATCGACCTGGTGGAACACTCTGTCAAATAAGACCAAGGCCTTGTGGGATCTTGCCTAATTCCGTAAGGCCTGTAAGACAGAGCTGTTCTGCCAGGCCTATGCTTGAGGACAGTGATGGTATTTATCTATCACTAGCTGGCCTCCCACCCTCACCTTGTTCTTTCCCTCTTTCCTCCCATCCATGCTAGATTTGACATTTCACACTAAAAACAGTGCTATGATCAACTTGTGCTGTTGTGTAATATTTTAACAAATTCATTGTATGGAGGAAAGATGATGTGAACTACTCCAAGGCCATGTAAACAGGGGGAGGGAAGGGAGAGCAGTCTAATAAATTGAATAAAAATACTTAGCATGGCATGTTAAACAAGTAGTAGATGCATTACGTAAATAGAAATACAAGGCACTGAGAACAAGAGCTGATTTGTTTATTGGTAAACGGAAATCAGACCTAGACAAAGCAACCTGCAGTATACAACTCATCACAGCCCATCCATTTGGCTAAGGCAACAGCCACTGAGATACAATGGGAAATAATGGGTGATAAAGTTTTAAATATATTTCAACTCTATGGATCTCTGTCTTAACTTGACTTTTTTTTCTCATATGGCTTCACTTCAGCTTCATCTCTAAAAAGAACACTGATAACGAGATCATATCTTCTGGCTTACTAGTTCAGAAATGGCTCTTACTCATCTGAATTCATAAAGTTCAAACCAGGCTTTCGGGCAAAGCATCTCCCCTCCTCCAATTATCATCATTCACCTTCATCACATTGGCACATGATGCAAAGATTAAATGTCTTTCTTCATCCAAAATATGGGCTGCCCTTTGAAGTCATGATATGGTGTTTCTAGAAGCCTCTGATTCTGGCTTTTGTTCTCTGATGGACAGGAGGAAGCAGTTTTACAGGAACTTGGCGGGCCGAGCAAATGGGTTGCTGGTGGAAACTCAGGAGGGTGAGGAGGAGGTGGTAGTGGTGGTGGTGGAGGAGGCAGTGAAAGAGTTGTGACACTAAAGGAACTCACAGCGAGAGGCACAGAGGATGATTGGGATGGCTGAACTGTAGCATTAATGGGCTGGAAAAAAGAACTGTGGGAAGAAGCTGCTAGCTGGGGAGGGAGAGAGTCGGTAACAGCTACTGAGTCAGGAGAGAATGGAGGATGCAGTGGAGGGGGTGGAGTTCCTGAGGAGGAAGAGGAAAAGAAAGGAAGGGCAGAAGGGGGTAGTGGAGGGAGATTTGCTCCAGTTTTGCTGCCACAGGATGCACCTGGATTGTTTTTCCCAGATCCTGCAGGGACTTCCCTGCCATGCTGAGGAGGTGAAAAGATCTCTAAAAACTCCATAGGGATGAGAGAACTCATGAATCCTGCACATTGAACAGGTGTAGTCAATGTATAGCCTAGGTGGGCATAGAAATGCTGCTTGTCATGGGTGGTGAGGTGCAGACAACGGTAGCCACGGGACTTGGCATAATTCTCAACAGCTTCCATGAGTTTCCTGCCGTAACCTTTTCCACGAATGGCTTTGGAGACCACAACTGTCTCCACAAATAAGCTTTTAGGCTGGCCAACCACGCGGGACAGCCTGGCATGCCCTAGGAGTTGGCATTGGCTCTTGGCTGGTTTCCCTTCAGCAGTTTCCTCCGCTGGCCTTGCAGTTCTAATCAGCACCAGGCACATGGGAAAGTCTTCAGAGGACCTCTGCAGGGAGTGGATGCGGGAAGCCCTGCTTCTTTTCCACTCTTCATTGATGAGGTCAGCACAGGGTTCCAGAAGATCAGGCCTCTGGTGAAGGGGGACAGCTGTGAGCATCTCTGAAACGGAGCCCATTCTTCTCACTACCAGGAGACCAAGCAGCAAAACTTTACAACTGATATAGAGAGCTCAGTATGATCCTAAAAGCACAAAGACAATGAGGCATACCTGCATTCACAATCAGTTCTAGGAGAGCTAACCTCACCTGGCCTGGACCAGTCCCAAAAAGGAAGGGCTGCAGTATCCTCCATTATCAGCCCAAAGTATGGAACACAGACTACCTCCCCTGCAATGGAAATTTGTTTAGCATACACAGGTGGATGCAGGCCCAGCCAAAGGGAGTGGCTAAATTATTTCACTTGTTTCCTGCTCATCTCCCAGCTGCTGATTTACCCTTGGACACTATTTGTACCATGGTTTCAACCAAGGGCAATGTCAGTTCAAGGCACATGTAGCAGATATACAGCCTGTGAGAAGCTATGATGACATTTGAGAATCACTAAGCCAATAATACAATATTTTGGAGATCTGCTTAAAACTGAATTGTCTTGCTTTTCTGGATAACCAAGTTAGATAATTATGTAATTTCTATCAGGGTGGATCTAATTTACACAGAGGCAAAGAAAAACTTTTTGAGTAATCCTTACGGAAACACTTAACATGGTTATTATGTGCATGCACATGTAGCAGGACTGAAGATGCCCAATGTCCAATGTCAAGAAGGGTAACAGAAGATAGCTCCACTCATGTCCCAGATTTTTCTGACTTCTACTGCTTTACCAAAAGGAAAAATATGTTTTTCCATAATTCTGAGAGTTAGAAACATTCAGGCAAACAAAGAGATAAAGTGAGGAATACTTGGAATTCTGTCACCAGGTAACTTCCTGGCCTCAGGATCTACATATGAGGAGCACGCCACATGAATGCCTACCTTCAGTTTTTCCTCCTCCATCTTCCTGCGAAAGTCAGCTGGGAGCCTTACCAAAATCATCTTTATTTAGTGTACAATTTTAGATGTAGGGCATTTTGATGTGACCAGGATGGTGGGTGACCTATTTAGGGCTTTTTATTTCCTCCCCTCCAGTGTTGAGGTGCCAGCTAAATATGATATACAAGAGGGCAAAATTGTGAAGAGTAGCTCACAGCAGAAAAGTTACAGAATCTTGCTCATGAGCATCAAGAGCTGCCCATTGTTTGCCAACCATTCAATTGCCATCAAAGGTCAACTTAATTAACCGTGTGTGTGAAAGAGACAGAGAGAGTGAGAAAGGATGTGTGAGAGAACTGGTCATGGGATCATTATTTCAACATACCTCTTGATCAAAATTCACCTCCTAGCCAGGTGACATTTGACTCATGAAAGCTTATTCCCTGAAAAATTGTGTTGGTCTTTAAGGTGCTACTGGACTGGAATTTTATTCTTCTACTATTACAGACCAACATGGCTACCCACCAGAAACCACATCCTCAATGATCTTCCAGAAGTGGATGTCCCAGATGATGTCACAGACTGAGCCACAACTATTTGTAACAATTAGGCCACAGGGTTAACTCATGTTAACAATATTCACACTCTATCCTGGTTACCAAGTTGTTTTATTGATGAGACTCAGAATGCCCAAAATCACACCAAGAGGTCCAAACACCACTCTCAACTTTCACTGTGCAGCCTCTACACATTTCTGGGTGACGGCCACAGTCACATGTACAAGTGACAGTAGGAGGGAGGCCTCTCTCTTATGCACTGCCCTTCTCATGTTTCATCACCCTAAGCCTGCTGCTACTTTATCATCTGTCTGCTCTGAACAGCCTTGCTATTCTTCTTCAAGCCCTTTCACAGACCCATCTCCTGCCATCATCTCTCCTCCATTCTTTGGACGACCCGTCCCCTTGCACTCTTTCAAAAGGGTAAGTACAGAAAGGAATCTTTGAGCCTTCTTAAGGCAACTTTATTCAGAACATTTCTTGAAAGAGAGACTATTTTATCCCTTTGCCAGGATGCTCAAAGAAGCTAAAATATGCTGGGCATAGGAATAATTAAGTGGTGTGATCTCAATCCTGATCTCAACATAGCCAAACATTCACAAGCAGAGAACATATATCATAATGTTTCAAGAAGCATGGAAGCTTCTGTCCTTATTGTTCAGAAAGGCTTGAGAGAAAATCTGGAGGAGGAGGAGGAGTTTGGATTTATATCTCCCCCTTTCTCTCCTATAGGGAGACTTAAAGGGGCTTACAATCTCCTTTCCCTTCCCCCTGCCCACAACAGACACCCTGTGAGGTGAATGGGGCCGAGAGAGCCCCGAAGAACTGTGACTAGCCCAAGATCACCCAGCTGGCATATGTTGGAGTGCACAAGCTAATCTGGTTCACCAGAAAAGCCTCCATAGCTCAAATGGCAGAGCAGGGAATCAAACCCAGTTCTCCAGATTAGAATGTGCCCGCTCTTAACAACTATGCCGCGCTGGCTACCCTCACTCTTTGTCATACTTATCTCCATCTCTCTTTAATGTCCTTCCCCCCCCCCCCCCAAAATACCCCACCATGTAATACCTGTAACATGGCCCAATATAGCAGCTGAATAAGTGGGTGGGGAAATCCAAATAGAAGCCACACTGAAAAACCACCCAAAAGATGGCATGAGATTCTTCTTCTCAGGGTCTCTCAACTTCCTCTAATAGGAAGCCTATGATGCAAATTCAGTCACTGTCTTCAGAGTATGAAAGAAAAACAGACCACTTCCTCCAAAAGGGTCGTGATGAGCTGACAAATTTCTCACAGCACAGACTCAATTATCTCTGTCTTCACTGTAGGGTGAGTTCTAGGAGCTCTTGCATTGTTACAGTGCCACTCAACATTCAGCACCAAGAATGTTATATTTACAGCATTGGGCTACATCTGCTCACCTCCAAGAAAAGCCTGCTCTCATCTTCCATAGGAGTTATGCATGGTACAATCCATTTCTGAAGCTGTCCCGTCCCCCGCAACCTTGCACAACACAGCCAGTATGTTGGCTTCGCTGAAACATTGCGCACCCAGGCAAAATCCCTAACAGTTTACTGTTTCAGGAAAAGCCACACGTTTGTGGAAGGAAGTGTCAATGCAACGAGTTTACTCAATAAAGGTTGATAGTAACACAACACTCGTCATGCTCCCTTGTCAGCTGAGACTGGAGGCGGCAAGTTCCATTTGTAGGATCAGATATAGCTGAACTTAGCAATTTATGTAGCTCTTTTCAGGAGGTAAAGTTGTTCCTATGGAATAAACTCCTCTTAGGACCAGGAATAATGTTAACCTCACAAGATGTTCTAATTGTCATTTATGAACACCATTTATTCATACTCAGTGCTACATATTATTTGCAGTAATCCGATCCAATTCTGTCAAGTAGACTAATTTTATTATTGCAAAATTTACATGGGGGTGGGTGGGTAGGGAGATTGCAAATAATGTTATGAATAAGACTACCAAGATAGTTAATGGCTGAGGTGACATTTAAATTGGGAATTTTACTAATTCACCATTTATTCTCATAAAATGCAACCCTATATCAGCTTGATAAGACTAGCAAAAATAATGTTTAAGTCTGCCTTGAGAAATTTGTACCACAAGTGAATGTTAAATGCCCCCCTGAGTCCAGTTGGGAAAGGGCGGGGTATAAATATAAATATATAAATAAAAATAAAAATATAACAGAATGAGGGCGACTGAGACTTTCACCAATGTAGGCCTCACATTTGCATTACAAATTTGATTTAAAGCCTGGTTCAAAAATGTTTTTGTAAAGTGCTTACTATTATGCAGTCGCTAAGGAATCTATAGTGTATAGTTTACAGTATAAATCACAACTCAAATTCACACTGGTTACAGACTAGAAAACTTGCAAAGATTACGGCAAAGCTTTTGACTGTTCAGATCATGAAAACCTATGGCTGGTTTTAAAGGAAATAGGTGTGCCCACAACATTTGACTGTTTTGATGCACAACTTGTACTCTGGACTGGAGGCTATTGTTAGGGAAGAATGTGGAAAAACAGAATGGTCCGGCAAAAGGGGCAGACAAAGATGCATTTTATCTCCCTGTCTCTTCAATCTACATGCAAAACATATCGTAAGGAAAGCTGGATTAGATTTAGATGAAGGTGGGAGGGGGAACATTAACAATTTGAGATATATCAATGATATCATATCACAGGCAGAAAACAGTGAAGACTTGAAATGACTACTGGTGAAAGTTAAAGCAGAAAGTGTCAAAGCAGGACTACAGCTGAGGATCAAGAAGACAAAAGTAATGAGTACTGGTGAATTACTCAACTTTAAGATTGACAATGAAGAAATTGAAATTGTTCAAAATTTTCTATTCCTCGACTCTACCATCAACCAAAAGAGAGACTGCAACTAGGAAATCAGAAATAGATTGAGAATGAGAAGGGCAGTCATACAGGAGCTAGAAAAGGTTGCTGAGGGTAAGGATGTCTCAATGGCAACCAAATATCAAATTAATTCATGCCATAGCATTCCCTATTACAATGTATGAGTGTGAAAGTTGGACAGTCAAAGTAGATTTTTTTAAAAAAAATGTGTTGGAGGAGATTTTTACAGATACTGTGAACTGCCAAAAATACAAATAGTCTGAACGGTCCCTAGAAGCTAAAATAACTACACTGAGTCTATTGTACTTTGGTTCTATTGTGAGCACAAAAGTCACTGGAAAAGACAATAATGTTAGGAAAAGCAGACGGCAACAGGAAAATGGGAAGACCCAACATGAGATGGATTAATTCTATGAAGGAAGCCACAACCCTCAGTTTGCAAGGCCTGAGCAAGGCTGTTATTGATAGGATGTTCAGGAGGACACTGAACCACAGGGTCACCATGAATTGGAAGCAATTTGACAGCACTTAATGCGCACACATTAGGCAGTCCAGAATACACATGAAAGGCACCAGGCACAAGCTCCACCAAAATGAACACTAGCTAGCTGCACCATAAACTGTGCCCAAAATGATATCCTGTCTCGTTGCACAATATAAAACTCCCTTGGAGGAGGAATGAATCACACATGAATGACATCGGTCACATCCTTCATAGACTGCTGGGACAGCATTCAATGGCAATTAGGACAAACAGGAAACCAAACAATCCCAGGGAAAAAAGACAGACACTGCTACCTAATAATGAAATTCTAGGTAATAACACAAAGCCACCTTGTTCAGATGCCAAAAAAACCCTATTCAAACAATATTTAACTAACCCTTCTAGACCCAGATGCCTACCTGATGAGATCTCATGGCTACTGACTAGTCATAACCTTACAGTGTGATCACAGAATATACCCATTGGGTTAATAAGGGTTTATTTAAAAAACAAAAACAAAAATAACACTACTTCTAAGCATCCTGCTGCTTAACAGCAAACATTTAGCACCCTATCATTAGGATTCTCTTTCCTCCTTAAGCACACACACTCCACAGATCCCAAAGAGGGTGAAAAAATATTTCACTACACCTCCACTGAAACAGCAGTGGGGGGGGGGGGGTGTCTCATTTCTCTCAGGACATTCTCAATGCATACGAGGCAAGACTATCGTATCTTCCCATTTTCAAGTCCTAGAGAGGCATCCAGATCCATCTGGCTCATTTCTCCTCTCCCTTGCTTCCTAGTTTTTCCAGTAAACAGGTAACAATTACATTTGCCTTCCCTGCAAGATCCCTCTGTAAGACCACCCATGGATGACAGAAATAACAAATACCTGCAGTGAACGGTAGCAGCCAGCAATGTTACTTCCCTTCTCAGAGGGCCTCTGCTTACAGAAGGGACCTGAGAGGAACCGTCCAGCTGCTTTCACAAGAACATGACAGGAAGCTGCACTTGCTCCTGCAGTCCATTTCTTCTTTTAAAGAGTGCACGAGGTGTTTATTTGAATATGGGGAAAACCCTGGCCCTGGAATGTAAACTGGTACCAAACAGCCCAGCCCTGACCTTAGTCAAAGGCTGGCTCCCTTCCCTATGACAACAGACAGCCTGCAGGGCTCTTTCTCAAGTGGATGCTCTGAACTTCTACAGCTTTCAAGTGCAAAGACAGGCACAAGCAGCAAAGCATGACACTCCTGCAGAAAGAAATGAGTTGATTTCAGTTCTGTACCAAGGGTGTAAAATGCCAAGCCTGTGAAATAGGGCAGAGGTGAGCCAGATATTCAGGTGAGCCAGAATGACTGCTTTCTGCTTCTCAATTCCTCCCTGAGACTTCCATCTCAGGCTCGTCACCTACAGCAAAGGTCTGTCATACACAGCTGGGTTAATTTACAATCTTCTACTCCTTACATGACTTTGAGTACGTGTACCCTAATATCTTGGAGACCTGCTACCAGGTTGTTATACCTCCAACGACTATATGAACACAGAAGGGAATTGCACCAGCAGCAGGCAAATCTGCATACCAAAAGGGAGTAGTGATCGCCTGTTCTAAAAAGGGACCAAGATGTCAGGATAGTGGGAAGCCCAGGAAATAGGACCAGGATGTTGTCATGAAGGCATTCATCCTTCCAGGTTCTCCAGCCAGCTTAGGAAGGCTGCTGTTTATGAGGTCTCAGAACACAGAGATTTGTTCTTCTGTTGCTGCCTGTGGCTATGCTGCCTCCCAGTGTCAACATCAGGGGGGCACATGGGAGGCAGCACTGTGCTGTCGCAGGTGATCTGGGGACACACCTGCCACCAGCAATCATTCCTTGGCAAAATCTCAAGACACATGGAAAGTGGAGACAAGATGGAGGTAGCTTGCCCATCATTAGGCAATGGAAAGCATGTTTCTTGTCACCATTATTTACCCAACACAGCTTTTCTTAGTCAGAAATTAAAAATACCAGTTTGACTCTGCTCCTTCCAGCTCTGCCTTCTCAGAAAGAGCCAGAATCAGTAGAATACAGAAACTCATTCCTGTTGTGAACTCAGATAATATTTATATAAAGAGGGGTGTAAATAGCTGTGATTCCTATTTACTCATCATCATGTGCGAGTGGGAAACACAGCCCATCAAAAGTGACTTGTGACTGTGTCCTGATGCAAATAATGGGGCAAGTCAGTCCCAATTAAGTCTCGTTCCACCGTTTTCAATGGGGCTGAGTTAGAACTTGTGGTTGGACTGTGGTGAATAAATCATTAGTATAGTGCTTAGGTGTCAAACTCGCGGCCCTCCAGAGGTTATAGACTACAGTTCCCATCATCCCCTGCCAGCATGGTGCCGCGAGTTTGACACCTGTGGTATAGTGCATGGTCTCAACAAGGGGAAATTACCACCTTAGTAATACCCTTATCACACATTCATTATCCCTTGGAAAAGCAGCTATGTCAACATGTATGCTACCTACTGTTGCTACAGGGGATAAGAAGACACCTCTTGACAGATGATGCCCCTTTAACAGTCAGAACATCAGGTCATATCTCCTTCTGGTTGTGCCCTTTCCTGTAACACTCTCTAAAATATCCTTCATATCCAAATCCAAAGCAATCACGTGGGCATACAAAGTAAAAAAGGGGCATACAAAGTAAAAAAGGAATACTTCAGCTTCTATCATGAACCACCAATTACTCAAATCTCTCACATTTTTAGGGTCAGCCTAAACAGAGTTACACCCCTCTAAGGCTGTTGACTGTGAAGAGTGTATCTCTGAGATGACACTTTTTGTCTCTGACATTGTTATGGCTGGACAGCGTTTCATATGCCCATCATTCAGGGCATTGGAGACTCAAAGAATGGTAACCTGGTTCAAGTCTTAAGTGTTTACACCTGTGTATAGCCTTATATGCTTGAGCTCTCCCCCACACCCCACAAGATCATTTGGTCCTCTTTAGAAACTTCAGGGTCTGCCAGCCAACATATCTGGAATCAAGGATGCAGTTTCTGAAAGGAAGTGTAGTTTCTGGAAGCAGGGTCTTCTTCAGAAGATATTCAGTCCATGATCCAGGCTGCACAAACCACTGCCTAGATCTAAGAGAGTAGATGTTTGAGAGTAGACATTTGAGCTATAATTACCACAACCCAGGGAAACCCTACTGAAGTGTTTTCAGCCACAGGAAGGGCAGGGCCAAAGATCACCTCTAGAAACAGTACCACATTGAGGAATGGTCGCCACAATGCTTCCCACATCCCTCTCATATCAAATACATAGTACAAATCTACTTGATTTAATTTAAAATGTTTTAATGTATTTGCTACTGTCTCCAGTTAAGCTTAATGAGGTTCTTAATCCACATCAGCTGGACTTAAAAAATCACATACACAGTCCAATTCTATGAATGGTAACTCTGAATTATACTCTGTCATGACTTACTCCAATATGACCATGTAGAAAGATAGCCTCAGAAGTGTACATGTATAGGCCGACCAGCAATGGGGAAATTAAAGGGCAGATGAGATCTCAGAAGTCCAAATAAAATGCCAAATGTCCTGACCACACATTACAGTAGCTGCTTTCATAGAGAGGTGCCTTTTGGCTTCCCAAGTGCAGCGATGCTTTTTGTTTGCTTGTTTTTGAGCATGGGTATTGTCATTCTCTAACCATGCATTTTACAAGCATTCCTGGACCTCAGCACATTTTTTTAAAAATGTGGTTTGATATGATCAGAACATGGTCCAAGGGTATTAGCAACCTGCTTGGGTAAAAAAAAAAAAAGGTGCACATTTTCCATCTGTCAGTCCTTTCTGGCTACCATTTTCCCCAAGCACCATCCACGGACTTTTAAAAAAACCTCGCTCCAGTGCAAAATGATAGAAGGATCTGTTGCAATGCTCTATTAGTTCCTCTGAATTCCCAGTTTTCATTAAAAACACTGTCTATAGGTCTTTTTGTTGCAGAGTTATAAAGGGAAAAGTACATATTTCCTCTAATATATCTGTAACAAAAAGGCTAGAGATTTACTTTTTTTCAAAATAAAAGCTGCGAATTCAAAGGGACTACTAGTAGATCATGGCAAGAGATTGTAACAGTATTATTGTACTATAGGACAAGAGCAATCACCAACTATTTTTAAAGTCCTCAAAAGCCTTCCAATGGCAAGGCAAAGGGAAAATGCAAGGAACATGTCAGCTGCTGGAGGAAAGTGCACACAAACCTGCGTGGATGCTTCATTGCCTGTGCAGCAAAGAAGGATACATTCCTGAAAAGCAAAGATTATTAATGACTAGCGAAGGCTCACAGTAACACTCTCTTCCTCTCCATTCAACAATGCTACATATGACAGCATAACTTGCTAGTCGGAACACGGCATCCCTCTCCTTTTCCTCCCAGTTCTCATTTCCAGACGATGCTAAAGGTTCTGTAACAAAATCTGTCTTTTTAGTCCAACATGTACAAATTTCAGGATACAATAAGAAATTTGCCTAATTTACAGCCCAATCTGGGGTGGGGGGAGCAGTGTGGCCTCATACTGGTGCATTTGCCCCTCCTCTGCATAAGACGGTACAAGGAGCAAATGTGCCAGCGTCTAACCGCCCCTCGGCTCTGGGGCAGCAAAACCCAGAAGTCAAAGCTGCTGCAGAGTAATCCTGGCGTCCAATCAAATGTTGGCACACAGGGAAGAAGGCGGGCTGGGGTGTTCCCAGGGTGGAGGCAAGATAGTTGGAGTCCACCTGAGGTTAGGCCTGGGAGTGCTGTGGCTGGGCCCTCAGACTTGCGCCACTCTTTCATCACTCTCCACCCTATGGAGGGCTTTCCGGCAGGGGATTTTTAAAAACGTTTTCTCTGCCTCCTGTGCCATTGAAAAGCCCTCTGGAGGCAGCAGGGTAGCAGCACTGTCCCCAGCTGCCTTGGGCTTTGGATAGGGCTCTCTGTCATTGGCTGTTCCTCAACAAGCTGTTTCTGAGTCTAGGAAGTTGACAAGGGGCACAATAACTATATGCTTTCATATCTGTTTGCTGGAATGTGCTGCTCTGGTTCCATGAGGATGATGCCCTTTAAATGGATATCAGTCACTCTGTGACCTAATTTAAGATTGACATTTTAAACTGCTACATTTCCCGCTTTCTGCTCTCTCCTCAAAGAAGCTGACACTCCTGCTGCTCCTATTCCAGTGAACTGGCATCTTTTTCTCTGGATCACTCCTAAAACAGAAGTTAAAGAATACTGTTATGCAGTAAAGTGAACTGCTTCTCCCTATTAGGGGGTGGCACCGTGGCAGTCACTGTCTTACTCTATAGTATCCCCAGAAAAAGAAGAAACCAACATTTCCTGGGATTCTCAACATGCTTGAGATGCAGATGCTGTAATCTGACCCATAATTCTCAAAAAACTATTTGAGTCTTGTGCACCTTACAGACTGATTATGATGGAGGATTTTACAAACTAAATACTTCAGCTGAAATGGGCTACTTCCACAATAAATATGTTCACCTTGAAGGTGTCACAAGACGCTTCACAGTTGCAACTGCTGCCTCTGGATGTCACCCCCTTACTTCTCAAGGTCCTGTACAATCAAAGCCAGAAGCAGTTCACCACTTGTCTACAGACACAACTCGGCAAGAGAACGAAGTTGCAGAGATGTAGTCATGTTAGTCTGCTGTGACAAAATAGAACAGAAGCCCAGTGGCACCTTAAAGACTAACATTTATTTCCTCATGAGCTGACTCGCTGAAGCTCAAGGCAACATAAATGATAGTCTTGAAAGTATCACTGCACTTTTGTTTTATTAAGGCAGAAAAAGACTTCCAAAAGAAGGACACAAGAAGGCAACAAAGCATTTGCAACATAGCTCAAACTTGTCGCCTGCTGCAGATCTAAAGAAGTTTAAGATTTTTCCACTCTGTTCTACCTCCACTAGAAGAAAGAGCCATCTCCCCTACGTTTTATAGAATATACTATTGCTGTCCCTCGGACTAGTGATGCTACTCATTTGTGAAACACGCGGGGGAATTATTATTATTATTATAATCAAAATATCCCACTTCCCTCGGAGGTTTTCCCAACTCCTCTGCACGATCGGCAGAAGCCCCTCCTTTTCTACCCAAGATCAAGTCCTTTTATGGAGAAACAGCCACCAGCTTGCACTACAGCGAGGAAATATGCAGCACCCCCACCCTCGGGAATACTGCATCAAGAATCCCGGTTCGTGCGGATGGGTGTTTTAATCTGGGGTATGCCTTAAAATCTTTTTTCCAGACACATGAGCAACGCAAACCCAAGCGGGTGGGGCAGCGCTAAAGGGAGAGGGGGAAAGTTCAAGAGATACCAACATGCTGTCAAACTCCGAGGACCTCCGACAACGCTTTCGCAGCTGCCTGGACTTCAGAGCCGTCCTCTCTCACCTCCCCCCGGCACAAACATTAAAGAGAGGGAAGAAAGAAAGCTCCCCAGTTTCCTCTGCCAAAGACTACACCGCCACCTACTGGCCAGGAAGTTTCAATTTTTCGAGGTCTGTTCGTGTGTTTTGACTCCTGAGATCTTTTTGATAACTTTTGCAACAGCGCTGCTCTTGAGGTTTATACCCTGCTCGGTAAAAAAATAAAAAAAATGCTGGGATTCTGTATTTTGTATAAAACGAAACAAAACTGAAGTAGGAAACAAAGCTAAGTGGCGTCTGCGTTTCTGTACCGCAAAGTGGACTGGAGTAAATACATACGTGCTAGCTGGTACAAAAAATATGCGGATACACGGACGATGAATGTGCATGTGAAATCCATGGAAGTGAAATCACGAAGCAGGACCCAGGGGAAAGCTACTGATAGTACAATGCTCGAGGGGCCCAGAACAATCAGAATGGCAGACCCGATGAGCAATCCCCGTTTGCATGAAAGGATCTTATTAACTGCTGACTTTTTGCAGGGGTGAAGTGATAGAACTTTTCTGATAGAACTTTTAACAAATCAAAAATATTTATAAGTTCCATCAAAAAATATGTAGGAGGTTTTAAGGTCAAACGCAAATCCAAAACATCCTCCAAAGTTTGCCTACTCTCTTCATGAGGAATATTAGTGTACAACAAGTTAGCATCTATAGCAACAAGTACTGCATGTGCTGGGACAAGATCGCCTTCAATTTTCTGGATGAAATTCAATGAAAATGATCTGTTAATTGCAAAGGGTTTCAAAAATAATCCACAAACTGAGCCAAAGGTTCTAAAAGTGAACTAGAACCTGAAAGGATAGGATATCCCGGTGGTAGAAAACTAGATTTATAAACCTTAGGAAGAATATAACATACTAGGACCCCAAGATGTTCTTTAACTAGAGACCTAGTGGTAGAATAATCTATAAAATCTCAACTTACCACCTCATGATCCTAAAAATTATTTATATGCGATCAGTGGCATCCTTGGAAATAGGCACATAATTAGTTTAGTGAGATAGCTGTCTCATCACTAACATAAACCTGTGGGTTCAAACTCACAATTCATCCATCTTTATCAGCCTCTTTGATAATATTTTAATCACTGAATAGTTGTTTCAAAATATCTCTCTTTAAGAAAAAATTCTACACCTATATTCTAAAGCTAAAAAGATCTTTAAGAGCCAGTTTGTCAAATACAGAGAGAAACACATCCTACCATGATATGCCTCTAAAGATGCCAGCCATAGATGCAGGTGAATCGTTAAGAGCAAAAACTACCAGACCACAGCCACACAGCCTGGAAAACCAACAACAACCAGCTGATTTCAGCCATAAAAGCCTTCGACAGGACATTGAATTATGTGCTGTTATACCAACGGCCTTAGTTCTTGCTTCACTCTCTTGCAACCATCTCCTAAGTCTAGGAGGCAGGTAGTGATGCTTGAGAAACTTAGGTTTTTGCCATATGAAGTTGTTATCTACTTCTATGGCAGCAACCTGAACTTGGTCACACATTCAAACCAAGATATTAAAAAGCCTGACACATTTTTACATCTCAAAATAGTTTCATCAGATGAGGAAATAGCTAGTAAGACCACACATGATGATGATGATGATGATGATGATGATTTATTCGACTTGATAAACTGCTCTACCCCCAAAGGGCTCAGAGCGTTTTACAACACACAAATAGACAATGAACAACAGATTACAAAAGGGCAAATCGAATAATTCAGTTAAAAATCAATAAAATACAATGAAATCAGTAGCAACAATAAAAATAAAAAATATATGCAGCTAATGTGACAAGACTGATGTGCTATATGCTTGTTCCATGTACTGCCCTCATAACAAAATAAGTATATGCCCCAGAGTTGAACTTTTCTTTCAGTTAAAGTATGCATGTACCTGCATGTATGAACACGAATGGAATTTACATTCAAGGTGGAATATCAGTGATTCCAGGATGACTTTTTGTTGCATTGTGGACCCTCCCAGCCACTATAACATTGGCACCTGAATTCTTCTGCCATCCTGACTCGATCTTCTTTTGTCATGTGACCAGTCACAATGAAGTGTGGCTCTGCTTGATGCCTCTTAATAGAGAAGCTGGTAGGACTGAGGTGCAGAAAGGCTTTTGAGTGGCTATCCTGCCTCACACAGCGCCCATGGTTGAAACACACTACTTGGCTGCACATCCTAGCACTGCTGGTCACGTTTACAATGTAGTGACCAAGGAGAGTATCCACATACTTCTTCACATGAAGACAAGCTTCCTGGAAAAAATCCAGAAAAAATTAGATGAAAAAGGAAATGCTAAACTTGTCTGCAAAATCCACATTACTTCAAGAGACATTTGTAGGGCAAACTGTGTAAGAGCATCAATGGGACGCTTTCTGTTTCCATTCCCTAATTTTCAAGTCTTGGCTTCACTGGCTCAAGAGTCGCTTGTAACATGAGTTTCACACATGATCACAGTAATAAACACATGCCTGGTTTGATTATGTAAAAGGATAACAACAACACGGCCCAGCAGCTGCATCAGATATGTTCTTCTCAACCTATATACTGGGCAATAGGACAGCTATCACAGTTATAATGTCCAGTTCAAACACAATCTACACACTTTTGTGTGTGTGTGGTGGGGGGGAGGGTTCTGCACATCCTGCCTGATGAAGAGTTCTGGGGAATTCAACTGCTTGCCCACAATTTTGCAGTATTTGTGTTCCTAACAAACACAATGGAACTCTTATAATCTTTACTGTATTTATTCCGATCTACACTCATCCACAGGCTGATCAATTGTAGACAGATGGAGATATAAAACATTTGCACTGTGCAACACGAGGAGCCCATAATCAAGCAGTGAACAGAATCTAGGTCTGGTATGTTTCTAGATATAATTAAAATCTCTAAACTATTCTTCTAGATTCAGGTGTACTTACACAGTTGCAAGTGTCAACTTCTGAATACAGTAGACTACAGTGTAATCCTAAGTATGTATATGCAGAAGTAAGTCCCATTGGCATCAGTGAGATGTACTCTCTTGTAAGTGTGCTTAGGATTGCAGCCTATGTATTCCTCTTGCTGTATCACTTACCTGTGAGCAGCTGAAATTTTCACTTCCCCACAAGATGACCCCAGCAGCACCTTGGGAAGCACTCTCTCCGATGGAGTAGACCAGGTCCTCCTTAGGATAAGCAGAAGCAGCAATGATGATAATGGAGAAATCAAAATCTTCTGTTCAGTATTTGGAATACCAACACTTGCAAAGTCTATACACTCCTCAGCCCGTTGCTTTTATGCCTGGGGTTGCCATTCTCCAGGTGGGACCTGGAGATCTCCCAGAATTACAACTAAACTCCAGATGACAAATCTGTTCCCCTGGAGAAAATAACTACTTTGGCCTCTATGGCATTATAATCAGTAGAGGCTTTTCTCCTCCCCAAACCCTGCACTTCTCAGATTTCACTACAAAATCTCCAGGAATTTCCTGACCAGAATCTGGCAACTCTAGTCAGGCCTGGCCCCAAGGTGCCTTCTTTCAAAGACCAAAATAGGCCATGCCCCGTCCCTCTGCTTTTTACTGACAGAAGACAGCTTGGAATATTGTGGTTGCCTAGAAGTGGCCCACTGAGGGAACCCACAGCTTCAAGCTACATGTGCTGCTTTTATCATTTTGGATTTTTTAACCTTCCCCCATTTTTTTAGATTTCACATTTTTTTCTGAAAACCTGGGACCTTTTTCAGGTTTGTAGAAAGATCTATCTTGTCTGTTCACAGCTCCAATCACTAGATTTCAGTATCCTCAAATTTAGTTGACTTGACTGTTAGTATATAGACAAGTGAGAGGCCCATGAAAATTGCAGAGGAAGAATCCCCTCTCTCTCCTCCATCATGGCTCCTGGCCTCACTACCCACGTTAAGCCTGGGGGTGACAATGACTGTGGCTGGGAGCTGCTCCAAGTCCAGAGCAACTTCTGAAATCTCCCACTGTGGCAGTTGGATGTGGAGCAGCTCCCAGAGTGCTCTGCCACAGTGGCCAGGTCTGGAAGTTTTCCTGGTTTCCACTGCCACTGCACCTGGGCTCTCTACCAGCTTCCACTGCCACCACAGTCAGACACAGAGCTGCTTTTGTCATCCATTGTGGCAACAGCTGGGCTCAAAGTAGTTCCCGTTATCCTCAGTCATGGTGGCCAGGCTCAGACAGAATCCCTTTAGCAGCAGCCACTCCATCTCAACCAGTAAATGGGGAACTATTTGCAGGAGAATTTAAAACCCCAATAAAAATGTTTAACTTTTCAGGTTTTTCTGCAAACCTGGGGAATACACCAAGTTTGCAGAAAAATCTGTTCAGCATCAGAGTGGTCCCAATTCAAGATTTTAGGTATCCACAGACGAATGCCACATGTCATTATTAGATATAGAAATTAAGCACCGAGAGAAGGACACACTACTGAAATACATTGGAATTATTTCCATGCAACATTTTTGGCTAAAATGCATGCTCACTGGTGAGTACCTCTCATCCATTACATTGGAAAAACAGAGCATAGGAGTTTACCTGTGAAAGGAAATTCATCTGCGTAAACTCATATATAATGGAAGCATAAGGTAACACTGGAATGCTGCCATTCCTTGTCTGGTCCACCATCCTGAATGCTTCCTGGACTCGATGACGGACAAACTCCAGACTTTTGTTGAGAAGTCTAATCTCCTTGGGAAGATAAATACTCGGATACAGAGCCTGACTTTGATTCCAGAGCCACTGCAATTCTTCATTTCTCTGCTTCTCAACCTCTGGACATTCCCCTGTGTAATTATCCAGCTTCTTTTCATAGTTATAACAGTTGGGAAAGCCATAGAATCCCCAGAAACCCCCAGGCCTCAGAGTTCTGCCAAGTACCAAAGTCTGCTCCATGAAAGCCCGGCTACTTTGCTCAAACTCCAGCTGGGCTTTCTTAACCACCTTGTCAGCAGGCCAATCCGGGTGCTGCCTCTTCACCAGATCCATAGACTTGTTCTTATAGATTTCCATGGAGTCCCAGTTTCGAACCCACAAAGGACGCCAGCTCTCCCAGTCAATTACTGCCAGACCTTTAAAGCTGGTCTCTAAGATGGTTTTCTTAATGTCTTGCTGAGCCTTCCAGAGATGATCTTCTAGACTGGCATTCTGTGGAACACCCCCATAGACTGCAGTTCCATTCTCAGTATAGAATGGATAATAGCCTAACCTGTTGTGGTAGAAAAGGGTCATTTCCTTGCCCGTGAATGATTCATTCTGGTTTATGACCACATTAAAAATCCCTAAGTTAAGAGTTACGTTGTATTTCTCTTGGCATTTTTGAGTTGGAGCATTCCAGATGGTGATGAATGGGAGATCCTCTAGAAAGCTGTCTCCCTTAGTCCAAGCCATTATGTAAAAATTCAGCAAGCAAAACCATATTGTTAAACATGCCATATTCATTACCATTTCAGGACCTATTTCTTGAAATACCTGGAAAGAGCACAGTCGTTTCACCCCCTTCAAAACCACCAACTTCTGGCAAAATTATGCAAACGGAAGAATAAGTCAATTCTAACATACGCGGAAGAGAACAAAGAGGAAAGAAAAGGAATAGCTCAGCAAGCAGTTCCCCTCCTTAACTCATCTCTACAATGGGGAAGTTGTGACAGAGGAGACTGCAAATTCTTGCTTACTTCATCTCTACTTCTCCTCCTCTTTTTCCACATTCTTCCTGTGTTGAAACAAGCAGCAAACATGAACTGCTGAAGACAGTGCTGACACTAGTATTTCATTCAGTGACTGTGACAGACTTGTCACCAGGAAGGATAGTAATATTCCTAGTCCCTTTGCTTTTGCACTAAATTTGGAACAATGTTTGTTAACTCCTCCAAGTGAAGTCCCTTTTGTCCGGACAGATCACAGGGATGTCACACTGCACTGGTTTCAGAAGTTGTATCCAAAACAGTAAGGCCTCTGTAAATGACATTAAAGACTGATGTCCTGTAGGAGAAAAGGAGAAAGGTTCAGGAAAGAATGCTGTCAAAACAACAGGGATCGAAGTGCTACAATAATGGAACCACCACAGCACAATCGCATAGCAGGTTCGCATCCACTTCACATCCATTATTTCAGCAATGCTTACAATAGTCCTGTATGATAGGCCAGTGTCATTAGCCCCACAGAACAGAGATTTGCCAAAAGGCCACCTAGTGAGCTGGAGTGAGATTTGAACTGGTTCCCACACCTCACAATCACACCAACAGGACCAACCAGGAAAAAGAGAGTTCAGACTGGAATGGAGACTCAAGTAGACCTTCACTAACAAGGTTTGATAATGTCACTCTGATACACACATGGCTCCCAGTGGTTGCCTGATTCTGACATCTTTCTGTTACACCTATATCCAGAAACATTTCACACCTCTGTACCCCATTATGCATGGGGTAGAAAATGTTGACAGAGAGAATTTTTTCTCTTTCTCACAATACTAGAACCAGGGGGCATACATTGAAAATGCTGGGGGAAGAATAAGGACTAATAAAAGGAAACACTTTTTCACACAACGTGTGATTGGTGTTTGGAATATGCTGCCACAGGAGGTGGTGATGGCCACTAACCTGGATAGCTTTAAAAAGGGCTTGGACAGATTTATGGAGGAAAAGTCGATCTATGGCTACCAACCTTGATCCTCTTTGATCTGAGATTGCAAATGCCTTAGCAGACCAGGTACTCGGGAGCAGCAGAAGGCCATTGCTTTCACCTCCTGCATGTGAGCTCCCAAAGGCACCTGGTGGGCCACTGTGAGTAGCAGAGTGCTGGACTAGATGGACTCTGGTCTGATCCAGCAGGCTCTTTCTTCTGTTCTTCTGTTCTTCTGTTTACTTTCTTCTGTTCTTATGTTTACTTGCACACACATGCAGGAACGCATGCACACAAAACTGTCTTATACTGATCAGATTACTGGTCCACCAGTGTCAGTATCGTCTTCTTAGAATGACAGCAGCTTTCCAGAGTCTCAGGATGCATTTTTCACATCACTTACTTACCTAGTCTCTCTTTAAAAAAAACAACAACTGGAGATGATGGACATTGAAATTGAGACCTTCTGTAATGCCACTACCACTGAACTACAGCCTTTCCTCAGGAGCTCCTCACTATTGCTCTGCCACGCCCAAGGCCTTATTTGGCCCCCAAGTAAGGCTTGGCACTATTCAGTGTCCTGCATCACAGACATCTCAATCTTTTTTTGTCCTCAGCTGAACTTATTTAGGTACCACTTAGGCAGGTGATCCGCATCTCCAAGACTGACCCTGAAAGTACTATAAATTCAATAGTACCAGAGTACACCATGGTCCAACAAAAGCACAGCTGTGAGGAAGCTCACACTAATCAATGGCTATTGGCATAAAAATGGCACCACTGTGAGCCAGCTCAAGGGCTAAGTGGCTGCTGGACTGGACATTCATTCATAGAGAGATACAATACAGGCAAATAGAAGACAAGAACTGGAGTCTCCATACACCTTTCCTCCCATGAACATCATGTCCAGAGCATGCAAAAGTTAACATTCAATAGAATCAGTCAAGGCAGAGATGAGCACAACTAAAAGTTGGTGTGGCTTAGTAATTAGAGTGTCAGATGGATAACCTTGGACTAGTCACTAGTCACACACCCTTACAGCCAACCCTACCCAACAGGGTTGCTGTTGAGGATAAAATGCAGAAAAGGAAAATGATGTAGGTCCACTGGAGAGAAAGGAAGGGCACAAATGAAATACATCCAACACAGTTACACAATGGGAGTTAATTATTCTGCATATTATGCAATCAACCCTATCCCCAAGTTTAACATCCAACTAAATTTGCAATTTTACCAAAATGTAAATGGCCTCGTTAACTGTGAACATTTGCCATTTGTTTGCACAATGTGAGACAGTGAACTGAGAGCAACAATTGCATAGGAACAAGCAAGAAAGAGAGACTGAAAGACTTATTGAAGCCTTGTTACCTGAGCAATGTGATGATTTCTGATAATTAAGTAGGCACTAAATCCAATTATTTCCATTGTTAACCTTTCCAAAGAATGAATTGCATTGACAAATCACTTTTTTCTCACTTCATTGAATCCATTGTTTAAAATTCTCCTCCCTCTTCTACCACTGTTCAGGCACTTCGTCCTGTCTGTTGATATTCACAATCACAAGACCAACTTAAATGAAATCATCTGACTATTTCCCCACAAGATTGTTAATCATTAACAATAGCTGATCATTCATCATTCTGAGAACTGGATTTGCATTACTGGAATTCCAGAAGGAACAGAAGTAAACAAACTCCTCTGACAATGCCACTATACAGAGAAAATGGCCCAAGAATAGACCTATATAAAGAAAAGCAGGGAGGGGTTATAAAGTTGGCTCCGGCCATTGAGATGAACAAACAATGGCAGTTTGCGGGTATTTTTCGATCTAAAGATGGACCACCACCACCCAGCCTTGTCCGTGGGGCCTCTGATCAACTCACTACCTGCAGCCTTTTCCTGAGAGTCACAATTTGGCCAGAGTTGTTCATGTTCTAATCGCACCCAGGTTAGATTATTGTAATGCAACCCTGAAGACAATTCAGAAGCTACACCAGATACAAAATACTCCAACCGCATAGCTGTTCACACTAAAGTATAAGGTGTGACCTTTGTCGGTTTTAAAAGAATCATACTGGCTGCCAATCTATGTCCAGGCTCACATTCAAAAATGGCTTGGGACCAGCATATTCCAAGGATCACTTGTTCCCGTAGAAACCTGCCCATCAATTGTGGCTGTCTTTGAAGGCCCAACTCCAAATGTTCCCAATCTTCAGAAGAGTGAATGTGAATGGGCCTTCTCTGGTTTGATGCTGCAGTTCTGCAGTACCCTCCCCAGTCACCTGCCTGGCACTCAATCCTTTAGATTTTCACTGTAAGGTAAAGCCATTTCTTGAGACCCAGATTTCCTCCCCAGAGGAACCCCTGACTTGCAACTCTTCACCTTGCATTTGGTCGCTACACAGATTCTGCCCTTTGATTCTGAAGTGATCTGCTTTTACATCGACTGTTTTTAAAAACACGGTGCTTAGCATTTTATGTGAAGATCTTTTGAAACTAAACCGTTTAAAAACTACAGAAACACACTTGCACATATGAAGCACTGGCAACAACTTGAGCCTGTCTGGAGCAACCGACCGGCCTTTCCTCCCATCTCGCCTGGGGGTTCCCAGGACGAGGGGGGAGGGTGGGGAGGGGGAGCGGATGCAAGAACAATGGCTCAAACTCCGCCAGGAAACATGTCCGAAAACCCACTTACCGGCTCCCGGAGAAGCGGAATTTGCACCAACACCGCCCCTTTCCCAAACTTCTGGCCTATGGGAAAGGACGAGGACGTCACTTCCATTCCAACATGGGACGGGTGCATTGCCAGCACAGTCTGCATTCACGCATCTTAAAGAGGGTGCGAAGGGCTAAAAGATCGGGTTGGGGGGCAGGGACGCATTAAAAAGATTTCCACATTCTTGGTGGTCCAACAGTAGCGACAAAGTAGCCAGGGCAGGCGTGATTGTTGGCGCTGCAACGTCTGGCTTTCAGGTCTACCGTCTACCTTTCCCCCTCCGCCCCCCCTGTAGGAGCCATTGGCTCCAGGAGTAAAGTTTCCAAAACAAATGCCATCCTGCCACAAGGGCAGCGTATTCCCACTGCGCGCGCGTAACATACTGCACCAGAGGGAAAAGCAGGAGCCGGAGGGCAATCGGGAATCATCCCCTGATTTAACGATCCGTGCTGCGGACCCGCTTTCGGGGTTCATCGTCCTTAGAGGTAGGGGCCTCGCGTGGGGCATTGATCGGCAGATGGCAGCAGAAATCCCACGCATTCCTCCCGCCTCCGTTTGCAGCTCATTAGGAAAGCAGCTGGCCAAAAACGGGGGCGGGAGGGTGGGGGGGAGACAGAGAACAAATCCCTTTTCCTTCGGAGTCTGGTTTCGATTATGCAGCCGGCCCGGCTTGCTAGGGCTGAGAGGAGGGGGCGGGAGGGATTCTGCAAAAGGAAACAATTAAACGCTGCGGCTTCTGGAGACCGGCTGGGAGCTCTATTGGAGATCGCGGAGGCTTAACTCTTGGCCCTCCGAAACTGAGGCGCCCCGCCAGAGGGACATTGGCCTTCAACCCCCCCCCCCGCCCGCCCCCCCCCCCCCCTCAGCCGAAAGGGGTCTCTGCTGGTCCTAGGCCTTCAGGCATCAGTATGCAATGTTTATACCTGCCAGAGATTTAAAATGTCATATTGTGTTTTTTTTTAAATGGCGTGATATTCTAGAAATGAAAGGATTGGTCGGATTTGGTTCAGCATTTGGGACTTTAAATAAAAGGTTAACCTCCTGTCTCAGCAAAAGTTGCCATTAAATTTTTTGTGTGTGTTTTTAACTTTGTGTGACAGATAATAAACAGGTACAGCTTCTCCCAGAATGGAGTTGCAGCAATAAGAGGAAATTGTTTTGGTTCCTTTTTCTCAGCTTCACACAATGTTAAGATTACAGGTGCCCTGCAAAAGCCAAAGTGGCAACTTGAATGCCAGCCTCACAAGATAGTCTTTAACACCGTAAGTCTTTTGCTTAATTTAATCTGGTTCATCTCAACTATCACATGGCTCAAGCCTCAAAAATGCAAAAAGGATATCTCTGAACATGGCTACTACTACTAAAAATGTTGAGCACGTAAATTGGTTGCCTTGTTCTTTTTACACTAATACAGTTTCATAGCCTCAGTTTCTCAGTAAAATGGAACAGCAAATCCAAGTCAGCATTAGTGTCCATTTGGCTCAATGGAGAGAACAGCTGTCCTCCATTACCAAATCATTCAGTTTTGCAAGCAGGATTTTTTTTCCGTAATCCAGCTCCCCAAAAGATGTCAGATTGTTTCCACTGCTGCTTGGGTAACATTAAGTGATTTTAGCTCAGGCAACGTAGTGAGGCGCAGGAAGCCGGTGTTCTTCAAAAGCAAAGTATTTTATTCGGAAGTGGTTGCTAAAGCTCAGGCAGGGGAATTGCGCCCTCGTAGTCAAGCACAAGAACTTTTAGACACACAGATCAAAGGGGCAGGTAAGGGGGCAGGTCCCTTACCGTACAACAATTAAAGAAACATCAACAGATAAAAGAAAAGGTACAATTACAACTTTGTGAAGGCATCTTCCCGCGAGACTTTACGATAGTGCAGGAACAGGGAGCGGAGAGTGTCCATTCATAAAACTGGGTGAGGCTGGCAACGCACCCAGGTATCTGGTTATCAGATGGGCTGCTTCCTTGAGCTATGTCCTGAGGCTCCCGCACCTCAGTCCCGCAACAAAAGAAAGTTCAAATGGTCCAATGGCGATCTTGGCACGTTCTTTAACGGCTGGGATATCTGGGGTGCCGTCATCAGATTCAATTTGTAATTCCAAAGGGGTCTTTGTTTTCGCTAAAGAGATTTACCGGGTGTTGGCCCAAACTGAATTCCAAGACTAGCTTCCTTAAGTCTTAATATCAGCTGCTACAAGCTATTACTTTTACTAACAGATACAAATATCAAAAATACCATTTCCTAATTTAACGAACTTACTATAAAACAGCATAAGTGAAATATCCTAACCTAGCATTAACAAACCTTAAATCAGCTGGAAAACCTAGCTAAGATATAAGCCTAAACATGGGGCAGACAATAAATTCAACACTGAGGGGCTTACATTTAAATCCTAAAAGGGATAAAAGCAAGAGGGAAACCATGTAAAACATTGGCACAATCACATATACACATCCTTTCCAGGCCTTATGAAGGCTTTTGGACAACACTGGTCTCTTTGCTCCAGTCCTTAGCCAGTGTAGTTCAACGATAGGTTCAGGAAAATATTTTTCCTATTTTTCTGGTGGTAACAAGATCAGATTAATAAAATACCATCTGTGGTTGTACAGTATTCTAGTAAATATCTGCCCATACCAACAGCAAATGATTCTAATTATAAAGTATATTCCACCTAATGGAACCAACAGCAAGCTCCCTTCATATATAT
Source organism: Sphaerodactylus townsendi (assembly GCF_021028975.2). Taxonomy (NCBI): domain Eukaryota; kingdom Metazoa; phylum Chordata; class Lepidosauria; order Squamata; family Sphaerodactylidae; genus Sphaerodactylus; species Sphaerodactylus townsendi. Next base: position 69,235,153 of record NC_059427.1, on the reverse strand, counting down.
TTATGGTCTTTATGGGTGTGGCCTCCAAGAGCTTGGATATGTCAGTGTACATATACACCTGATGAATATCTGATCACAGAGTTGCCTCTCACTCCCCTGTACGGTTCCCCTTCAAGGGCTTCAAAGCAGGGCTATGCAATGAAAAGCACCCAAATTGAACAGGTTAAGTGCTTGGCCTCTCATTCTCCTTTAACCTTTCATGGGCAACCCAGAGGAAGGCCGCTCTCCTAGCTACATCTAACAGTATATCAGCATTACTACGTTTCTTTTACAGCAGTGGCCACTCCTTTATCCCTCCTGCCCTCAAATTTTTCAATGCCAAAGTCGCCTCGAGATTGCTTGATGGAGTCCCAATTTGGATTCAAGCTATTAACCACTCCTTGAATTCTCTTCAATCCAAATTTTTTCATAACTGGACTCCCAAATTGCGTGCCCTATGCAGCCCTTTGTCTGGAGTTAGGTCAAAACTCCTTGGAATCAGCCGCTTGGCTGAGGGCTTTTAGATTCTGGCTGCGAATTCATTTTCTCTTGGACTGTAATTCCCTGGTCCACCATCTGCTCTCTGACACCCATTCCAACCCCTGGTTTTCCATAATTGAAGAAAAAATGGCCTCTATTGGACTGTCAGTGGATTCACTTTGCCCTTTGTCCTATTCAGAAGCTTATAGAAAATTAAAAGGTCAACTATTAGATAGAGAGTTCTCTACCCTAATCACCGCAGCCAAGAAAACATGCTCCCCCCTGTATTTTTCTCTCCCATTTGAATGGGGCCACTTGGCACACTACCTGTATTGCTTAATAAACCCTGCTCAAAGGAGAGCCATAATGCTTGCCAGGTTTAATGTTATGCCTGTTGGGGAGAACCACACCTGGTACGTGTGTTTCCCTTGAAAAGTAGCAGAGTGCACAGAGGCTGAACACAGGGAAGCTTACCTGAGCACACACGCATGGCTGAGCTTGCTAGAGAGAACTTCAGACACAAAAGAAAGTCAGAGTCAGTTGTAGTTTCTAATCTAATGAAAAGAGTATTTATTAGTGAACTCCATTCTGGATAGAAAGATGGAGAGATAGGTTCACTATCTATTCTAATCTAGCTGGATGGAGGCGGATGCATAGGAGACACATCCTCTCCCTAGGCATGGTGAAGGTAAGATGGAGAGGTTCGAGAAGAAGGCGGAAGCAAGGGAGGAAGTCCCTAAGAGTATCAGTTTACATCAAAGATAGAGTCAGCATGATAGAGTAAAGGTGACAAATTCCTAAGTCCCTATCTAGCCACTAGCTCGCTAGTAAAAAAACCCTCTGTAGGATGAGGCAGGAAACAGCGTTAAGTCCCTTTCTTCCAACAATGCCTTCTGCCTTGTTACATGGCAGATTCAATAACAAGAAAAGGCTAAAAGATTGTGCCCATTTAACGATGGCTCAGTTGAATCTCTGGCCCATCAATTACTACACTGTCTCAGATTCAAGGAAATCAGATCCAAGTATGGGAATCTTATTCCTTTACATTTACCCGATCTCCCCGATCTAATTAGATTACACTACTTGTTGGACAATCCTGATCCTTCTCTCTGTATGGTAGTGGCAGACTTTCTCCTGGAAATTACTATAGATTTCCTTCGACCTAACATTTATAGATTTCCTTCGACCTAACATTTATTTCTTGTATTGTATATGCTTTTTAATCCATTTTTTATTATTGTTGTACTGTTGTCTATGCCAATAAAGGCTTTCTAGAAAAAGCAGGGCTATGGTTCTACACAGGGCTATAGTTCTACAATCTACACAAAGCAGGGCTATGGTTCTACACATGGTTCTACTCTGGAAAAGGGCTACTAGTAGTTTCAGGCTAGGCTAGTGCAAGATATGGGAGCAAAATAATCTCTAAAAACATTTTGTTTAGGTTCACAACATTAGGCACAAATTAGAAATAGGGATATTGTGTCACTTTTTATAGCTAATGCCCACAAATATGACCATTGAAAGAGAACTAGTTTAAGTGAAAACACGAACATACCAGTCCTTCAGGATGCAACAGGGCTTTCCCCTCTAATGAAATTCCCAATCCCTTAATCTGTCCCCCTGTCTTTGGCCTTCAAACCCACGTAAACCTCTTCCTAAGAAAAGTCAGACCAAGTTGTGCAGTGCCAGCTGCTGGGCTATGCTCAGCTGTGCAATGGGGAACCAGCAAGGGGACCTCATTTTCCCCTGTATCCCTTTCCCACTATTTCCCATTTCCCTCCTGGCAACCCCCACATCTTCATCTTCCCATGCTTCCTTCTCTCCTTCCACCAACCCACCTTTTCTTTCACACCATCTTCAGCTATATTTTCTATTTAATGCCTTCATTTCTGCCCCACTTTTCTCCACAAGGGGATCCCAAAGTAGTATGATATCATCTTCTTCATTTTATCCTCATGTTACCGCGCTGCTCTGGGTAACACTTTCCTTACTCAGAAGTATCCCGCTCTCGGCAGCGCCCAGGAACCCAAGCAAGACCCAACACGGCTCGGATAAATAAAGGTGGTTTATTGAGATCCTGACCTAAGTGTCAGCACCTCCGTTCCACACAACAACTGCGCTGCCTAGCAGCCTTACAACCCCTTAAGTACACTTTCTCCCGTCAGGAGCCCGGGAGAATCAAAGACAGCTCACCACCATTCATTAACAGAATTCAAAACAACCAATCATTCATTTGCTACATGCAGGAACCAATCAGAGTCCGATAGGCATCCCCTTCTTGAGTTTCGCGCCAGAGTAGGGTGAGGCGATGACGTGTCCGCTGGCGGGGAAAACACAAAGGGTTTCCCTAGGTGTCCGGGGTCAGGAAGCAGAGGGTGATGACGAGAGCTTCCTTATCTGCCTGCTGACGGGATTAGGCAGGGCGAGGCGCTTCGACTGAGGTCTTCTTTTTGTCCGCGTGTATCAGGAACCTTTACACGTGAATAGGATGTGCCCAGGTGGAGCAGAGATGGCTCTCTGCCTTGGGCCAAGGAGGTTCCATACAGTCACAAATACAGAGAAACGTACAAATCCTATTTTCCTAACTAATACAGTTGATTTCTACCTAGCTAACGCAGAGAGGCAAGACAAATTTTAACCTTTACTTTAAATCTAGTCCAGAAGTGGGGGAGTTTCACTTCTGGCTCCGCTATCACTCACACTAACCCTGTGAAAATTAGGTTGAGAGACAGTGACTGTCCCAAGGCCATCAAACAAGCTTCCATGGCAGGGTGGGGATTGAAGCCTGGTTCTCCCTGATTGTAGTGTGAAACTCTGTCCATTACACTACACCAGCCTTTTGAGTTGGTTGCTGTTAACCTGTAGCAAGCAGTCAGACCTGGGTGAGTCATGCAAATAGTGTGGTAGCAGATTGCCCATTGGTTGGTAGTGGGCCTGGCCCTGCTCCCATAAAAGTTAAAAGATCCCAGCCCCCTCTACCTGTCTTTTACTGATAGAAATCAAGGCTTGAAAGCAGGAAATAATATTGTGGTAGCCTAGGAATCTCAACAATGGCCACATACATCTTTTCTTAAATGTACAGGCACTGCTTCTATTATTTGAGGCTTTTAAAAATATTTGAGGGAGTTAGATTTCAAAGTTTCTTGCAAATCCAGAACTTTTCTCAGGTTTGTGGAAAGAGCTATCTTGTATGTTCATAGCTTCACAATCCAGAAGTTAAGTATCCACAGATTTGACCATGGTGAGAATTAGATACATTCATTTGTAACACACAAGAAAGCTGTTTGTTTATTTTTTTAAAAAAAATATGGTTATTGCTCTAAAAACTATTGAATTACTTTGGCAACTACAGCAAATGGCTCATCTGGAAAATATGAACAAAAGTTCTAGTTTCTCTAAGATTTCTACAGTGCTTAAGATAATTAACACACAGTGAAAATTTAAATATCACTTTTGAGGGAAGTTGTATGTCTTTTGCAATATTCCAATACAGTAAGGGAGTATAGCAAAATGCAATTCAGCCTCTCTTAGAAGAGATATTTCCTTATTGTAGATATGTCACATTTCTTCCAAATCTTTGTAGGCATACTGAACGAAATAGCACAGTAGCACCCCCTGCTCCCCATACATATTTCCCCAATATTACTAGATCCGCAGTATTATCCTATGCAGATCTCCCCAGAATCCCATGCCAATGTAATATAAGTACTCCCAGGAGCAAACCATTAGTATTTTGTCAGAAGCACTCACTCTCATTTCTGACCCGCATACATTCTCTTAGTGGAGAAATTACTCAGACTTGAACAGTATGGACATCTGGTGATCTATGTGGGTGGGGTGGGGGTGCATAGACTACACTTTATTATGTAGCACAAAACATTCCAGTCAGCCATTGTAGAAAAACAAAGAGGCTTACAATCCCTGTCTTCCTGAAATGATAAAGGCTAGGGTGGGTGGAGGGTGGAGAGTGATTTTTTTACTTAACTCCCTGATGAAAGAGCTTGTAAATTGAGGTGGGTAGATGGAGACCAACATTTTTGGCAAGCTCATCAGAGGAAAAAGAAAACCAATATTCCATGTGGGGTTAACCTCTTCTTTACTGCAGACCACTACTGGGTGATGATAGAGAGTTCTTTCCAGGCACATTTTCAATAAACACACTTTTATCTTAATATTAAAATCACATTAATGCCAATCCAGTGCCAACAACAGAGTATCCTGTTCCCAGGAATCCGCCAGGGTAATCTTTTTGTTGGAATGGAGCAGTAATATCCATCTTCCAGGCTTGACACAGAAAAACAGGAGATATGATCCCGTGTTAAGGAGGGGGAGCCCAAAGCTTACTAAGAGCAAGTGCAGTATCAATTTAAAAACTGGGTGTGAGGAGGAGACCTGAGCCTTGCTAGCATTTAAAAATGATAAAGCAAAAGGTGAGCACTCATCTTCTAAAGAAGCAAAGAGAACAAATTAAATGCAATGATGAATACAACCTTCTAGAAATACTTTAATCAAATCTAGGCATTGCCAGTTCTTACTCAGTATATTTTAATGCAGTAGCCAGCTGCAGTTGTGTCTCTAGGAAGTCACCGCCATGGTCCCGGGTAGTATGAACCATGTAGGCAGTGTGATGCTTCTAGACTGTAGCTCTCTCCCTCTCCTTTAATCTGGCATTGACTTTACAGAGCCCATTAAAGAAGATGAACAGCACGTCAGCTACAACAAGACATGAGGGAGGAGTGCATTGTGCAAGACCCCCCCCCCCCCCGGTGTGGATAGGCTGCAATTTATTTTATTACATTCAAAGGTATTTCTTACCACACTCCTACCCCCACCCTATCCAAACTGAGATGGAATTTTTCCAGTTCTAAACATTTTAAATCAGGAGTCAGCAACCTTTTCTTGAAGAAGAAGAAGAAGAAGAAGAAGAAGAAGAAGAAGAAGAAGAAGAAGAAGAAGAAGAAGAAGAAGAAGAAGAAGAAGAAGAAGAAGAAGAAGAAGAAGAAGAGGAGGAGGAGGAGGAGGAGGAGGAGCGGGAGGAGGAGGAGGAGGAAGAGGAGGAGGAGGAGGAGTTTGAATTTATATCCCCCCTTTCTCTCCTGTAGGAGACTCAAAGGGGCTTACAACCCCCTTTCCCTTCCCCCCTAACAACAAACACCCTGTGAGGTGGGTGGGGCTGAGAGAGCTCCGAAAAGCTGTGACTAGCCCAAGGTCACCCAGCTGGCGTGTGTGGGAGTGCACAGGCTAATCTGAATTCCCCAGATAACCCTCCACAACTCAAGCAGCAGGGCTGGGAATCAAACCCGGTTCCTCCAGATCAGAATGCACCTGCTCTTAGCCACTGCTCTTAGCCACTACACCACTGCTGCTCTTTTAATGAGAAATGAGAAATACTTCTGAATGATGAAAAATATTGCAGGGTACTCCCCCCATCCTAGCTGCCATTTTACCAAGTTTTGTTCTGTGTCCTAGAAAAAGAGTGTGGATTAGGAAGAGCTTCAGAAAATGAAACTACCAACTAAGTAGTGCAGAGGGAAAAAATCCTTTAAAATAGAAATAATTTAAAAAGGCCAGAACAGGTCTTTTTACAATCTTCTATTGGATCTACATGAGCTGCTCTGCAGTGACTACCAGTAACTTTATGAGTTATCTGTTGGAGACTGTTGTCTTAATCAGCATTGCCAGCCATAAGACATTTTTCTATATCTACAAGACTCAAGGACCTGTGTACGAGGCATGAATCCTTCTGCACTCTTATCAGCAAATACAAGAGAGAGTGCAGCATTCACTTGGGCAGCCTGGAAGTTGGTCCAAGTTTGGCCACCAAGTTTCAACAAGAGTGTCAGTGGAAAAAGGTGCTGGTGACTAGAGAGAGGACAGGTTTCTCCCACTGCTTTCTTTCAGTTGTGACCCCAAACAAGGCTAACTTGCTATGCATAGGAGAGCCCAGGTCAACCACCCCTTCCCTTGCTTAGCAAATGTTGCAAAGGGTGCTTTCTTTCTGTCATGTGTCAGATTGTTTTGGGTTGATTGTGGGCTGCTTCCATCCCTTGGCTGTGCCTTGTGAAGAGTGAAGTTAATGGAGGAAGAGAGTAATGAAGACGAAACCTTGTGTCCCTTTGAATGACCTATGCAGTGTGAAGAGCATATGCCTGGGGTTTCTGCCACCTAAGGAAGAAGACGAAATTGTGAAGAATCATGGCAGCTGTGCTGGCTGCAAAGGGGATAGACCTGTTGACCTGTTATAAGGAAAACAAAACAAAAATCCAGTGGCATCTCAAAGACTACCAGCATTTAGTTAAATACAAGCCTTTCCCTCAGTGCTCACTTCCTCAGATATGTGCAGGGAAATCAATCTGGGAATTCTGCTTACTTGGAATCCCGCTCCTTCTATTTGTAGTGTTTCCTTTAACTAGAATTTTCAGTTTGATTTCCCTGAACATATCTGAGAAAGTGAGTTGTGGATCACAGAAACGTATATCAAAATAAATGTTCTTTTTCTTTAAGGTGCCACAGGACTATTTTATCGAGGTATGCTGATTGCAGTGGCTTTTGTGGGGTGAAGGGCCTTTTGATGCTGCTGTGAGGGTGTAGGAGTGCAGGAATATAGTCAGTTTAGGAATGACTGCTTCGCTCTAGTGTGAGAACTCTGAGCATTTTGAGATTCTGTGAGACGTGAACCCAAGCCCTCCTTTCTAGCTTCTCAGAAGAAGGTCCTTACCCCAGCACTAGAATCCAAGCCATGAGTGATCATGGTTGGGGTAGCTGATGGTCACTGTCTGGCGTGACTGAGACAAAAAGAAGGGAGGGGTGAACTTGCCCTTGGTGCTGTCACTGATGCTTGTTCAGTTGATCTTTAACTCTCAAACCCACCCACCCCCAGTCACTGGTCCCACAAGCATATTTCAGTTTCACATTATGACTCTGCCATGAGCAACCTTCTACTATGGCCTGATCAGATAGTGTTGACATGCGGGGAGAAGGGTTACTGAGCAGGTAAAAGTATCTTTCATTTGACTTAATTAGTATTTTAAATATTATGATGTTTGAACCCTCCAAAGGTTTGTTGTTGTTTTGCCATGCATTAGTAGTTACAGCAAAAATAAAGCAGATCAGGTACAGATTGTCCATCAAGGTCAATACTGCCCCCCCCCCCGTCTCACCCTCCCCTCAAGGGTTTGCACATCATTTCAACCAAAATACTGGTTACACTTGATAAAAATGTATCCATGTTCCTACTTCTGGGACCTACTTCTGAGTAGCCCTGCATAGTGAAGTAGGTTAGGCTGAGATTATGAGGCTGGCCCAAGGTCACCCAGCAAGCTTCCATGGCAGAATCAGAATTTGAACCTGGCTGGGTCCCTGAGATGCTAGTCTGACACTCTAACCACTATGCAACACTGGCTCTTAGTTAACCTGCTCTTTGCCATTTTACTCTGAATTTACTTGCAACCACAGGGACGCTAGAAGCAGACCCCAACTCTCCTCTACTTCTGCGACTGGCCCCTGCAGATGGTAGACTTTGCTGACTTTTGCCACTGCTGCCTACAGGCCAGTTCCTTTGCAACCCTAAAAATCCTAGACATTTAAATGTCTGCTATTTTATCTGTTTATTTCCTGAACAGTATTGGAAATACTGTCCTGTTCTAGACAATACAAGACACCTGGCAACCCTAACCCTGCCTGGCAGGGGGAGGGAGGTGTCCTGCTCAACCTTGCTGTGCAGAAGAAAGGAGCTGCCCAGACTTCCCACAGTAAGGGATGGGGAAGGGCTGCCCTGCATAGTTTCACTTTGCCTGATGAAGGACCAGATGGGGCCACCCTGCCCAGTTTTGCCTTGTTCAGCAAGGGACAGTATGGACCCACCAGGCATCTTGTCCAGAAAGGGTTGAGACAGAGCTGCCTAGCCAGCCTTCCTGCCATGGGGTACAGGGCTGCTGCCTGGTCTCACTGTGGTGAGGGATGGACTGTCCTGCCCAGCTTTACTTCTCCCAGCAAAGGATGCCAGCTCTCATAGTTTCATCTTGCCCAGAAAGGGATGGGGACTGCACTGCTCTACCAAGCTGCATTTCACCCAGCAGGAGATGAAGGTGCCTCACCATAGGATAGGAAAGGGCTGTCCTGCTGGGCCGCACCCTGCTCAAGTACGTCTGCCAGGCACCTCCTTCTCCATTCCCCCCTTTGGGGGACAGAGGCAAGGCAGGCTGGGAGTGGGGCCTTTCTTTCCTGTTCCATTTGCCCCTCAGCAGTCAGTATTTTTTTGTCCAGAGTTGCTGCTTTATCACATCATTTCCCAAGAAAGCCAGAGGTTTTAGTTGAATTAAGTTGGCTTTGGCTAAAACTGAGAAATGGTGTAAGAAAGATGATTAAGAAGCAAATAAGTGCAAATAAGTGCACGGTCTTATTTAGTCCTCTTGGACAGTATAGAATAGTTGGCTCCTCATGATAAATCAGAGAATAGTTGTTGATAGACATCTAGGCTTTGCTGGCTGGGGGACAGGTCAGGCAAATGACATCCAGGCCTTGCCAATACCAGGTGAATGAAAAGGCAGCAGTGTGGGGCTGCCAGCAGGGAACAGGGAAAGTCCACAGCACATGCTGTAGGAAAGGCAGGCTTGGCAAAGGACCACAGTCAGGACCTCCTACTGCTAGGGAACTAGAACCCCCCCTTCCCTCCGGCTTGTCCTCTGGTAGCCTACAAGTACCCCCTTCCCCACTTGCAACCTTCAAATTTCTCTCTCCAGGCTGTGGCTTTTGTAATGGAAAGTAGAATTTAGTTAAAATGTTTTAAAAAGCACACCTGCCTGAGCTTAGTTAATAATGTACGTTTCATCTCCCATCTGTTATTCAATCAAGTTTTGCCTTATCCCTGGAAACTACATCTCCTGTGGTGTTTGAGGGTACGGTGCTTATTGTGCCCAGCAAGGGGGCGGGGGATAGAATGGCTTTCCTTGCTCTTTGTTGCTCACAAATTCCCTTTTTTGCCCTTTCTCCTTCCCTCTCTAAGCTTGTAGCATCCTCCCCCCTCATATCCCACATCCCAGGACTTCTCCTTGCTCTCTTCTCTCTCCATGCTACACAGACAAGGAATTCATTCTTCAACTAGTAATAAACTGCCAGAGGCTGCCACCAGTTGACCAGCTCTCGCCTCAGCCCAGCCTACTTTTCAGAATCATTATTTATGAGGGAAAGTGGCAGCAACTCATCTCACATGGCACTGATTCAGCAAAGTACATATTTGCTGAGTCTCAAAGACTACCTAAAAGCCATCTTCTGGGGTTTGCCTTATGTTTTTACTGTGGCTACAGAAAACCCAAACTAGGCCCATCTTCATCTCCTTAATGTGAAAATTGTCATGAATCATATAGTCACGCTTTGCATTTCTGTTGAGGAAGAGCATGAAGTACCAAGGCTTTGAAAACGAAATCCTGTCTCTTCTTCCTTCCTTCTTCCCTTCCATATCTGGTACAGAACTTGGGGGTTCTGCAGTCCTTCAATCACACTTTAAAATATAGCATGGGCTAACTTAAGAACATAAGAAAGAGCCTGCTGGATCACACCAGAGTCCATCGCTTGCTACTCGCAGTGGCCCACCAGATGCCTTGTTTGGGAGCTCACATGCAGGATGTGAAAGCAATGGCCTTCTGCTGCTCCCGAGTACCTGGTCTGCTAAGGCATTTGCAATCTCAGATCAAGGAGGATCAAGATTGGTAGCCATAGATTGACTTCTCTTCCATAAATCTGTCCAAGCCTCTTTGAAAGCTATCCAGGTTAGTGGCCATCACCACCTCTTGTGGCAGCATATTCCAAACACCAATCACATGTTGCATGAAGAAATGTTTCCTTTTATTAGTCCTAATTCTTCCCCCCAGTATTTTCAGTGTATGCCCAGTGGTGGGATCCAAAAATTTCAATAACAGGTTTCGATGGTGGTGAGATTCAAACAGTGGCACCGCCGCACACACGCACCTCCAGTCCCTATTGGGCAGGGACGTCTCCTCTCCAAACTAAAGAGTCCCAAACACTGCAGCCTCTCCTCATAAGGAAGGTGCTCCAGTCCCTCAATCATCCTCGCTGCCCTTCTCTGCACTTTTTCTATCTCTTCAATATCCTTTTTGAGATGTGGCGACCAGAACTGAATACAGTACTCCAAGTGCGGTCGCACCACTGCTTTATAGAAGGGCATGACAATCTTTGCAGTTTTATTATCAATTCCTTTCCTAGTTATCTCCAGCATAGAGTTTGCCTTTTTCACAGCTGCCATGCACTGAGTTGACATTCCCATGGAACTATCAACTAAGACGCCCAAACCCTTTCCTGGTCTGTGACTGATAGCACTGACCCCTGTAGCATGTATGTGAAGTTTGGATTTTTTGCCCCTATGTGCATCACTTTACATTTTGCTACATTGAACTGCATTTGCCATTTCTGAGCCCACTCACCTAATTTATCAAAGTCCCCTTAGAGTTCTTCACAATCCTTTGCGGTTCTCACCACCCTACATAATTTGGTATTATCCTCAAACTTGACCACCACGCTACCCACCCCTACTTCCAGGTCATTTATGAATAGGTTAAAGAGCACTGGTCCCAAAACGGATCCTTGGCGGACATTTCTCCATTGTGAGAACTTTCTCCCTACATTTCTCCATTGTGAGAACTTTCTATTTACACCCACCCTTTGCTTCCTGTTTCTCAACCAGTTTTTAATCCATAGGAAGACTTTCCCTCTTATTCCTTGATTGCTGAGTTTTTTCAGTAGTCTCTGGTGAGGAACTTCGTCAAAAGCCTTTTGGAAATCCAAGTAGACAATGTCCACTGGTTCCCCCTTATCCACATGCCTGTTTACACCCTCAAAGAACTCTGGTAAGTTTGTAAGGCAAGACTTGCCTCTGTAAAAGCCATGCTGAGTCTTCCTCAGCAGGTCTTGCTTTTCCACATGTTTTATAATTTTATCTTTAATGATAGATTCTACTAATTTAGCAGGAACAGATGTCAAACTGACTGGCCTGTAATTTCCAGGATCCCCCTACATCCTTTCTTAAAGATTGGTGTGACATTGGCCATCTTCCAGTCTGCAGGAACGGAGGCCAATTTCAGGGACAACTTCTATTTGAATTGTAGCCCTGAAAATGCACGGCTGTGTTCTTAGTGTTTTTTTATTATGTGAAACTTCTAATTCTGTTTATTCTATTAAAAACATTCATGTTATGTGAACAAAGCTTTCTCAGTGTGCCATAAACAAAATCCCCAGGGATCATCACTTTGCCTAGCCAGTTTATGGTTAGTGCAGAGACTCCAGGCTAGTTAGTATCATTAATACCTTCTGAATATTGGAGATGTATTTAATTAGATTATTCAAAGTTATTCAAAACATAGAGTGGTAGGAAAGGTTTGTATGAAGGTTATATCAGAGAAGGTTATATCAGAGACATTATGCACCAGTAAGTTTTAAAATGAAAAATATATCCCATGATAAATATAGACTTTCCCATTTTACTGGTTGTGGTGGGTTTTCTGAGCTGTGTGGCCATGGTCTGGTGGATCTTGTTCCTAATGTTTCGCCTGCATCTGTGGCTGGCATCTTCAGAGGTGTATCACAGAGGGACGTCTGTTACACAGTGTCCAGCCTTCTCATTGGACACAGTGTGTAACAGACTTCCCTCTGTGATACACCTCTGAAGATGCCAGCCATAGATGCAGGCGAAACATTAGGAACAAGATCCACCTGACCATGGCCACACAGCCCGGAAAACCCAACACAACCAGTAGAATCCGGCCGTGAAAGCCTTCGACAATACATTTCCCACTTTACCCATCAGTGGAGAAAATGTCATGATCAGATCTTATTGGGCCATGATTGGCAGCACAATTAGGTAGTAAAGGTGCTCTACTACCAAATAGTAGTATTAGTTTGTGATGTTATGGTCAAGAGGTTGATCATAAGAAGTATTGGAAACTACTGGGTAATAATTTGATGGGCAAAACATGGAAAAAAGAAAACAAAAAGTTCTTAGCCTTAAAATTTTGTTCCATTGTAGAGATTGGTCACATAACTTAAATAAGACTTGTTGCAGCATGTATCATTCTTAATGTCCTGTCTGAAATTGTATGGAAAAGCTGTAATGATCCAGCCTAGAACATGTAGCTGTTCTCTCCCAGATAAACATATAATTTGCCTTTTACAGTCAGACAACTGAACCACCTAGCCTGCAGAAATCCTTCAAATTGGAAATGCTAAGGATTTCACCAGGAACTGTATAAAGCAAGTGATCTGCCTCAGAACTATGTCAACTACTGCCATGTAAAGAAATTACAATATTCCACTTTGCAGATGCTAAAGACTTGAGTCTGTCCCATACAGACAGCTTTATAACAAGTGGTATATCCCTGTCACAAAGATGACTTCTATGTTTCTTCTAAAATGAAAACTTCAAAACCATTTACTTCATACTTTAGTCCTCTAGCTGATCACCATACTTGCTTGGTGACTGTACAATACAGACCTTCTTTCAAAGCCAGAGTAGCTGAAGAGTGATAACAGTGAAATTTTCCTACTCTTTCAATGGCTGCTTGTGATTATGAGTACCAAAGCAGGAAGATAGTTAATCTTGACATACAAATAAGGAGTGAGATTTGGAGTGTGCAAAGCAGGCTGGCCGGCCCTTACAATGTGTTCCTTAACGCACTTTAAGTATTCATACCATGTTTCCAAGAATTTCACAGGGCTTCTGAAAGTTCTCTTTCAGTAATAGTATTTTTTAAAAGTTCTCTTGCTGGAGCTGGCATGGCCTTAAACAAAGGCAGACTCTATCCAAGCACCGTGTGACAGCAAACCAAAGACTGAACCTGACAGCACAAAACAGACTCTAGACTCAGAGAGGCGTAACCATGCAATCTAAGTGACTGAAGAGAGAATAAAACAGGGAAACTCTTTCTAATTCATTCGGAGTCTTGAATATATGGAAATGTGTGCAAAAACCTTTTCCTCAAGCCCCAAGAGATTATGAAAGACTTCACACCTAAAAATAAGAAATGGGGGCGGGGGGAATGTGCCTGCTCCTGGGAAAAAGATTTAAGAGGAGAGAAGCCGTGGCATTGTGCCACCCAGTAACCCACCACCAGCTCATTGGTGGCCTTTAATATAAGTAGGGGAACCAAACACTTCTGGCACAAGCCTGCATGGACTGTGGCTATTGGCAGGTACTAATAATACTGACACATTTGTATTATGACCCGTGGCAGACTCCTCTAGTGAAAGATCATGACATTTTGATTTGTTGGCTCTTTTGTGGCACTAGGGGGTGCTCTCTTAAAGGATGGAGCAGAGCCACAGGACATACCATCCCCTGAGTCAACACTGACCCTGGTACAACAGAAGCCGTTGAGGGGAGATTAGTTTTAAAAACCAGCCGTAGAAGGGTATTTCTCAGTTTTTAGGCAAGAGGAAATTAACTAGTTCATGTTTGTACAGAGAGATAATAACTAAAACTGCCAAAAAACATAATATCCTCAGGCTCTTGGGCTCCCTCCCAATTAACTTTATATCTGAGCAGAGAGCCAACATGGCTTAATGGTGAAGAGTGGCAGACTGTAATCTGGAGAACTAGTTTTGTTTCCCCACTACTACACATGAAGCCTGCTGGGTGACGTTGGGCTAGTCCCAGTTTTTCGGAACTCTCAAAGCCCCACCTACCTCACAAGGTGTCTGGTGTGCGGAGGGAAGGTTATTATATGCTGCTTTGAGATTCCTTAAAGATAGAGAAAAATAGTGTATAACAACCAAGTCTTCTTCTTCAGGCTTGAATTTCTAGTTTTGGCAAGCTATGCAGCAGGGGAAACAAAAGGACAGCAGAACTGCTCCACAGCTTCAAGGCAGAGACAAACTTTGTATCAGCAAGCCAAATAACAGTCACCCATTGTCTCAAGCTGGCCACTCAACTTCCTGTTATCAACTAACTTTACAGATCTGCTATCCTTTTCCCAGCAGCACCGCACAGAAAGGCTTAACTGGTCCAATTATTCAAATTGTTAAAGATTTTTAATGGGCTGCCCTAGAAACTTATTTTTCACAGAACTATGCTTTTGCCTCTACACTTTTGGATACCCTTTTAAGTGGTCATGGGCTATATAGCTCAAAAGGATAGCAAAGGAAAAACTGAGGGGCAGCTAACAAAAGCTCCCTGAGTTAGCCTTGGCTAGATTAGGAACACTTCTACTTTAAAAGTAGAGATATGCACATTCATGAAGCTCTGGTATTTTAGATGGCTCATATTACTTTTTACTATTTTCCTGAATTTCTACTGGGAATTATGCTGTACTACGAAACAGCAGCAGCCCCACATCCAAGACAAAAGCCTTCCCTCTTGGCCACAACCTTCTCTTATTTTGTAGTTCAGGTGCAGCATTGTTCATGGAGCAGCAGGCTAATTTTTCATTTTTAATTTATTCAGGAGAGCTCATGAAGGATATCTACTGGTTTGAAGAATGTGTTCATTCCTGCCTTGCTCACTAGCAGCCCTAGAGCACAGGATTAGCCCTGTGCTATCAGAGACCCATCTTAGGTGAAGTAACAAGGGGTGGTTTCAAAAAGCAACCTCTCATTTCTCCTGAAGAAGATTCCATCTTAGGCAACAGTACTGGATTTGTGAAGCAATGAGTTTTGTTTTGGAAAACCATTGCCTTTGCTACCATCACATTCAGTCCAGTGTATTGGCAAAGATTAGGCTAAGGAGCACTACAGCTCAGAGTCTCAGCTTATGTGTTCCATCTTATGTGTTTGGCAGCCAGACCACAGACTATAGTTCTGGCTGAGAACACAGAAAAGGGCTGCTGCTGGCAGTAGGCAGACTGAATCTTATGGTTAGCTAGGTCAAGTACAGTTTCCTATATCCTCAATCTCAATGATCATGCAGTTTATGAAGGCCAAGAAAACCACAGACTTAATGGCAACTCTGCCTTTGGGGACATCTCAAGCAGCCCGCAGTTTCCCCCTGCTTAATCATTTACTCTACTCTCACAGTCACCCAACTTGTTCAGAACCTCAGATAAAACTTCCAGGTGGACATCTATAAATCCCCAGACTGGTGTCACTGTATTTGGAAATGACCAAACCACCATCAGCTCAGAAACCTCCAGCCAACAGAGACAGACACATTCCTAAAAGTGTCTCAGTTGAAAGATAAACAAAGCACGTCTCTCAAAAAGCATACCATAAAAGGTTCTTTTTTAAAAGGAGAAGTTGGACTTAGTGTTGGGTTAATGTTAGCAGAGTGTAAAGAGGTGACTGATCTCTCCCTTTAGCCCTCCTTTGCCACAAGCCTGGTGATGGCAAAGACAATGAAGTGAATTGATTGCTCCTGCCATGCTACCAACTCTCACCTGAATGACAAAGAGCAGTAGGTGCTGCTGAGCAACAACTCCTTCCTTCTTCAGAAAGAAGGGCTAGAGAGAGAGCTGAAGACAGTAGGCCTTGGGTAAGGGGGTCTCCAGTTTCTGGTCACACGTTAAAGACTGGAAGAGTCAGGGACATGTCAGGCAAGGGGAACAGTTTGAACCAAACCAATTAGGATTCTCACTGAAGCATAACCAACCTTTGTATAAGCCACAGGTATCGGAAGAAGGAGCAACTCAAAGGGAAGGAAATATTATTGCACTCTGGAGGCAAATACTGCTTGAAGCTAGAACCTCCTGTTCTCTCGCTGGCAACAGGAACCCCAGGCACACAATGCAAGACACAACCATTCTCTCATGTGTTTTTAATTCTGAGGTAAAACATTTTGGTTTTTCCTGCAATACTCAGGGCACTGACTCTGTTCCAGCCATATAACGATAGGGAAAGCAATCTCAATCCCCAATAATACCAGCTGGGCAATATTATCTAGCCCATCCCATCTTCCGTGAAGCAAACATCCCACCACAGCTGATATGACTCTCCAGAATAATCCTCAGCGGCTGGATTCAGGTGGGTAGTTGGTGGGTAGTTGTGTTGGTCTGAAGCAGCAGAAAAAAGTTTGAGTCCAGTGGCACTCTTAAACCAACAAAGTTTTATTCTTGGCATAAGCTTTCATGTGCTTGCACACTTCTTCAGATACCTGAATCTGAAGAAGTGAGCATGCAAAGGAAAGCTTATGCCAAGAATAAAACTTTGTTGGTCTTAAAGGTGCCACTGGACCCAACCTTTTTTTCTCAGTGTCTGAACAGCATTCCTCCCCTTCTCTACCCTCTATCCTAAAGGGAATTCTTGAGAGACACTCCACACAGCAGCAATTTTTCCTCACTACAGCAGCTCCTCCACCACACTTTTTCTAGGCCTAAGTATGCTCTAGGACTCCTGCCTTAACTAACTATGCCCTCCCCCTCCTTACAACAGAAGAGCCAAGTACTCCCTTCTCAGTCCTGGCAGCCAAGGCCTAAAACCAATCTCGAAAGCAGGCACTTAGTTTCTTCCCACCTGCCACCCTCCAAGCCCTGCTTTCCTTTGGGCAGCTAATCCAAGGCACTCTTATCGGTGGCACATTCAGACAACCCAAGGCCAGGGGCAGCAGAGGTCACCACATCAGCAGCAGGAAAGGCAGATCAGGCCGCACTTTATGCCAGTCTCCCACCTCTGCCAGTCCCTAACACTGTTTTCTCCTCCAGTAGTCCACCTGTCTGCAAACAGGGGGAAAAAACCTATCAGTGGGGAGAAGGGTCTTTTTTCTTTTGCCGCTTAAAGGGCCAGTGGCAAGACAGGAGAGGTAGGACAGTCACTTAAATAGGAGATCTGCTACATCACTGCTAAATAAGATACAAAAGAGAGGCTGGTGGCTCCTATTTCTTCCTTCTGGCTACCCTCGTTGCCTATCACAAACCCTTCTCTCACACTATACTCCAGGAACTAGTTTGCAGCCACGGAGGTTTCAGTTAGAGGCAGCCTAATGCAAGAAAGCCAGAAGAAAGAGTGTGGTGAGCAACTGGAGTCCCAGGTTACTGCAAAGGTAGGAGGAGCCACCACCTGGAGGGTTCAGCCGCCCCTCACATCCTTCTCCATGCCATCCCTGGTAGCAGTGACATAGGAAGTGAGTCCGTAGGAAGGTAATGTCAGCTTGAGAGAGCTTTCCGTCAGCCACAAGTTTGTTGTCATTGTAATGAATCAGGAAGCTGGCTGGATTGAGATGCAGGAAGACGCTGGCATTGCTGGCTTGGCGTAGGCAACGCCCATGACTGTTGCACAAAGTCTGGCTGCAGAGTTCAGCTGCGGTCGTCACATTGATGATGTAAGGACCAAGTTCCTTCTCTAGGTAATTTTTAATGACTTGGCAGGTTTCCTGCAGAAGAGACAATACCAAATGAATTGGGAGCAGGGAATACATCGAACTGATAAAAGACTAGACCAGAAACTGTGGCACACAATGGCATAGTCACAAGACGTGGCAAAATTTCCTCCTATGTTATCACAATCAGCAAGCAAAGGAAGTGGGTAGAAATCTAGGGTGTGTTATAAGCCACTGTTGCAGATTTCTTATGAAGCAAGTAGCCCAAACCTCACTAATTTCAAAAAGACTTGTCCTAAAAAAGTTTACCCAGGATTTCTGCCATAGCCCTTTTCTTCAGTTTTCTGTTGAGTAGCAAAGAAGCATTATTTAGCTTAAAAAGGTGGCTTAAAACATTTAGAGGACTGATAACATACATTTTTAGCTCAAAGATCTCCAATAACAATTTCCTTGTGGATCTCTATTGTTGCAGGAAGGTTCCAAAGATGCTTGTCAGAGTCCAGTTATCCTGCCTCCACTACAAGTCTGCACAAAATCACTTGCAAGTAAGGGACTGTAGCAGGAAGTCCACACAGCAGTGCTACTACTCAAACCCTGCACCTGCTTGGCGATAACTCTATATACCTGAAATTGGGATCAGAGTGGGAACAAAATAACCCTTCCATGAACCAGTCACTACCTCCAAATAGGCTATGCCTACATGTGCCTCTTCCATCCACTGATACCTAAACCACCACCCTATTAAGCATCACATCATATGCTATCTATTTTTCCAAGAGTTTACTGAGAAAACTTGTAGTTGTCAACAAAAATGACCTGGAAAAGCCTCACTAAGTTCTTGATAAGGAAACAGGCAATCAATGAGATTAAGGATCCCATGGAGACCAGTATGGCTAGGCTATTTGTAGAACAATCTCGTGAGCAAAAGGAAGGCTATACATACCCGACTTTTGGTGTAGTCTGCATCTCCCCAGAAAATAGCTCCAGCAGCCCCCAAGGCAGCACTCTCACCAATGGTGGAGACCAAATCCATCTGTAGGGAAACAGGCAACCAGATCTTTAGTTAGTTTAGATGCCCAACATCAAAAAAAATGCATAGGATATTCTCCGATTTCTATTGCTGTCCCTTCTTAAGGAATACAAAAGCCTCTAGAAACATTACAACACTGATTCCAAGGCTATAGGAGAGAGAAAGAAAATCGGTGTCCTTTGTAAAATGTATGATAACAAATGGAATGCTCTTTTCAGACTGGTCAAGTTAACAGATTTGCCTGGCCAGCATGTGGATGGGAGCAGCAATTCAGTTTCTAATATAGGATGCTTTACATTACTGCAGGGTGTTTGGCCCCTATGTTTACAAAGAAGGGCTGAGAGTGGAAAGGACTGCCCACAACCAGGTCAATGCACTCCATGACAATCAATCAAATACTGTTTTAAGGTGCCCCTGCACTGTTTGTCTACATGGATCTGATTTTCATTCACAGATCTGGATGCACACAATCATCATACGAGATGAACACTTGTTCATTCATTTAGCCATAGGCCAAGCCCAAGTTGATCTGCTATAATGGCAGACGAGGAGTTCAAATCTGGGTCTTCCAGAAGCAAGTCCAACACTTTAACTCCTACAACTCTCTAACATCCAACCTTTGTAATCTGTATACTTGGAAGCCTTACTTTTGTAATTGTACCATGTCTAAGGCCAAACAACAGATTTGTGTAAAGAGTTGGGTCCAGGTTCTCCACTACCACACAGCAGCTGCAGAGAATAGTTTAAGAAAATAATAAACCAGAGCCCAAACAGGCTTTGAACACTGCCACAGGAAGGAGGGAGGGCTCCTGCTGCACCCCCGCCCCCAGCTGTATTCCTATACAAAAAACTTTTGCTGCATACAGAGTACTCCATATCAAGCAGCAAAAAATGGGGGAATAACTCCCCCTTCCAGGTCTATTTTGGTACAGGAAAGGGGTTTGGGAGGAAAGCAGGTGCCCTTCCATACCCAAGACAGCACTCCAAGCCTATTTGGGCCCTCTGTAGTAATGCACTGCTGACCCAGCAGCACCGTGGTAGAACGTTGGAACGCCAACGGACCTACGGCCTTCTGGTCACACCGCACCCCCACTCCTCATCCCCCTATGAGTCACGGGTCATGAACTGTCTGGCTCAGTCACCGGGCGCAGGGACAATGGTCTTGCCCCCAGGTGAGGATTAGGCTCAGACGCTTACGCTCCTCTCCGCACGTAGCCAGGTGAGATCATGCATCACATGATGATCTCCAGGTCTCCCGGTCTCCCGCTCATCTCCCTACCCACCTCCTTTACACGCCCACAATGAAACCCTAATAAAAGGTGCCAGAGAGACCAGCACAGGGGCAGAGTTGTCAGGATCCACTAAATCTCACGCTTCCTGTTAAAGGACGCTCTCCACCAGATGAAACCTCCCTCCCGCTGCCTCGCCTATTCCTCCTACGTAATGGCCCCGGGCGGGGATGACTACAAGCTGGTGCCGAAACCGGAACTCTCTTTAAACCTCCACCCTGCTCACTGCCGCCTGGGAAAGGGCCGAAGGGTAATCAAGTCCGCTGGATCGAGGCGCATCCAGGGACTACCGCCGGGTATCGCTTCGTCCTTCTGGATCGGCAGATCCAGAAAGACTTCGGCCCTAGGACACTCTCTCTCGGCCCGACGGAACTTGCCGTGAGTATGGGAGCTGGTAAAAGCAGGGCTTATGACAAGAATGCGTAATCTAACTAAAAGTTAGCATGAAATGCGGCAGGGTCTCCGCCAAAGAGAGGTGGGGAGCGCAAATGGGGTGGTTGAGGAGATTGAAGCTCAATGTCCATGGTACTTCCTAGGGGATACGGTGAATCTTAAGGATTGGGAAAACATCGGGCGACTCTTTTCTACAGAGCTCCGCTACCGGGTGTCACTGTACTACTGACGTGGAGACAATGTTATGTCGCCATCAGCTACCGGCAGACTCATGGCTCCCTTGCTGTAGGTCACCTCCTTCGACATCTTTCACCTTCAATTTCACCCCGAATTTCTATCCACTAATTTGGACGCCTGTACCTCCTCTTCTGCCCTCACTTGCTTCCCCCGCCTCTTCAAACTCTCCTTGGCTCAGATCAAGGCCCGTCAGCTTCCTCCTCCTCGCGCCGCCTTCGCCCTTCCTCCCTCATTTTCTGAATAACAGACTTTTGTCACACAGCTTAATTTTAATGGCGGCTGGTTTCCCTAAACTCTGGCAGAGCGCATTAACCCACGATCTCATGGAGGAAGGGAAACCCTGACGGAAGATGATGCCCCTGCCTCCCTCAAGCGTGTCCAATGCCAGTGCCTCTTCTCCGTCCTCCTGCCAACCTCTATTTGCCTTCTACTTGAATCTAATCTAAGCTCAGCTGATCTTAAATCTCGGGCAGCCTGCCCCTCCTCTGCGTTTTCCACTTCCGAAGCTCTGCTGCGCCTCCTGCTATTTCTTGAAGATCACCATGCCTCCGTCTAGTGCTACAGAATGGCGCATTTCAAAAATCCCTGTAAAACCACTGATTTGCAGCCGGAAGGGAATGCTGGACGGAAGAAAACACCAACATCTTGGCACTATGCCCCGTCCGCCTCACCAACTAAGAGGACTGCTGTTTTAGCAGACAACCCTCCTCCAGAATGTCACATACAGGACAAATGAGGCATGGGCGGAGGGAAAGACGTTCGCATACGATGGCCTTAAGCCTAGAGGCCCTTCATAGCAGGAAGCCCCCGGCCCCCTCCAGCCGTAAGGTTCAAAGCCAGATTTCAGTAGCCTCTGAGCGACGCAGTAGGGCCCTAAGCTCAAAGCACCCAGTAACAGCGGAAGTGATCGTCAGTACCTCAAGAAGCGAGCAGGGATCCCCAGCCTAAGTGGAGGAGTCAGCCCCAGACCCAGGGATGGTGGGCTTCACTGAGCCTAGGTGCAGCCACCTCATAGAGATCTAACACGTGCCTGCCTCTAGGACCCTGTTTGAGCCAGTTTGGAACCACGCCATAGAGGACCACAAGGCTTGCAGCCCAATTCCCCCCCCCATCGACCCCCCACCTAATCTTTTCTTCCACAGCAACACGAGGAACTGTTGACCCCTCCTTCTACGTGGTGGGGGGTCTGGATGCTTAAACTCATGTTATTTCCTCTTAGGGTTTGTCCTTTCACTTATTCTTGTTCCAATGAAAATGATCCAGTTTAGGAAACACTTCCTATGGAATTAAGACAAGGACTAACCCCACTCCTTTTCACTCGCTTATATTGATAAAATGCTCTCACAGAAATCCCAACTATGATTGAGTTAAGCTTTGTTTAAAATGTTTCACAAGAAAACCATCTTCAGCAAGAGAGAGAGAGCAAGATCTTGGAGTCAGAAGGTAATCCTCCTCTCATTTACATTATATATACTCATGTGTGCTTATAGCATGTTCTGTGTGTCTTGCCCTTTTAAAAGGGACCCCTCAAGGAGTTCTTCCCTCATGAGAGGAATTTTCCCAATTGCCCCTAAGCTATGCTCTTATGCTTCCATTTAAAGAGTTTCTCTTCTTTTGATTATATATGTGCCAATGCCTTGAAAGGTGTCAGTCACTTACATTCTGCCTCCTCAAGCCACCTCCATTTTAGCTTTAACCCTCAAAATTCTTCTTCTAGCCTTTTCTTTGAGAACCTTTTCCCCTTTGTCTACCTGGAGCCTACACTGCCACACATTGGCGTAGCATTGGTGGCTCTGTAGGAGCCAGAATTATTTCCTCGCTCCCACATTTCCTGCTGGAGTGCCTCCCCTGGCTAGTCTGTCACAGTGCCTGGGGGGCTCTTTGAAGCACACACTCTTACCTATACACTGGAAGCCCGGGCTGTGAAGGTAGGAAGCAAGGTTCAAACCGGCCAGAGTCTTCTTACAGGAGGGGAAGGTAAGAGTTAACTTCCCAACCTCCTCTTTCTTCTACATACCTCTTTGCATTCCTCTCTCAAATGGGCTGACTCACCGCACCTCAACACTCCCAGGGATTTGAAAAGGGTTTCAAGTTGCTTTCGTGTAACGATCAAAACTCAAGCCCAGGAACTGTTTCTTTTGCATCCTTCTCTACATCTTTTCCTATAGATGCTATATTACGCATATGACTATAATTGTGAATTGCTTAAGTTGCTTTTGTAAAAAAACTCCACACCTTAGACGGTGTGTGATTGGGATTGTTTTACAAACAAACATCCGAATTCTGGATATGACCTCTCCCTTCTCCTCTAAGCCTTCGGCAATTCCCTGCCTTGTATCTCTTAACGCCTTGAATGCTGCGAAGTGATCGGCAGGTCGGAATGGGCCAACTTCGCGCTTTAACGAAAAGCTTGGCTAAAACAAGCGAAAGCAGTGAGTAGTCCCCCCCCCTATCGAATTCAATCAAGGTCTCATCCAGCAGACCATATCCAAAGTATCGTTCTCTATCAATCATTCAAAAATTGCTCCCCCCCCCCCCCCCCCACTCAGGGCTCAGGTCCTCTATTGTCATCTACTAACCCAGCCAGCGCCAAGAAACCCCTGGGGAAAAGCTGCTGCTTGTTTTTCTTCCATACAGGAGTCCAGCTCTCTCGCCATGCCAGGCCAGCTCCTATCCTGGAAATGGAGCTGGGCTCTCCCTGGAGGATCCAACCCAGCAGCCTGTCGAGGAGCGCCCCACGCCTCCCAGCCTGGGCGAGATGGGAGGAGGATCTCTCTCTAGGAACCAAGCCCCATGGTTCTTCCCTGGGATCACAGCCCCTGCCTTCCTGCACCTCCAGGCTTCCCAGCCCCCAGCCCAGCCCAGCCCCAGAGTGCTTGATGCAGCGTGTTGCTGCCCCTCATCTGTCAGCTATTCTCTCTCCTCCTCTGCGCCCAGCTGGCTGGAAGCTTGGAGGTTGCAGCCCTGTGGTTATTCCCACTGATAGATTAAACCTTGGAACTCTCCTCGCTGTTCTCAGCCGCTTTGAATATTGTTGGAACAACTGCTTTCTTCACACAACCTTGTTCAAGTGGAGAATCACTGAACCTGCAATGCTAAAGACTATCAGTAGCTTTCCTCTCCACGGCTCTTGGAGAGAAACTATGGACTCTAACGCCTAATCGGCTTCTGTAGCTTTCTTGGTAGCTCAAACAGCAAAGAGCCATGCATTGGGACAATTATGCAACCACGGGTTGCCTTCCTTCCATTACATAATCATCCAGCCTTATGCATCGCTTTAGCCATGTTTGTATTGCTTACTGTGAACCAACTATTGCTACTTGAAGTTATTGCATGCCTTAATTTTAGAAGTTATGTTATTTATTGTTGCTGCCTTTCCATACCTGTAAGTCTGCCGGAACTCTGCTGCTACCCAGCCTTCACCATCGCTCTGCCTCAGGCTTCACCCCAGAAGCCTAAGCACAGCCACGCTCCAGCCCTTCCACTCGACCCCCCTTTGCCGGAGACGACGCTGCAGCTCGAAGGCCGGAGTGTGTTTCCCTCGCAAGAACTTCCCCTTGTGTGGAGTCCCCGACTTGTTTCCTGTAACACTAAGACTATTACCGGGTTGGCCTGCCTGTGCATGCGAGAAGTCCATCAACTCCAGACCTCCATTGCTCTGGATGCCCTGGCTTCCTGAAAGGAGGAACTTCGCCATTGCCGAATTTTAGATAATCGTGTCGCCATTGATTATTTGTTGTTATTGTAACACCAGGGTTGTGAAGATGTACATAATATGTGTTGCTTTAATCTCTCCTGATAATTCCCAGTTGGATTCATATGAGAAGTCGCGGAGTTGCAGCGTTGTATCAATCTTGAAATCACGATGCATATTGCCCCATTGGTTGAGTCCAGCCCTTCTGTTGGCTGCCGAGGATGGTTGAGTGCTATTGTACAGCTCTGCATTTATTTAATTGTGTGCCCGCCGTTATCCGGATCTTGTTTCGCTCAATGTGTGTCTAATATTTGCCTGTAACGGTAATGGTAAGAAGCTCCCCTCAATTTCCCTTCACCGCAACCAAGTTCATGTTACCACAAGCAGCTTTCGGGTCAGCTTTTGACCAGACTGGCCGGAGGAGACAAGCGCCCCTTTAAATCAACAATTCTTAGCATTTCGGTCCCTCTTCTAAATGTAAAAAAGGGGAGGGAGATGTAGTAATGCAACGCTGACCCAGCAGCACCGCAGAAGGGCCGTTGGAACGCTTAACGGACCTTACGGCCTTCTGAAGATGCGCACTGCACCTACTCCTCATATCCCCCCCTATGAGTCACGGGTCATGAACACAATGTCTGGCTCCTGTCATCGGAAGGCAGGGACAATGGTCGCCTTGCCTCAGGTGAGGATTAGGCCCAGACAGCTTACTTCCAAGATCGGGAGTAGCCAGGCAGGAGATCATGTATCACATGATGATCTCCAGGTCTCCCGGCCTCCCCGCTCATCTCCTCACCCACCTCCTTTGCATACACTTCCACAATGTTCCCTATTGTGCTGTGCCAGAGACCCGTTACCAGAACCCAGAGTTATCAGTTAGATCCACGAGAATCCTGCTTCCTGTTGCTGACGCTCTCCACCAGATGAAACCTCCTCCGCGTCTCGCCTATTCCTTAGCGACGACCCTGCGGGGATGACTACAGCCCTCCTTCATTTTTTAAAAGCAGCTGTGGGGAACCCAAAGCTCACTCTTTAAGAACACAAACACCTAGTTTGCCCCTTAGTTGTGTTTACCAAAGGAGGAGGGGGAGGGTCAGTCCTTTAATCCCCCAAGCGTGCAAAAGGGAGTGCTGAGCTCCCAGTCCTCCAGCAATGATGCTCTTTTAACTGAGAAGTGGTGGCAGAAACACAGAGAAAGTGGCCTTTGGTAACTCACACCCTCCACCTGCTGCAACCAATCTGTCTCGCAACAAAAAGAGGAGCTGGAGCCTGGCCCCACTCTGTGACTACATCCTAGTCTTGCCCTGCAGCCTTCTTCAGGCCCAGAGGCATATTCCAGCTTTGATCCTGGCAACAACTGTTACCTGGGAGTGGGGGAGAGAGAAGCCTTGATCAAGAAGTGCTAGAAACAGAAGGGGGCTCTGCTCACCAAATGAGTTAGGGACGCTACCAACAGAGGCTGGGCAACAACTTGAAGACAAAGCATTGGACTCTGCTTCACAAGGAAGGCAGCTACGTTGCACCCTCAAAAGAATTAATATCAGTCCCAGCCCAAGCTGGTTATCCTTCTTGCCCTAGGGTCAGAATTTATGAGCTGGTTGAGACTTGGAGGCTGCTGATTCACTCAGTGTTGCTAGACCAGAAAGCAGATTTGATTCCCACTGAAGAAGTGTCAAACAATTATAAGACCTTGATAGGACATTTGTATTTCCTGGGCATATATTAATTCAGAAAGCCACAGATAAGATCTGAGGGCAATCTCATGGTTTAAAACAATCATAAATCCCAGCCACTCAGCACACAACCAAGTGCCTTTGAATTCAGCAACTTTGGGGTGGAAAGGTAAGGGGGGGGGGATACAAGAAGGGCCCAGTAAACAGAGTTGTCAGCAAGTCTTGCCTTAGAATATGCTGATAATCTTATTTGACCTTTTTACTAAAAAGAGAAACTGAAGGGAGAACAATATTTATTTATCTATCACATGTTAATCCCACCCTTCTGCCCAGGTGGTCACATGCTATTCTCCTTTCCCCATTTTATCCTCACAGCTCTGGCTAAGAGAGAATCACTGGGTTTCATGATGCGTGAAGTTCCCAGTCCACTGCTCCAACCACTTAACCACTTACTGGCTCTCACCGTATCCAGAAGAAAACATTGGTCATCTCCATGTCTCCACTGTGGAATCATAGGATTCCTATAGCCTGTCCGTACATACTGACTGTGAGAATACTGGAGCAATGTTTCCATGTATGGACACGCGCACACACACCCTTTCTTGCAAGGAAGGCAAGAACTTTTGATCTCTCTCAAGCCTCGAGATCTTTCTCATGTGACTTATTTCACCCTCTCAGGAGGGCCCTTAATTTTAATCTGGCTACATGTATAGGCAAGTGCAGGCAAATAGTAGGCACACAAAACACTGAGCTGCATCCTTGCCATCATATATTCCCAACTTTCTTTACTATTATGATTTCAACAGACAATTCGGTGGGGGGCAGTACTTTGGAAGCACTCTGCCAGATTCTGGAGGTTTCTTGTCTTTGCTGCTTCTCAATGTTAGCCCTTAGTCATTTTAAAATTTAGCATTCACAAAGCAGAATGTTCAGGAATAATTCTGTTTATTCCATTGTTTACACACCGGCTACACAATGGCCTTGTTCCTTACCACCCTTCACTTCAGGCTGTACCTGAGCAAGGCTGGGAACCTGACAGAGAAGTCTGTGGGAACTGGGAAGGAGACACTCCTCAAAAGCTGGAGCAAAACTTCCCAGCGAAACAAACTGAATGAGATTTTGAGGTGTCAGCCAGGCAATCAATACACCAGCATCACTTCTAAGTATATCAGAAGAAAAGATTTCTATCTGCAAATACGGAGCCTTTGATTAACAGCGTAATCTGAGGAGTGAATGAGTGACAGAAAACGGTGTATATGATGAATAGGGAAGAACATGCTACCTAGAATGCAAGTAGCAAGTCCTAAGCAAAGGGGGGGAAATGCAATGTCTGTTCTTTCACTGCTTCAGTTGCACAGTGGCTATTTTGCAGTCAGAGACGCAATAAGGAGCAAGTAACCCAGCTCGGGTTTTACAACAGCTTTTAAAAGTTTTCTACCACTTGCGTAAAAAAGCCTAAAGTAGTCTTTTAACTTTTTATTTGCATCTCTTATCTGCAGAGTTTGGGTTAAACTGGATGAGTTTCAAGCATTAGGAATTTCAAAAAGTTGCTAGCCTCTACTCTATTTATGCGGAAATCAGCCACATGTGAGCAAGGATGGCATTTTTGAGGCCTCGGCACTCAAGTTTTAATGCTCAGCAGTAAAGCATCTCTTGTGTGCGGTCAGAGGCTGAGCATGAAACTAGCAGAAGATGAGAGAGAAGTCCTTGTGCCGCTGTCACGCCTACCTCTGCTTCATGAGAACAGCTTTGACATTAGAAACGGAAGCTGCTGAAGTGGTATTGAAAAGTGCAATGGCAGTTTCAGCATCTCCCCACACATACATGCAACCTCTGCTGGGCCAGATTACAACAAGATTGTCATCATCCCCAGAGATCTCAGGATGCCTTTCCTGCAGGACCTTTAACAACTCTTCTTTGAGGAAGAAGCTTTCAGCCTTCTTTAGAAAGATCATCAGTCCCAGTATACTCATCTCTAGCAAAACCTCAGCTTTCCCAAATAATCTGGGCTATCACAAAGCAACAAATCTCTCCTTGGTTTGCAGAAATACATGACAGGGGAAAATACAGTGTTAGTTCTTACCCAAACATACCCCATCATCTTGAAATAGAAACTATATCCTGCTACATTAAGACCTTGGGGTAGTCTCTGAGATTCTGCCACACTGTGGAGAGTTACCTAGAAATTACCATGCAATATTGTGGCAAGCACCTGAGCAGATAGACTAACACCTGGCACAGTATAGTTTTCTGGCTTCCAAAAAGTTTGTAAACTTATACAATCCCAGTGACAGAACTTGGGACAGTAAAAATATCCTCATACTTATTCTGCGTGTCTCAGTGAACAAGAACTGTCCACAAGCATAATTTGGAGCACTGCATCCAACTTTTCTAGGTTTCTATACTCAGCTGTCCTAATTGGTTCAACATGTATGCAACCCTGGGGCTTACTATCCTTTAGAAAAGACCTTGGCAAAAGGCCAAACTAATGATTCTATGTTGGAGAATTAAAAAGCCATTAATAGCAGCATTTTTCTGCAAAGGACCGCTATAGCCAGACATCTGATTAGGAGACACAGAACCCTTCTGCAGACCTATTGTTAGGTTGCACTGATATGAGAAAGGCTTACTCTTCAGTCTTAAACACATTGTCTCAGAAGTCCATATATCCCTTTTGGGAGCAGACCCCGGACCAGTTCCACTTTGGTTCAGGACTGGTCTGCAAAGCAAGAATTGCAAAGTCAGTTTGCTCAGGGCCTTGCTGTCAATCAGAAGCTTAGAGAATGGTTATCACTAATTACTAAAGCAGGCCTTCAAGACCAAACCCACTAGCCAACAGCAGCCCACTACCCAATCGTGTGCTTAACAACCCTGCCCCATCCCATTTTTGCAGACTGAGGCTACCAACCGCATTATCTTTTGGTGGGTTGCCATACAATGGCTAGTGAGTTGAATTTAAGTTGGTAGGACAGAAGTTGTGCAGGTTTGTGCTACAATAGAACAGAGATCCAGACCCAACTGCCCTCATTTTGCTGGTGACCAGGCCCAACATGAAAAACTTTCTTACCTCACTTAACACATCCAATTTGCGGATGTAAGTGGGCCTAGTGTAGACAAAGACAGGTAAAGTATAGTCTTCATGATGACGCTGGGAGATACGCAGGGCCTCTTTTACCCGTGATCTCACAAACTTCCGCCCATTACTGGAGGAGGCCAGCACCTGGTCCAAATATATGGAAGGGTAAAGGGCAGTGCTCTCTCTCCAGAGCCAGGCTAGATGGTCATTGCGTGTCTCCTCTACATCAGGACAACGACCTGTGTAACTATCCTGGTTCTTGCTATAGTCATGGTTGTAGCAATCTGGGAAGAGGTAGAAGCCCCACAGTTGCCGGGGCCGGAAGTTCTTGGCGTGTCGCAGGGTCTGCTCCATGAATTCACGAGCTGATGACTCAAACTCGTACTGGGCCACTTTGTTCACTTGATCCTCCGGCAATCCAGGACGCCGAGCCAAAACAAGCTGCCGGGAGGAGTTGCGGTAAATGTCTTTTGTCTGCCAGTTCCGGATCCAGATGGGTCTCCACTCTTCCCAGTCAATGACAGCCAGTCCCTCCTTTTCCTCAGAGTGTATATACTTACGGATGCCATCCTGTAATCGCTCTAGATGCTGCACCAGACTACTGTTTTGTGGAACACCCCCATTCACTGCCATTTTCTGTCCATCATAGTAGGGATAAAGGCCCAAACGCTCTTTATAGAAAATGGTCAGATTCTGGTCCACAAAGCCTTCATTGGGCGAGGCCAGCACATCAAAAACACTGAAATCCAGGTGGACTTTGAGGCGAGGCTTGCAATCCTGGGTTGGCGCATTCCAGGCCACAATGAAAGGCCTACCAGTAAAAATGGGGGTAAAAGCTGGCTTCTCATACTGCCCAGAGGCACCAGCAACAGCAAGGACTGTGAGCCATGTCACTGCCAATACAGGACCTCCCTGCATTCTCTCTCCCCGAACTGCTTGGAAATAAGATGATGGAGGATTACAGACAGATCAGGGCCTGCAAAAGAAAGTATGTGCAGTTATAGTAAAGCAAGGGAAAGGCACCATTCTTCTTCATCCACCATGTCATTTCTGCCCAGTCAATAGAATACAGTGCTACTCTGAATAAAACTCTCAACTTGGACCTGCGCCTCTTTCCATCAGAATACTGATCACTCTTCATCAAGAGCCATTGGTTTTGAATGTTGGTCAAGGATCTGTTCACATCCCTACACAATGAAACATGGACCAGTCACTTTCTTTCCACACAGTCCACTTAATAATCCTCACAGCATTGTTCTAATCTAAGGAATGCATGGGAGCTAAAGGGCCATCCATTATCCCGAGCTGTTTTGAAGAAAGGGGGGATAAAATTGTACATTGGGGAAGAAACTGATCCCCTCAAGGAAAGAAGGGGAAATAAACTTAACGCAACAGCCTAATTTTCAGAACACAGACAGCATGCTCTGGCAAACTGCGGTAGCCAGATTTGCTGGTCCTTGAGCAGATGGCACAGTAGCTACAACACAATAAAGCATGGAAGGCACAATCACACAAGCAGTAGGAAGCAGACAAGAGCCTGGGAGAGAAGCAAGCCACACAGACTTGTTCAGCTGGGGCCTGACAAATCCTCACACAGTGACACAGGTTTGGAAAACCAGAAATGTTTACTTCAGAGCTTCAGACTTGTCAGCACTGCAGGGCCTGTTTCAGAAAGTGCACTTGTCAAAGCCCACCTTCTTGCTTCCTTTCCACTGGAGATCCAACATTCACTTCATCGGCATCACTCAAATTTAGCGTGTGGCCATGAAGGAAGAGAGGACCATCATGCAAGCATCCAGATTGCCCAAAGCTCCAGACTGGACCCAGCAGATAGGGCACATAAACACAAAATTAGCCCCCAACAACTCTGGTGGTGGAAGCTTTTCACAAGGTAAGCCAGGCAAACAAGATGACCTCACCTTGGGGGATACTGGTTTTGATAGGCCAGTCGGTCCAGAAGACTGTAGATATTTTAACAAAGAAATTGGTGATTTAGCAGTTTTCTTTCCCTCTTGCTTGAACCTCAATAAAACAAAACTTACTAGCAAACACTGTTAAAAAGTGACCCTTTATTCTATACAAGCTAGCTACTTGTTCACTAGAGAAGACGGCAGCTTTTAACTTTTTTCCCCCCCAACAGAAAGAATTCGCGAGGTGAAAAGAAAGGATCCCATATCAAATAGCGTTTGGGAGGAAGAGGAAAGTGCGGGTGTCAGCAAGAAGGCAACTGGCCGAATAACAAAGCCACACAGAAAGAGAGCGGAAAATGCAGCGGCAGGCAGGTCGGGGCAGACAGCAGGCTTAAGAGGGGAAACGTGACTGTCCGGGGGGAAAACGATCCAAGAGGTGACTTGGGCCAGGTCAGCGGGACAGGGAAGCGCTCGTCCACGTGCTCAAACAAACAGCAAGTCGTATCTGCCAAGTTGCCTCCCGTCCAAAGAATCTCTCCGCTAAACCCGGACTGTTCATTCAGCCAAGATGCAAACCAGGATTCTCGCCGCAAAACATGCAAGCGGTGCGCATAGGAAAGGGGCCCCGAGTAGGGGTAGTGGGGGGTGGGGGGTGGGATATAAGTTCAAGAAGAAGGCATTTTCCAGTCACTGCCTCCGAGGGCATTTCACCAACTAGGAGCCTGGCCAAGCCAAGCAAGGGGAAAGAGCCGCAACCTTGCAGAAAAAAACCCTTCTCCTTGCGCATCTGTGCGACCCGAATGAGAAGCTGACCGCGGCAAAAAGGGGGGGGAAAGCATTACTAGCATTTAGAGAAAACCGCACTGAAAAAGTAAAATGAACTAAGTTCAGACTTAATCTTGCCAGTCAAATGTTAACCCAGATCCAAGCGTCTCCAACGCCGGTTTATATTTTACAAAATAAAACCTTGAAGAAGAAGAAAAGATAGCCACTACTTTCTCTACAAGAACTCACCTGGATTTTTAACTCATCACCCCCCTTGCCAGCTAAAGTACAATATCCTCCCGGGCACCCAGAACCCCGTTCTTAAAGGGCACATGAGCCCAGTACCGCCCACCCTCCGATCCGGCTCCTCAGCTTTTCCTTTAAAAAATTTAGTGAAGGATGGTCAGATGCCGTATGAGACAAGGGGGAGAGCAAGTGACCCCTAGAAGAAGAAGAAGAAGGAAATATTACACTTCTAAGTGTATTACTAACTCAAAAATAAAGTCGGCTTCTAGCATATTCTTAAGTGTCAATGTTAACACGCTTATTCAAGGCTCTGCGAAGCTTTTGCAACGCGGCTGCATCTGATCGCGCCCCCGTCTTTACGAGCTCACTTGGTACAATCCATGGGCTTTTTTGTATGCCAAGTGAGGCTTGCCTCTTAAAGCTGCAGGAAAACTTTTCAACAATCTGGAAGAATGGTATGTAATATGGCTGTAGGCAAAATGCCAACAAGCTCGCAAATGCAGGCGGTTGCTTGAAGTTGGCTGCTCCAGGCTCAGTCGCTTGTGAACTGCTCGTATCCATGGCTGTTCTTAGCAGGGAATGTTCCCTGCTTAATTCGAGTCAGAAATGGCCAGGGCTTGAGTCAGAAAGTTATTTGCAGAGTCAGGAACCTGTAAGAATAATGCCTCTTAGCATATACAGAGTGCCTTTCCCTCAAACTAACACTGGCTCCGACAACATGCCTGTGTTTGGGAAGTTAGGCTTCTGTATCAAATGATGCGACGATCACAATATTTAGCATGTTATACTTTAAAATCCTGGCAGTGCTTGGCATATAGTATATGTAAAGTAAGATGGATTCAAATTATGCCAGTTTTGCTGACTGGAAGGTGCTGGAGCTGAAAGGGAACACCTTGCCTATACCTGCTTAGGGAATTCATAGCACAGAAGGATCTAAACCAGACACGTTATAGTCCCACATTCAAATCCAATCTTTTCAACACTGTAGGTCCAGGCTGCCTTACATCCCAGACCTCGAATTGTGGAAGTTCAGCTCTGAGTGTACTGAAGATGAGATAGGAAATTTAACCACTCCCTAAAAGGGGCTATAAGTGAAGAGGAGCAGGATAGGTGTGGGAGTAGTTGGAAAATCACTGTAAGGAATTCCATAGACGCAGAAATAAAAGGCTTTGGGAGTAAAAGTCCATTTATTAAGACATCTTAGAAAGCTCAAGTACACGCAGTGGCAGGAATGACACTTCCCGCCAGAAGCACAGGTTATAATACCAGTCACCCCATCCCCCCTTCCTGCTTCCCATGGGAACAGAGGCTTCATCTCCCGCGCAAAGATAAAGTCTCCGCCGATGCATCTGGCCCATCGCCCGGGCTGTGGAATGCACTCAAGGTTACTTCACCATCAACATCATTGAATCCTTTACACTCTGCCTCCCCTAAAGAAGACCCCTTCCCCCAAAGGTTTATGCGAAAGGCGCGGTGAGAAAGCAGCCAATAAGGGTGGGGCTTCAATGTTTTCGAATGAAACCCACATTGATTATACCCAGAGGGAATAAATATCCCACCCAAGAAAACTAAAATATTGCAAACGCCATGCGATTAAAGCGAGAGTCCAGGATAGCCGCCAATTTCGTGAGTGCTTGTGGCCATCAATAATAGTCGGTGGGGCCTCTCCGGTCGAATATCGTGCCAGGCGCATCGAAGCGGGAGCCTCCTTTGGAGCAAGCTGGAATGGAAGACAGGATGGATATTACTAAAGAGAGAGTTAAGGCAAATCTAAAGCCGGCAGTGACATCATTAATCACTTTAGTAATCTGAAAAAAGGTCCCACAAATCTCTTGCCAAGTTTGGAATATTTATGCACGCCTCACTGAGATTTTTTTTTTTTGTAGATAAATACACCCAGGAGCCCACACTTAGAGGGAAATCCAGTAGCGGTGTTTATCCTATTGCAGTTTTTGGGAGTCAACTTTGCTTGTTATGTAAGGGCAGTTCTGGATCCGACTTCCATCCCTGAAGCTAGGGATGAAATCCATTGTTATTGAAATTCTGGGGGGTCCAAAGCAGCTGCGGGTAGTTGTAGGCAACGGGCGTGGGAAGGAGCCAATTCAGACACAATTTCAAAGGGGGTTTTCTTTGTACTACCATATGAACCGCGATTGTTGTAGGCGATTCGCATAGAAAGCGGAATAAGCCTCGCGACCAATTGTCTTTGGTGGTGAAGTTGGTGTAACAAGCGTGAATATTGCTCCTAGGGTTCTGTTACGGCCCCTTCGCGTCTCACCGCGTCCACTTTGAACGGGGCGGCGATGACTGGGCGGCCCCCAACAACCCCAAAAAACGCTTCCAGAATTTTGAGATGAATTGGGGGCCGCTGGTGCAGGAGACCACCTTTTAACGGGGCGGAATGGAGACGGTAAACATGTTGAATAAACAGCCGCGGCTAACTTAGGGAGCTGAGGAGGATGGAAGCACATGGAATAAAATGGGCTTAAGCTTAGAGAATCAAGTCTACCACCACCCACAAAACCGTGACATTGCCATGACTTTTCGGACAAATCTGTAATGAAAATCCATGGAGATGACTTCCCAAGGGCGGGAAGCTACCGAGAAGGTTTCAACAGTCCATGGGGTTTTCCTCGATGGTTTTGGCTTCTGTCACAACCCAGCAGCCTTTGATGTATGCCTTCAATGTCTTTATGAAAGATTCGCAGCGCCACCAGAACTGCCGTCATGGCTAAGTGCAGAGTTTTCAAAAGCCAAAATGTCCAGCTGAACGGAGCATCGTGGCAAGCTTCAAGAACTTGCTTGGCGGAGGGGAGGCACGCGATTCAACATTCCCCCCTCCGCCAAACTCCATTCTCCAAACGCAATTGGAGTCTCCTTCGGCCGCTGGATATTTCATGCGAGCCCTCGCTTCCCTCCACTCCCGCAGAGGAAAGGAGACGACGAGACTGGGAACGGGGGGTGGAGGGAGAAAGCGGACGCTTGAGGATCGGGTGACAGCCAACCCTAACTGGGAGGGGGGGTAAGAACAGTGCGCGGAGATGTCTCCAAGTAAAGGCAGCCCCACCCCTCCTTCGGTAGGCGCGATGAGCGATCAGCCAGTTTGTTGGTTTTTCCAGGGAAAAAAATGAGACTGTAAAAGAGAAACGACGAAAAGAAATCGCCCTTGAACGGTTGTTTTGGCGGACATCTTGAGGGGGGGGTGGAAAAGAGCTGCCAGGTTTTTATGATCCCACCAAACTTGGAAAGGGGTAAGCTTTAGCCCCCTCCAGCTCAATGAAGCCAGAGTGGAGAGTGCTGCTTTTGATGGCCGCTGAAGTCTCCTTTGTCTCCCACAGTCCAGTTCCAGTTCGCACCAGAGAATTTTTTTAGACAAATAAGCACCACGGAACCAGTCTACCATTCCTTTATTTTTTCTGCAACAGGTGGCTGCTCCTGCCGCTTTTGTCCGGTAGGCGCCCACGTGAACCACAAACGGGAGATCCGGGTCAGGAGTGCTTCCAGGATAGGGTTCGGGTGAGTAAACGCCAGATTTTAATAGTTGAAAGGCTGTTTGACATTTCTCAGACCAGAAAGGGGCCCCGGGCTTAGCGGACAGTGGATCTTTACCTTTAGTGCTGCAAGAAGGTCTGTGAGAGGGAGAGTCAGTTCAGCAAATTGGGGTATAAAATCCACGATAGAAATTAGCAAAACCAAAGAAACGACTGGAGTTCTTTTTTTTTTGCGGTTGGTGTGGGGCAGGCCATTGAGGACTGCTTCAATTCTTAGTAAGGAGGATCCATTGTTAAGCCCCTCTGGCTAGATCCGGTAACCCAAATGAGTCAATGGAGGTCTGATGAAAAACAGCATTTGGAGAGTTTGGCAAGAGAGAGTTAGTTGCCACAAGCTGCTTTTTAATACCTCTCGAACCAATATTTCATGCTCTTTCTATAAGGTTTAAGTAGTAAATTAAAACGGTCATCCTAAAGTATACAACCACTCCCTTGTACAGTAAAATCATGGAGAACTTCAGATTGCTGATAAGGGCCATGAAAGCTCTGGGGCCCCACCTCCTAACCCTAATGGCATTATTAAATATTCAAATTGTCCACAAACTTTGTGTTAAACGCAGTCAGGTGTTCATATCCTTCCAGCGGAATTCTGACTCTGTGTAATAAGCTTCTCTCAGAGTCCAATTTAGTAAAAATGCTGGCCCCTTTGCCTAGAAAGTGCATCTAAAAGGTCCTTTGATCAAAGGCAAAGGATATTTATTGGACAGGGAGACCGCATTGAGACCTCGATAATCTGTGCAAAGTCGTAGAAAGACTCCATCTTTCTTTTGCACAAACAAAACGGGAGCAGCGTGTGTGTGTTTGGTAGCTCACCGTGATGAACCTCGAGCTGAAAGGTTCTTATCTAAGAAGGCCACGAAGTTCCTTCTCTTATCATTGGGACTCATCGCGGTAGATTCTACCCTTAGTGGGTAGTTGTGCCCCTGAATTTGTATGACAATTTTACAGTCAGTGTCTCTCTGTGAGGTGGGCAACTGATCGCGATTCCTGCTCCTGAAGAAGCTCTTGGCTAGATCTACTTGATATGCAGGTGGGATGTCAATAGAATCGGGGAGCAATCCCACTGAGGAAGCCAGAGAGGGGTGTGTGTCAGGAGACGCTTACGGTTTTCTTCCCAATTCATGTGTTCACCACAGGGAGGATCAGTGAATTCTAGGATCCTTTCTTTCCAAAATGAATTTTGGTTCATGTAGATAATAACCAAGGCATGCCCAAAACTGCTTGGAGTGTTTGGATACTGGCAGCCAAAATGAAACTAATTTTCTCCCAATGGTCAACCGGAGGGAGAACCGGCTGTGTTTTGTACTGGGCGGTCCTTCGCTTCCGAGGGGGGCTGCCGGCCCATCTGCGGGTGAATGGTATGCGGCTTTAGCCGGGGGGGGAATTCGATCTATAGACCTTAGCTCCCTTCTACCACCCAAATACGGTGCCGCATTAAGCAGTGGGAGCAGGCGGAATCCACAAGGGCTGAAGGCTATAATGCGAGAGTGTGTTTAGCGGGGTTGTAGCCAGAATGCCTTGAACAGTAATGGGAAGCGCTACGCCTTCACTCACGCGTCAGGAGTCGAGGCCCCACATGTCCATGATTGGCTGAAGAAAGGCAAACAGCTGCTTCCCCTCCTCTATGGGTAAGCCTTCGGTCCTGCCGCTTTAGAGCGAGGAGAGCCAGTGTTGCGGGAGGCTGGCCCTGACCTGCGTGGTGGTTTGGCCACGATGGAGTGCTTGTGAGTTAGAGCGGTTGGTTTTGCTTGCTTCTTGGGACCAGTTAGGCGGCTAGATGGCCTGGCCCTCGCGCAGTAAAGACACAACCTGGCAGAGTACGGCCACGGCAGTTTCAGAGAGGTGGTTTTACGGGTAGGAAGACTGAAGCTGGAAGCTTGATTTGAGTGGACACAGCAGTGGTTTTAGAGCGTGCAAGTGACCTCGCCTTAATGGCGAACGTATTCCAAGCGAGGCGCCACTTGAGACCCCACAACTGGATCCAATCTGCAATGAATTACGAGGAATCCGAATTAAAAAACACTACGTTTCTCATCGTGGATTTTACTGTCCACACAGCATCCGAGAAATATTCGCGATTTCATGCCGTTCAGGCCACTCTGGAGGGAAGTATCGAGGCAGCGCGCCGCGACGAAAATCACCGGACAAATTCACCGCAAGCGGGCAGGTTTTGCCTTTGCTTCGGATGGTTTTGATGGTGCGAATAAGCTTCATTCTGGCGCCTGGATCTTGAAAGCGCCAGCTCTTAGAAGCTTGGAGAGGAATCGCGGGCACTGCAATAACGAGAGTCCTCATCCTGCAAATCCAAAACGAGTCGCGAAACAAATTAAACTGCTGCCCCATCCAGGACTAGGTAGAACCCGATGTCCGTTTTTTAAGCGTTCAGACTTCGGTATAGATCATCATAGTCTTCGCAAATTGGGCATTGAGTTGCAAGAACAGGTAGGAAGTTTGGAGGCGGTCCCATCAAAAGCGGGCTGGTATCGGGAGGCTGATAGTAGCCCGGATTAAGCGGCTCTAGAAGCCTGCTGGGAGGTGGTTGCGCTGGTTGAGCAGGTTGAGCAGGCAGCTGTTGTACGGGGGGGGCCGGAATGCGAAGCTGGCGGTGCCGCTGGCGTTTGGGTGGCCCAGGACCCAGGTGCATTGGCCCCCTGGCACCGGCATGATCAGTAACAGCATAGACTCCAACTTAGGACCCCCCCCTGGTCTGCTGCCTCCTTAGTTTCCCCTCTCAAGCGCAGCAAGCTCCCTCTCCCTTTGCGAATTAAGTGTCATCTTGAGTGCGCATGCAAAGCAGCTTTTCCGTTCTAGCTTAACCAAGTTAGACCGTTTAAGGGAGCTTCCAGTGGGATTCACGCTGCGTGCGCAGAGCCTGAGCAGGCATTTCAGCGTTACCGTTAGCAAATCCAGTCTGAACATTTCCAGGACTTTATCATGGACTGACGATTCTGAGCATATTAGCCGTTGGAAGCGTCTTTGGCATGCAGTCCAACTTCGAGCTGGACTTCTTTGCGTTACTGTTCACCGGTCCCTCTGCGGGTTTTGGCAGCTCTTGCCGCAACAGTACCCGTTCCTCCTCCCGCGCCCAGCTGGCGTTCGCGGTTCCCATGCAGCTTGGGCATCA
Source organism: Sphaerodactylus townsendi (assembly GCF_021028975.2). NCBI lineage: Eukaryota > Metazoa > Chordata > Lepidosauria > Squamata > Sphaerodactylidae > Sphaerodactylus > Sphaerodactylus townsendi. The sequence continues at coordinate 69,196,458 of NC_059427.1, read as the reverse complement.
CCATAGTCGTCCCCACTTCCTCATCCCAGTCCTCTGCCGATGGGAGAGGAAAGCAGTCCGGCTGGGAAGGCAGAATAACTGCCGGACTCTTAGAGTAGGTCTGGAAGCCCGAGGCCTGGCGGAGGCACCCGTAGCCGCCGGCCCAGCGCCACCGGTGACACCCGAGGCACCTCGGAGTCGCTGATGCAAGCTGGCCCGAGATTAGGGGGGTCCGATTGGGAAGCCCGATGCGGATACCCCTCCCAATGCCAGAGTTTGGTCCGGTGTCGCTGGGCCGGGCCCCAGTGCTGTGCCCACGGTGGTTCTTTGGGAGCATCCACCAAAGGAAATCTCGAGTCAGGAATGCGTTCAATGGATTCCTGGGTTGCCACTTTATGAAGAAGGTGGTCAAACCCGTCTCCTCCATGACAGGTTGCATCTGGGGTTTGTAATCCACACCGCAGCTGGTAGAGATCCGATCCACTGGCATGGCTCGATCCATGGACGAAGCCCCCCAAGCGACTCATGGAAGTCCCCATGCGTCGTCGATCACGTCCCTCGTTCCATGAGGGTAAAGGAGAGACTTCCGTGCTGATCACGGGGCCGGGAAAGATCCACTGGCCGAGGCCCGTTCTCCTGCTGGTTCCTCCAGATTGGATCCAGGGAAAGGTCGGAACCCTCTTTGGGGCTACCGCACCTTCCATGGTAAAATTCAACCTCTCCATACCATGAGAGACCAAGAGGGTCCACTGCACAAGAATATAAGATGAATTAGGATTCCCTGCCACAATGTAAGGGAATTCCATAGGCGCTTAGAAATAGAAGGCTTTGGGAGTAAAAGTCCATTTATTAAGACATCTTAGAAAGCTCAAGTACACGCAGTGGCAGGAATGACACTTCCCGCCAGAAGCACAGGTTATAATACCAGTCACCCCATCCCCCCTTCCTGCTTCCCATGGGAACAGAGGCTTCATCTCCCGCGCAAAGATAAAGTCTCCGCCGATGCATCTGGCCCATCGCCCGGGCTGTGGAATGCACTCAAGGTTACTTCACCATCAACATCATTGAATCCTTTACAATCACCAGCTTCTCCATTTTTCAGGAGGAAGAACTATACAAGATGTGCAGCTATTATTCTCCATGAATCCTTCAGCCTCTACAGACTTCCACTGCAAACTATCACTGCCATTGACTGTATGCTCCTTACATCAAGAACTAAGGATAGATTAGAAGAAGAAGAGTAGGTTTTTATACCCTGCTTTTCTCTACCATCAGTAGTCTCGAAGCCGCTTACAATTACTTTCCATTCCTCTCCTCATAACAGACATTTTGTGAGGAAGGTGGGGCTCAGAGAGCTCTGAGACTTCATGAGAAGGCGTGGGGAATCAAACCCAGTTCACCAGATTAGAGCCCACCATGTTAACTACTTCTCCACACTGGCTATATTGACATACCTGGGGGGGACAGAGAGGCCCATGCCCCAGGTGCCATTTGTGGGGGTGCATCTGGCCACTCCTTCCCCCAACTCCTTCTGTGCCCCCACCCACCAGCCTCCTCTTGCCGCCCCCTTACCACCTTGCCTGCCATTTCCTGCTCACTCGCTCGCTGCTCTCCTGCCTGCTTGCCCGCTACTCACTGCTTGCCCACTGTTCTTTCACCTGCTGCTCATCCACCACTGGCTGCTCCCCCCGCCACTGCTCTTTCGCATGCTGACCCACTGCTGGCCTCCTTGCTGCTGGGCCACCTCAATTTTTGGAGGGTGGTGCAGTTTTGGGGGGAAGGCACCTCGGGCACCATTTTCAACAGGTGCAGGCTCTCAGGCATTCTTCTCACCTACCAGTCACCTACCCTGTTTCTCCAAAAATAAGACATCCCCTGAGAATAAGACGTAGTAGAGGTTTTGCTGAAGTGCTAGATATAAAACATCCCCCGAAAGTAAGACGTAGCAAACAGAACACCAGAGCATGCAGCTGTGGAGCAGAAAAATAAGACATCCCCTGAAAATAAGACATGGTACATCTTTGGGAGCAAAAATTAATGTAAGACACTATCTTATTTTCGGAGAAACACGGTAGTACCCCTGAGGGCACCCCCTATGAGCTAGCAGAGGTATTGTCAGATGTGGTGCTGGAGACTCCTAGACTAATTGTTTTGAGGGACTGCAACATTCATAACTAAGGATAACTCATCAGGACTGGCTCAATATTTTATAGCTTCTTTAACTGCCTCAGATCTTTTTCAGATTGTGACTACTCAACAAATGAAAGATGTCATACCCTTGACTTAATCTTTTGCAGTGAGTGTTTGACAAAGGCCAAGCCTCTCTGTTGTGGGTATGGTATTTATCTACAACCTTTGATACAGCAGATCATGCCATCATGATGGATTGCATGGAGGCAGAAGTAAGTTTCAGAGGATGCATACTGAATTGCTTCAAATGAATGGGACAGAGGGTTACTATTAGAAACCAATTGTTGTCAGTGTGGGACCCATCTTATAGGGTTCCACAGGGTGCAATTCTATCCCTACACTTTTCAATCTCTACGTAAAGCCCTTAGGACAAATCATTTGTAGCTTTGGGCTTGATTGTCATCAATTTGCTGATGATACTCAGCTTATATCCTACTAGCGGGGCCCAGCCACGCGTTGCTGTGGTAATTGTCCTTCTCATCACAGTCCGCAACCCACACAGATGTGCATGCAGGTCCAATGATCCACAGCATAGACTTTTGGGGTGGTCAAATGGAATCCCTCTTTCCCTTTTCAATTCACATTGTTATATGGTGGTGTCTTGTTTTTTTAGTATAAGGTAACCCTTACCATTCCACAATGGAACTGTCCAGAGTGCGAATTCCGCTGTCCATGAAGCTGGTTGACACGCACAGTCCTGGCTTGGGGAAGGCAGAACTGGGGCAAGCAGGCTATCCCAGTCAGGCAGCAGAGGCAGGGTGGTGAGGCGCTCAGATCGAGGCCAGCTCCCTGGGTTCTTAAAGGGCCACGTGCAAAAGAAGCAGATGCAGTAGTGTTGGTTCGCCCCCACCCCGCGCATTTTCTTAGAAGAAAAAGGCAAACTCCAGCTTGCTTTTAATAAAAGAGAGCTGTGGCGAATATGGGTGAAGAAGTGGATAAGTGTTGGTTGGATGTGAGGGAGGGCAGAGTGGGGTGTGTGAGGATGAGCTGGATGTGTATGAGAGTATGTGTGTTGTGTGGTAGCAGTGGGTGAGGCACAGAGAGTGAGAGTTGCCTGCGTGTGAGGGGGGAACCCCACCTGACGTCTCACACGGCAAAGTGTGTATGTGTTTCACTTCCACTCGTATTACCTAACAGTATTACCTATTTACTGTTTTCACTGCTCATCTGTGGCCATCTGAGCGAACATTCTAAGCCCTCATACCAAGCCCTCAGGCCACAGACATGCTGCACGAACATTCTAAGGGTGACAGTTAAACACAGCCGGCTTCATGGCCTGGTGCGCCAGGAAAAAGACATTTTACCTGGCTCAGGTATGGACTTTTGGCGATTTGAAGGTCCAATTACCTGCCCGCAACAGGGAGGAATGTCATGTGAAAAATTGGGGGCGATCCATCCAGCCGTTTCGGCGTTAGGGCATGACTAACAAAGTCACTGTTAGCTTTTTATATATATAGAAGACATAATTGCCTAAGGATGGAACGTGTGGCAACAACTCACTTCAATCAATCAAGCCTTTATTGGCATAATAAACAGTTTAAAAATACAGCAAGTGAAAGACTGATAAAATCATAGATATGCAAAGCAGAGAATAGAACGGTAAGTAAAAAATTGCTGCTGTCTTTTGATAATTTCCAAATCTGTCACCATCACACAAAAGGAAGGATCTGGATTGTTCAGCAAGTAAAGTAATCTATATAAGTCAGGAAGATCGGTTAAAAATAAAGGAGTACGGTAAGACTCACATACGTGGATCTGATTTCCTTGACTCTGGAAGAATACAATAATTGGTGGGCCAAAGATTCGACTAAGCCATTACACGGGCACAATCCATTTGACTTTTCTTAATTATTAAATCTACTGTGTAACAAGGTGGAGGGCATAAGATTAAACCTGGTGAGCATTTTAGCTTTAAAAGGGGCTTGGACAGATTTATGGAGGAGAAGTCGATTTATGGCTACCAATCTTGATCCTCTTTGATCTGAGATTGCAAATGCCTTAACAGACCAGGTGATCAGGAGCAACAGCCGCAGAAGGCCATTGCGTTCACATCCTACATGTGAGCTCCCAAAGGCACCTGGTGGGCCACTGCGAGTAGCAGAGAGCTGGACTAGATGGACTTTGGTCTGATCCAGCTGGCTTGTTCTTATGTTCTTATGTTCTTATTATAGCTCTCCTTTGAGCAGGGTTTATTAAACAGTACAAGTAGTGAGCCATGTGGCCCTGATCAAGTGGAATTGAAAAATACAAGGGAGAGCAAGTTTTCTTGGCTGCTGTGACTAAAGTGGAAAACTCTCTATCCAATAATTGGCCTTTTAATTTTTTTATAAGCTGCTAAACAGGACAAGGAACAGAGTGAATCCACTGGCAGTCCTATAGAAACCATTTTCTTTTTGATTATGGAAAATCAGGGGTTGGCTTGAGTATCGGAGAGCAAGCGATGGACCAGGGAATTGCAATCTGAGAGGTAGTGAATCCGCAGCCAGAATCTAAAGGCCCTCAGCTAAGTGACTGATTCCAAAGAGCTTTGACCCAGCTCTAGTCAGAGGGCTGCAGAAGACACACAACTTGGAAGTCCTGTTTTCTTGTGGAAAAATTTGGATTGAAGAGAGTTCAAGGAGTAATTAAGATCTTGAATCCAAATTGGGACTCCACAGAACAATTTCAAGGCGACTTTAGCATTTAAAAACTTAAGGGCTAGGGGAATACAGGAACGCCTGCAGCTGTAGAAGAAGCATATCAGTGCAGAAATACTGCTAGATGTGGCTAGAAGTGCACCCTTCCTATGGGCTATCCATGAGAGATTATAAGAAAATAAGAGGCCAAGATACTTATAGCACTTAACCTGTTCAATTTGGATGCTGTTCACTGCCCAATAGAACTTCTTTAGGCGCCTTTTGAAGACCAGTATATTGGTTTTTCCTAATTAATTACCAGTCTATTGGATTCACAGTAGTCCACGCAGCATTTCATTAAACGTCTGAAGTCAACTTTGGAACGACAGAGTAAAGAGGGAGCAGAATTGATACATGAGATGTACCCAGTTTTGGAGCATGCCTATTCACTACTGAAAGAGCAGAGGGAAGATCACTCCCCCCCAAAATTGAAAAGAGCAGGGGTCAGGACATCGCCCTGTTTGACACTTTGGGAAATGGGAATACTGTCTGAAAAAAGGCCTTCTTGGGAACACTTAATCCGGCAATTGGTATTAGTGTACAGTTGTCTAATTAAGAAGAGAATTCTGGCATCAATGTTCAGGGCAGTGAGTTTTGCCCAGAGTAATGCTCTGGGCACAGAGTCGAAAGCTGCCTTTAAATCAATGAAGGCAACATATAAACAATTCATTTCCAACCAATTGTCATGCATCCTGTCCAAGTCCCCTGCCCACTCTCTCTCCCACCTCCACAAACCAAGCAGGGTTCTGCGGGGCGGCAGCAGCAGGGCACCCTCCTGCCTGACTTGATACCAGCCTCTCACCTGCCCATCCAGTCCCCAATCCATCCCCCCCCCCCCCCACAAAATACCAAGCAGGGCCCAGCAGGGCAGCAGTAACAAAACACCCTCCCACCTGTCCTAACACCAGCTTGCCCAGTCCCCCCCACCCTCCCCCTCAAAAAACCACCCAGAACCTGGCAGGGCAGTGAGGACAATATGCCCACCCACCTGCCCCATCACAAGCCGGCTTAGTCCCCCACCCACCCTTCCCCCCCCCCAAAAAAAACCAAGCAGGGCCCGATGGGGCAGCAGAGGCAAGCTGCCTTCCCTCCTGCCCCAGCACCAGCTTCTTACCTGCCCCGACACAAGCCCGCCCAGTCCCTTACCCACTCTCTCCCACCAAGTTGAGTTGTTTTGGGGGGATAACTGACTATCCTGGCAGGAGCTATGCCAACAGTGGGGGCCCAGGCAAGCAGATCATCAATGCTGGGGGAGAGTGATTAGAGAGCCAAAGTTTGTGAGGGAGGCGTGAAGGTGAACAGACAGTTAACTGGCTAAAAGTGGACAAATTGAAACTAAACCTTGAAAAGACAAAGATAATGCTGACTGGAAAGTGGGAGGTCTTGAAGGACATTGTTCTCCACATTTTTGACCCTCACAGTTAAAAGCCTTGGGGTCAAACTGGATCTTGCTTTATTACTGGGGAAGCAAGTTAATGCAGCTGCAAAAAAGACTTTCCAGCAACTCAGCCTAGCCCATAAGATACCCCTTTCCTTTGATACAGCTGACCTGGCCACCTGGATCAGTGCCACACTATTATTGAGACTAGACTACTGTAACGCACTGTGCATTGATCTCCCCTCAAAACCAGCTCGTAAATCCCAGCTGTCCAGAATGCCACAACTTAGCTTTTAACTGGAACTAGACAGAGCATACGTATTACTCTCATCCTGTAGATGCTCCATTGGTTGTCATCTATTATCAGGCCCGGTTTAAGGTACTGGCTTTCACATATCAAGCACTTCATAGTGTTGGCCCCTCTTATTTATGGGACTTCCCCTCTTCCTATTCTCCGACATGAAAGCTTTGCTCATCTGAGCCGGGCTTTCTGCAGGTGACAGCCTGCAAATGGACAAAATCAAGAGCTGCCAGAACAGGTTCTTTCTTTGTTGGGGCTCCCACCTTGTAGAATGGTCTGCCTGAAAAGATCAGGAAAGATCCCACTTCCCTGGCCTTCCATAAAGTATTCCAAACTGAACTGTTCAAACAGAATTTCTGATCAGATAATATCATTGCACGTGCAAAGTGGTGTTTACAAACTTGCTTATAGAAATGATTAGAGATTGTGATCCATGCTGCAGCATACAGTGTATTGTAAGTAGGATCTTATTACGTAATTTCTGTACCACTTAATGTGTTGTGTGAATACTTATGCTATCCTTCAGTTCTGCATGGTGGTGCTAGTCATCCAAAATCCTAATGCACTGGTCATTGAATGCCCCATTTTATTGACTGTACTAACTCACTTTGAGTAATCTGCACTGAGACCCTGTGGGAAAGATGGACTACGCATAACATAAATAAACCTTTTAAAATAAATCTGATAGGTTATAGAAAGTTCCAGTCTTTTGTTCCCTCCATGTATTGTTAGGAGTTCCTGGACAGGAGTGTGTTGGAAGAGCATTTCTTTTTCTAGACAAAAAGTTGCAGGAGGCCAAATGACTCATTGCCCCATTTCTCCGTGCAACTGGTATAAGGATTGACTTGGGAGCACTGGCTCTATTATTAAAATACAAAGCGGTTGTTATGTCCACAACTTGGAATCCCTCAGAGCAGTCATTTGATTATAGACTGGAGATAAGCATCTGCCTGAATGGCCATTGTCTTGGAAGGAGAGTCTTCTTCCCAGGAATGTGAGCGCCACTTCCCTGGGTGAGTTCAGCAGCAGCTCAGCATCTTAGCAACAAAAGCACTAGTGCTAGACTCTGGCAATTCAAATAACTGGCACATTCCAGTCCACTGATCCGCGCGGGCTTTTTCCAAAGTGCCACTAGAAATTAGGAGGAAAACCAGCTTTTAGGTGACAAACAGTCACCTCACATGCTGTCTTGCTTTGCATGCATATGATCACAAAACATATCCAATGGATACGTCACTGGGGATTTTCTGATTTTGGAGGCCAGGGGGGAAATGCTGCCTCCACTGACCAGATGGGACCCGTGCACTGATGGAGCTGTTGGCAGAGATACGCCATGATTTTTGTGGTGTATCTCTATTTTCCCCTATTGAGGAGTTTCAGGGCTGTTTTCATTTTGTTACTTTTCTGGACTTTCTGCATCGCGGGAAAGCCCTTTGGAAGAGATGGGACGGTGCTGGCATTGGGTGCTGGCACCCATTGGGCCCCTCTGGATGGGGTTGTTAATCTGACTGTTGTGCAGTTCTTAAAGGCACAGGAGACCTTCTAGAAAAACAGGTGGCAACCCTGTTTTACAGTCTGATGTGTATACCATGTAGGCTTTATCAGAAATAGAAACAACTCATTTGGCATTGCTCACCAAAAGACCCGGCACATTTGTTTGTCTGTCTTCTACTATAGCTTTTTCCAGTCAAGGTCAGGATCAAGGTATACCTTCTTCTATGCTACTGTCAGTTTCAGACTGTGATGGGGCCTACTTTGGATAGTGACCAACAATGCAGGTATTTTGTGGGCCTTAGAACTGTCAAGCGTTGCCACCTTCAAGCTAAGAATAAGACAGTTTTTCAGTTTATTGCATTGTGGGAAACATCCAGTGGGGAGATGAAGGGCTCTTTTCATACGCAATCGGCGGGCAAACCAGCCCTTCCGTTTCCATGCTTCACACAATTAAAAGCAAGTTTGGGTTCTTATTTTAAGCAGCCAGATAAACTGGGAACTTCCCTTTCCTTCCTGTTGGGTGTTACTTTGCATTGCATTGGAAGAATCATTTAGGAGGTTTCTGACAGAAACAATGTTATACTTCAAACAATATCTTCAAAGTACAGTACCACCAGTGATGGCCAGGAAGACAGAATGATGTACAATACAGTACAATCACAGCAAGATTAACAGACTCCCCAATCTGGGTGTGTTCTCACAGAGACACTACATGTTCAAATAATTTTGCAGCTCTGCCTAGAGAGATATGCTAGTGCCCAATAACCTGGTTGCTATGCCTCTAACAGTAGATTTGCTTTTTACATTATTGCATTAGAATTCATTAACAAGAGAATTTTTAAGTTTTTACAAAGCATCACGCAAAGTTCTCTTCCTCAGCTAGAGGGGGATTGCAGGAAGATAGCTGGCAGCTTGTAAGATCCACACTAAGTGTTTCTTCCTCCTTCTATAAATATTTAAAGCATGGGCATGGCTGGAAGCACAAACTGAAGGGCTCCTGGTATTTGACTTTTAGTCCTTGGCTCACAGCATGGGAACAACAGGGACTACCTGGGTGGACACCAACTCACGGTGGACACTGAGTTTTGTTTATTTAAATATACTTAAATTGGATTGAATATTTTTCTGAGAGCTGCTTTTGGTCCCCTAGGGATAAAAGCAGGGCCAGAAACATGTTAAATTAATAAATAAAGAACAAACGATACACAGACAGATTCTATTTTTGGTATGCACTCTCTCTCACCCACCCACCATCTTTCCTCATTTCTCCAATTTGAGAAGCTTGAGGAAAAGTTGAAGACCGATCATCTTGGACGATGTGATCCCAATCTCATGTCTCCAGTCAGAATGGGGAGGGCACGACTAGTGCAGCATTCCCATGACAACACACATTCTCACAGCTTCTGAACACGGATGTCATTCCCGTTCCTGGAAGCTTCCTGTGATATGTTAGCATTGTTTTCTTAAACAACACCCCTCTACATAACTGCAGCTGCACAGCAAGCGGGGGGGGGGGGGAGAGGGGCCACTGCTGGACACCAGCAAGTGTTCAGCCAGTGTTTCTGGAGCCACGGCCACCTGTTCAGCTGGACAGCTGGTGCCTCCTGCAACTGCAAGGCAGATCTTGAGCAGAGAACAAAGGGCAGCCCATCTGCAAACTGATCACAGCTCCCCCCCTTCCTTCAAAGGGGGTGTGGCCAGGAGGGAACTCAAAGGGCTGAGGTCTTTCCACTTCAACAGAGGATAAATTCCCAGTGGGAGGGAAGGACTGAATGAATACACTTGAGAGAGGCTGCAAATCTCTCTAGATAAAAGGAGTTGCCATAGACTGCCCTTGCAGTGGGGCTCTCAAAGGGGGTGGCTAGACTGGGAAGAATCACAGAGCTTTGCCCCACACAAAAGAACTGTGAAGCTCCACAATTCAGGCTGATAAGCACTCAGTAAAGAGGTAGCAGAGGAAGCTTTTGTTATCTGGATCTTTGCATAACTTAGACTTCCAGGATATTTTCAGAAGGACTGCTTAAGTAATCTGCTTATTTGCATTTCCAGTGTTTATAATGCAATACCTACTGTCACCAGCAACATCTGTGAGAATTCCAGACTCTGAAAATACCCTGATGTATTTGAGGCACCCTGCTCTGCCTGCCCCCTCCTGCCCCCCATGAGATAGCTGCTCTCCATCTCCCTTAAACTAGTCAAGTCCAAGATACAATGGTACATGAAGAAGAGAAGAAGAGGAGTTTGGATTTATACCCCGCCTTTCTCTCCTGTGCGGTGTTTCTAAGCGACTTACAAACAAACTCCTTCCCTTCCTCTTCCCACAACAGATACCTTGTGAGGTAGGTGGGGCTCAGAGAATTCTGAGAGAACTGTGACTAGCCCAAGGTCACCCAGCAGGCTTCATGTGTAGGAAAGGGGAAATAAACCTGGTTCACCAGATTAGAGTCTGTTGCTCATATGGAGGAGTGAGGAATCAAACCTGGTTTTCCAGATTAGAGTCCACTGCTCTTAACCACGACATCACACTGCTGCTTTGACTGTACCTTGTGGTAGTGTTTTTCTGTACAAGTCAGACCAGAACCAACAGATTGAAATTAAATCAAAAGAGTTTTCAGCTGAACATTAGAAAGAACTTCCTGACAGAATGGTTTCCCAGTGGAACAGACTTTCTCAGGAGGTGGTGGGCTTTCTCAAGAGGTTGTTTTTAAAGCAGAGGCTAGATGGCCATCTGACAGCAATGGACTTAGGATGGGCTGGAAAGGATGAGTCAGTGATTGGGTCTTGTGACCCTTTCTTACATGCCCACGGTAATGCCAATTGCTAGTTTGAGGTCGGGAAGGAATTTTCCTCCATACCAAATTGGCCAGGAATCCTGGAGATTTCTTGCCCTCCTCCCACTGGAGGAGTGAGGAAGGATAGTTGTGAATGTTCTGCATTGTGCAGGGGGTTATACTAGACGACCCTTGAGATACCTATGAGCTCTTTGTTATCAAGTCAAAAGGTCCCCCTGAAGTGAATAAGCTTGTGTTTAGTCTGTACTAGGCAAGTCCTAACATGCAAATGAGATCTAACATGCATTCATGTTTTTCCAAACAGCCCTTTGCCGCCACCCCCCAACACATACCGAAAGCTAGCCTATGGGAGGCAGTGTATAAACTTCTGACATCTAACTTTCTGTGCGGAGGGATTTTTTTGTATGGGGGAGCATTCAGCATGTATGCCCCACCTGTAGTGTCAAATGGCTCCAACATAGAAACAGATTGACCACATCAATGAAAAACAGCTCAACTTGTGTTTCAACAAATGCTTTAAAAACAGCCCCTTTCAAAACTAATGCTCCCCAAAGCTCTTTTTCAGAAACAATACTGGAAATATCTTATCTGCAGATAACACAGAGATTGGGCAGTATTTTTGCTGCCAAAGAAAAATCACATTCATTCTTCTCTCTCTCTCCCCCTCCCCTCCCCCCCCCTTTAAATCTAGAGAGATGCAGACGGCTCCACAGGCAGAGAGGGAGGGTGCATAATTTCCCAGAGAATTAAAACAAAACAAACAGTAAAACAGCAAAAGCAGCTGCAAAACTGCAAATGGCTGCTATTCTTGTAGGTGAATTGCATAGCACAGCCTTGCTCACTGGATGACCATTCAAACACTGGGACTCTTCGTGACACAAATAACCTGCGCTGATTTAAAAATAAAATAAAATAAGGTACTCAAAATGACAATGTGATCGGGCTAGAATTGCCAACTTCCAGGTGAGAATTACAACTCATCTCCAGAAGACAGACATCAGTTCCCTGGGAGAAAATGAAAGCTTTGCAGAGTGAACTTTGGGGGCATCATGTCCCTACAGTGCTTCTTCCTGCCCCAGAGTTTACCCTCCTCAGGCACAGTTTCCTAAATCTTCAGGAATTTCCCAGCATGGAAATCTATGCATGGTCCCACTCCCCGAGCCCCGCCCTCCGTGCTTTTAAAAGCACGTCCCTGGAGGCTGGCTCGGCTCCTGCTCTCTCCAGGCTCTGGGGAGGGCAGAAGCCGGGCTGCAGGGAGCACGGGGGTGGGGGGGCACGCCCGGCCTCCATGCTTTTAAATCACGTTCCTGGAGGTCGGGTCAGCTCCTGTTCTCCCCAGGTTTCTGCGTCCCCAGCCCCCAGCTAAGGGCACCAGCCGCCAGGCTTCCAGTTCCACCCCCCACCCCTGGAGGCTCGTGCCTGGCTGCCTGCTGGCCCAAAGGTCAAGGCCTGGCAGCTGGCGCGCTTGGCTGGGGGCCAAGGACTTTTTGCGTGCCTGGGGCTTCCCCGGGGGAAGCCCAGGCCGTACCCAACCCCCAGCTAATGGCACCAGCCACCAGGCCTTTGGGCAGTGGTGGGATTCATTCACTGGTTCAGCAAACTGGACAAGCAATCAGCTGCAGGTTCACCCGAACTGGTGCGAATCGGCTGAATCCCACCACTGAAATGCATGCTCATTTAACATGCTCTTTGCAAGCCAATGTATTGTAGTCAGACTAGAATTTGGGAGACCTAGCTTCACATCCTCATTCTGCCATGGAATGGGCCCCTCATACTCTCTGCCCAACCTTCCTCACAAGATAGTTGTTAAGAAAAAATGTCAGCGCTTTCTCCTCACCAGCTTCACATGAATGTCTGGTCTAAAACACTGTTTTGAATCCTAGGAAAATGCAATATCTCCACTAAAGAAGTGTAACTTTTCATTGCAAACAAAAGAGAAACAGATGTACAGGTGGAAGCAGTGAAGTAGGTATACTTTTTTTATGGGGTGGGTTCGGGGGCGTGGCCACACCCCCACCCACCCCTGGGGGCATAGCCATGCCTTCCCAAGCCCTGCCTTCAGTCTCAGTGCTTATAAAAGCAGCTTTCTGAGGCCGGGGACAACACAACTAAGCGCACTCAAACAGTAGACACCAAACACACCTATTAATGCCTTCAAGCAACAACTTCCCTTTTCAGACTCCACCCCACAGGTGCTCCAGGGCCTTCAGCCAATCTGAATACAAGCTATGGGGCTCAAGCCCACCAGGCCTGGACCTTCCAAACAAGAGATGTGAACACACCAAAGGGAATTAACCAAAGAACAATGCAGCAATAAGCAAAGTGAGTTCAAAAAAGAGAAACCTACCATGCACAGACACTGAATCTGAAACCAGCCAAACATGGTGTGCAAATTTAATATGCATACTGCATGCTATAGTGCAAATAGGTGAACGCAGAAACAAACATCATATGACAGAGCAACATACAAGACAATAAACAAACACTGAGTCCACAAAAGGCAGGAGAAAACCTGCTGCACACAAGAGGTAGTCAAGACTTATTTTGTCACAAAATGGTCAGGCAAGTCTTGATGTATTCAGATCAGAATAAATAGGAATTCTGGATATTTCACAGCACAAAGCAGCTTCTTCAGCAATGAAATCCTCCAATTATGAATAAATAAGCTTGCCCAAAGCAGGAATAAATTTCATAACATCATACAGAAGATTTCCCTTCGTTCTTTCCAGCTAAGCTTACATTCAGACCATCTTGTAAGCCACTAGCATCTCTTGCCCAATGCCCACCACAGTTGGTTTTAACCAGTTCTAAACATATTTAAATGTAAGTTGCCTAACAACAAATCTAGCTGCCATCAGGGCCAGATCCAAGTTTTTTGGCACCCTGGATGAACTATGACTATGGCACACCTCCTCTTCAATAGAGAGAAAAGTGAGAAGTCTAGAATGAACTTTTAACTTACTGGGCATTGAAAAAAACCTAAGTAAAAATAGAGACATATAAGCCCTTCAGAAGCTCTCTGTGTTCCATGATGGCAGCTATGAAAGACACCGTCAACAGATGCAGAGATTCTAGGAGCCAGATAATGCCATGCTTCCCCTCAAGCCACCATCACAGCTGTGTCTGGAATCAGCAGGGCCCACCTGTCCATTATTTTAACTTTTTTATTTATACATTTTATTTATAACCCAACTTTCTTGCTGATAATCAAAGCAGATTTACACTACTGGTGTTATGGGACTTTTGCTCCCCCTCCCCCCAGCAGTAATAGTGGATATGTCAGTAACAGGGCAGATATGGATGATGGCTAGGGTTGCCAGCCTCCGGGTGTGGCCTGGATATCTTGCAGCATTACAATTGATCTTCAGACTATATAAATCATCCCCTGTGGAAAGTGACTGCTTTGGAGGGTGAACTCTATCCTGTTATATCCAGCTGAGGTCCCTCCCCTCTACAAGCCTTTCCCCTCTACAAGTCCCTCCCCTCTACAAGCCTCTACAAGGCTTTCCCCAGGCTTCACACCCAAATCTCCAGAAATTTCCCAACCCAGTTGGTAACCCTAAGATCAACAGTGGTGAGGGGAGCAGATCAGATGGTAACAGCTCTGCCCTTCAGCAAAACACTCTCACCTGAGACAGACAGTTAACTTGAGCTACGTTTGCCAGGACTGATCTCAAACATGCTAAGTTTCAGTCCTGGACAATGTAAAATAAGAGGAAAGTATCCAGGCATGTGCTAAGATCATTCCCCTAACCACTGAATGACTGTAAGTCATCCTGTCACCCTCCCACATCTGGGCTGGCACATCTGAGGACAACCCTCAAACCTCTGATTTCTGAGAGGAAGCTTTGCAGAATACTCCTCCCCTTGTCAAAGACCATCACCTTTCCCTACTCCTATGTGTACTTTATTACCCTAAGGTATCTGTCCCACCACCTGGGACTGCAATATGTTGCTGAGCCCTCACGCTACTATAGGAGGCACTCAACTTGTTCACCTGAGATGTGCTGTCTGGGTGGTTTGACTAATGGCAGCCACTACTATAGGTGAATTATATAATAAAGTTGTCCTTCACCTCTCTCTACAAAACAAGACACCACATGACTCAGAGATAACATACAGTTTTATCCGGCTTCTTGACAGGACAGGAAACCCACATGTGCCTGAGCTGAAGGAAAATCCTGATGAAACGCAGGAAGCTGGGCTCATTATACTCAGGAAACACAAGAACATTTGCTGTGAGCGTTCCGGAATAGGGAGTAGGTCAATCCATGGAGACCTCCGAGATATTTGTTATTTTGTTGTTTTCAGTTTATGTACCGCATGGATCAGAGAAGGGCTCCGGGCGGTGAGACAACTAGAACGATCGCACAATAGAAAGGCATGGGCTCCATCTCGTAAAAGATGAGCCCAAAACTCATGGAAACCAGGCAGAGATAACCAGGAATGCATAATGGAAATGGATAGAAGGAGTCTGGCCCCAATGGTGGAAACCTACCTCCCTGAGGGGGGGCCAGTGGGGCCCCTCATGGAGGGGACCCTGGTGTAACTTGGCTTTGGGCACAGAGCAGTGAGTGGGGCGCCATGATTAGCAGCTGGACACTCCAAAGGCCCGGTGGAACAACACGGTCTTGGAGGCCCTGCAGAACTCACGCAGATCGCAGAGGTCCAGGACAGCTGGAGGAAGGGTGTTCCACCAGGAGGGCCAGTAAGTGTCAAGGCCCTGGCCGGCGTGGAGGCCAGCCGCATCATAGCGGGGGCGGGGGACACCAGCAAGGTGGCCTCTGCAGGGCAGCGGGGGCCGAGGTGGAGGCATATGGGGTGATGCGGTCCGGAAGGTGCGAGGGACCCCAGGCCGCGCAGAGCCTTGGAGGTCAGCACCCACACCTTGAAGATGATTCGGAATTCAAGCGGAAGCCAATGCAGCTGCCGCAACACAGGCTGGATAGTGATTTATAGAGAGAAACTGTGAGGCAGGTGCGCTGCCGCATGTTGGACCAGTTGCTTTCCGAATCAAACGCAAGGGAAGGCCGAGTTACAGCGAGTTACAACTGGTCCAGCCTGGAGGTGACCGTTGCATGGATCACAGTGGCCAGATCCGCCTGGGAGAGGAGGGGAGTGGCAGACCTGTGAAGATGGAAAAATGCAGTCCGGGTTATATAGATACCTGGGTCTCCATTGAAGGGCAGGAATGGGTGGACCCCCAGACTGCGATCGCAGTGAGGTCATGTGGGGACCCCCTCCCACACCGGCGGCTGGAAATCTCCAACCTCACCCCTGCGGCCTAGCCAGAGGATCTCCGTCTTCGATGGATTCAGTTGCAACCTGCTCTGCTGCAACCAACCAGCTACCGCCTCCAAACAATGCTGGAGAGCCGCCGGGGCGGCAACCGCTCCCCCCTCCATCAACAGAATGAGCTGAGTGTCATCAGCATATTGATGACAGATCAGCCCAAAGCTCCGCACCAGCTGAGCAAGTGGTCGCATATAGATGTTAAATAATGGCCAGGGATGGCAGAAACCCTGAGGTACTCCGCACTGGGCGGGCACTTCCTGGAGGCTTCATCCCCTAGCACCACACTTGCTGGCTCCGGTCCCGGAGGAGTGAGGCCAATCCACTGAAGGACAATGACTGAACCCCGGAAGTGGCCAGTGGTGGAGTCCAAGGTCATGGTCGAGCCATATCAAGCTCTTGGTAAGATCTAGCAAAACCAGCAGCGCCGATCCGCTCTCAGTCAAGCTGGATCACGGAGTGTATCTGTGATGGCGACAAGAATGATCTCCGTCCCATGCCCTTGCGGAAGCTTGGACTGGAAGGGATCGAAGAGCCGATGCGTCATCCAGGAAACCCTGAAGCTGCTCCAACACCACTCTCTCAATTACCTTCCCCAGAAGCGAAAGATTCGGGCAGGCGTGGTGTGGCCAGATCACCTGGATCTAACTTGATGGTCTTTTTTAAGAGTGGGGCGGACCACTGCCTCCTTCAACCCATCCGGAAAGACCCCTTGCTCAAGGGAGCCATTGATGATATTATTCAACAGATGGGGTGCGTAGCTCCGCCCGGCAAGCTTTTATAAACCAGGAGGGGCACGGATCCAGAGGACAGGTAGTAGGAATCTAACAGCAGCCAAGGCCCTGTCAACAGCGGCTTCGGAGAGCAGGGAGAACTATGGGCCAAACTTGGGCCCGAAGGCGGCCAGGGTGCCTCCAGTTCACTAAGTGTAGATAATTAGGCGGGAAGGTCCTGGCGGAGCTGACGCGACTTTATCTGCAAAAAAGCTGATAAATGCCTCACAGCTAACTTTGCCTGTTGATGATTTGTAGACCCTTCCGATAAGGAGGTCAAGGAGCCGAAGTGTCTGAAATAAGTGTGCCAGTGAGCTAGCAGACGCAAGAGAGGAGGAGAAGAAGGCCCTCTTCGCCTCCTTCATTGCCATCTCATGAGCCTTCATAAGCGTCCTATAAGATGTTCGCGCCGCTCGATCCCGAGATTTCCGCCACACTGGCTCTAGTGATCTGGCACCCGTTTCAAATGGCAAGCTCCCTGCCCCCACCCCCTTGGGGGCCTGCCGAACCTGCAGGCGAAGAGGCAGGCTGTGAGCAACAGTCTCGATGGCATCGGAGAGCCGGGAGTTCCAGTCCTCCACCTGCTCATCGAGTGTGCCGGTGGGTTCAGGGTCCCGTGGGGTATTCAGGAAACCAATTGGATCCATAAGTCTCCGCGGGCGGGCATAAATCAGCCCCTCGCCTAGACGGGTTTGGCGCGGCAGGTCCATCCGAACCTTCAGGGTGTAATGGTCAGACCATGGCACTCTATCCATAGAGGGTATGACCATATTAACCCCCAAACCGAAGACCAAATCCAGCGTGTGACCGGCCTCATGAGTGGGGCCAGAACTTACCAAGGAGAGGCCCAGCGCCGCCATGGATGACACTAGGTCCGCGGCCACTGTACATGAGGCGGTGTCAACATGGACATTGAAGTCCCCCAGAACAATAAGTCTGGGGAACCGCAATGCCCAGTCCGCCACCACCTCCAGCAGCCGCAGCAGGCTATCCCCCGGTGCGCTAGGCGACCGGTACACCAGGAGGACCGCCATCCTCTCCGCAGCCAACCACTCTAGGCCGACACACTCCATGCCGGTGATCTCCGGGACGGGGGCCGCCCTGAAGGGAATAGAATCTCGGATGAACATCGCCACACCTCCCCCCCGGCCCTGTGTTCGTGGCTGATGGAGACACGCGAACCCGGGTGGCGCGACTTCGCCTAAGGCGACGGTTTCACCCTCGCGCACCCAGGTTTCGGTGATGCAGGCCAGGTCCATCTGCTGAGCTCCGAGATAATCTCGGAGTACAGCGGTTTTATTGTTGATGGACCTGGCGTTGATCAACACCAGCGACGAAGCAGAGTAACCCTGAACCTCGCCACCATCGTCCCTTGGGATAGGTCGGAGGTCAGAAGGCGAACGAGCAAAACCATATCTCGTTCGTCTTCTATCATATGGCCGCCGCCTACCGCTATATCTACCCCGCCCCATCAGCACCGGGATCCCCTGCCCCAAGATAGGTGCCCCCATTGCTCAGCCGTTTTCCTCAGAACCTATAGCCTCACTAAACAATACCCCACTAGGTAGGCCCAACCTACTACCAAACTAATACTAATCTAGCTACGTTAAGTTAATACCACATACAGGCTGGAGGCTACAAGCAACAACCGTGCCTAATCAAACCTATATATATAGCTAATCTCCACTAATCCTAGCAATAACAAAAATACAATCGTAGGCTAAATCAAAAACAAACCAGCTATCAGCTAGGTGTATCTCACTGATCAGCTGGCATTTAATCATGGGGTGAGAGAGAGTGCTAATTAGCAGACAACGGCTACTGCCACCGGATCGCCGAGGTAGCAGGGAGTCTAAAGGTACTGGCAACACAATCCCAGACAAACGGGCAGCGCGCAGGAGCCCCCTGCCACTGGGCACCCCACTTAGATCTTGCTCACGCCGCTCCGAAGCTGGAGTCCGTCCCCTGGAATAAGGCTCGCACGGCTCTCTCACCACCGGCTCCTCAAATCCAGGCCGGACAGTGCTGTCAAGCATCCGGGAGTTTCTAATTCCTAATAGTCCCCTCAACCCTAGGGACTGTCCTCGTCGCTCGCTACGCAGACGGCCGGTCCTCCAGCTCCTCTGCAGCGCTCTCCGCCGTCGATCGCACACTGCTTCCGCGGCCGTAATTAACCAAATCCAGCGTGTGACCGGCCTCATGAGTTTACAGAGAGAGTAATTCCTACCCATCCTTGCAGCAACCCTCCACATTGCCTCCTGCTTTAATCTGTCCTGCTTGGAGCTTTTGATTAATTCCTGATTACTTGCAAAGCTTTAGGGCAGATGTGAAACCCTGTCACACTCTCTGGTTCCACTACTAGCTTCATGATGGGGGAGAAGCAGTAAAGGTATAACCCACCTATCAATCAGCATGCTTGCCACGGATCGCTTGGTACCTCTCACACTGTAGTATCATTGATGAGCTGCACCACATGGGCACTGGAGCTCCAGCATATCTAAGGCCTGGTTCTGACAGACAGTTAACCTGCTTCTGGGTTGTATCACTTAAGACTCGAAATTACAATTTGTATGACTGAATACTGCTCCATACAAAAGATCCTTACAGTAAGGGAGAAGAAATCTATTTTGCCTCCCACACATGCTAGTTTTATATGTGCTGGTTTTACATGAGGGAAGGGCAGATGAAACCAATAAAAAGCTCTGAGGATAAATACTGGGGGGCAGAGGGATCTATAGGAACAGGAATAGGTTCACTCTAGTTCAGAAAGAATCTTGCTTGCTCCTTCAGTGGCAAGTTTTAGGGGTTCCTCACAGGGCTGCTAAGAGTCACTTTGGACCACTAACAAATATTCCACCTGCTTCCTCCCTCCCAAAGGAGCCCAATCCAAACCAAATATCATAACAAAACAGCTCATTTGGTTGGCTATTACCACACAGCTATAATAATGAAAGAATCCACATGTTCATCTTTCTGTCATATATTGTCAGCCTAACCTACCTCACCAGGTTTCTGTTAGGATAAAATAGGAGGAGATGAGAACAATGTAAGCCACTTTGGGCCCCTCCTTGGGGAGAAAGGGAGGATATAAATAAAGTAAATTATTTACAAATGAAGTGAATTCCTCATTGGTTATCACTGGGGCAGATTAACATTGTCATGCATGTAAAAGGCGGAGGCATCCTTTTGCTACTTTGATAGATTGTGGGGAAATATTAACTCCCCCACCCTTTGCTCATAACATCAACAAAAGTATGCTGTTGTACTACTATTAAATATGCTGTAAGTTGCCAACTAGGATGGATGAGGAGTTGAGACTGAAACATAGTTTGGTGGGGCGGGGGTTAAAACTGGGGATAGACAAATGGCAAATCATGAAAGGTAGAGAGCAAAATGAAGGAAGAGAGTTAGAGAAATGCAGGAAAATACAGCCAGAGTTTTATAATTTTGCTACCACATGCTAAAAGGGCTGCCTATTTGCAAGATCAGACCTGCGTAGGATAAAAGGAAAAGGGAAATCAAGGACTGCTTGTGATAATGACCTTGCTAGGAGGAGGCAAGCTGGCACAGAATGTAGCTTCTCCTGGCTGATCTTGTCTTGTTCCAGAATTGGCTTGGTTGATGGTTTTATCAGGCTCTGAGAAGGAAGAGTTAGTAAACTTTGAATAAAGGCTCAGCCTGAAGTCAGATATTGCTCTTTACTTTGCTCTGTCTTCACTTAGCCCTAGTGGCTGTAGTCAGAACTGCATCAGAATTGTTTTAAATGCTTTCCCCGACAGCATCATGAGCAGGGGTAGGGAACCTGTGGCTTGAGAGCCGCAAGCGGCTCTTCTGCCCTTGCACTGTGGCTCCACAAGCCAAGCCGCTGGCCCCATCCTTGCCTGCCCTGCAGGCAGCAGGGTGGGCACACCAACTGCCCGCGGTCGGCTGGGCCGCGCTGCGGGCTTCCCCTCTCGCCTGCCCCATTGAAGCGGGGCGGGCGCTTTCCTGGCGGCTGGCAAGGCCGAGCCACTGGCCCCATTCTTGCCCGCCCTGCAAGCAGCAGGGCGGACGCATCCATGCGCTTCTCAGAATGAGCGGAGTAAAAGGTAAAAAACCCCAATATATACAGTGTTATCTTTATTTTAAATGTCAAAAATTATTTGCGGCTCCAAGTGTTTTCTTTTCCCATGGGAAACGGGTCCAAATGGCTCTTTGAGTGTTAAAGGTTCCCTACCCCTGATCATGAGGTTGGCTTCAGGGGCTCTCCAGCTAAGTTGGACCTTTTGGGTTTTGTCCCCCCCCTCCCCCCCCTGGTTCCTCTCTCTGGGCAGCTCTGATTTTTCACATGTTAATTATTTTTATATGTTATGTACAAAAAAACACTCAAACATGTATTTTCTAGATCATCATGTGTAGTAAGTACGTATCCATGCATTATGCATACAATCATGAGAAACTGGGGGTTCTGTGCTTTCCCAACAGGTGTACATAAGATGTGTGAACAGCATGTTGGATCAGAACAACTATGAAGGTGCAGATATCACAATGAACAGCAAGTGAAAAAATAATTAAGGTGCAGGCTGAATGAGAGATTTATAAAAGGATTTCTGAGGTGTCAGCTGAGAAACAGACAGATCTTGCAACTGAGCTTAAGCTAAAACAGAAGCTCTCAGACTTGTTCTTGGAGCAGTACTGAAGTTCTTGGAGACCTGGCAGAAATAGTTCAATTGCTCTGGCTTAGGTCCTTTTTTCCAGTGGCTAAATTTAATAAAGGAAACTAAAAATATGAATATGTTTTCCATCATTTGCATGGAAATACATTGCCATTGATTAGGCACTGACACAATGAAAAATATTTATTTGATAGTTTATATGATGAATATTCTAGCTGCAGAAGTTGTTCAGTACAATCTGAGAGGGTAGGGAGACCAACACATGAAATCCAGATTTGTCTGCATGAATTGGTGTTCCTTGTTTGTGATTTTGCTTTTCTGCAGATAGGAGTTAAAGACAATGGTCTTACAAGGATTTTCAGGCACATCTGAGAAAGTCAATGAGCATTGAGGCTGTAGAATTCTAATGTTAATCTTTGGCCTTCTGCCTTTGTTAAAAGTCTTAAAATCTCAGAACCAATTTTTCAGAAGAGAATAATCAACAGCTCAATTGCAGAGTCAGAGATTAAGGAAGACAGTCATTATTTGGAAGATAACTGGAAGTCGTTAGATCAAGGCATTTCTTTTTACAATGGATACATCTATTCCTTTTCTCTCTCTGGATAAAATATCCAGTTAAACAAGGGTTGCTTCTAGAGGTGTGCGCTTCAAAAATTGTCATTTTAATTCTGTACCAGGATACTTTCATTAAGTATCTGGAATAGTGGCATTATATCATAAACTCACGTTGGAAAATATTTCTGTTTTCATTCATATTAAGGAAAATATAATTACTCCCAGAATTGAGTGAAAACAATAATGCTGTCCTTTCCAAAATCCCCAAAATTAAAGTAAAGCATAATCTGGAAGTGCCTATAAGTAGCAGGAGCTGGGTGTAATACCAAGAAACCCACTCCATGTTTTAGTATCTTTCCAGAGTACCAGAATCTGGAGCAGTTCGAGAGCATGTTTTACTTAAAGCTCAAAACAAACTGCTATGAAGGACTCTGTTATGCCTGGTATTCCTTTGTTTATTGTGAATAAAATTATGCTGTGTTTACTTTAGAAGAGCCTCAGCATCTAAGTGACTGCAGCATCCTACTGTGGCAAAGAGAGGTGTTGCACCCAGCTGGTCTGTGGTTAAGGCTGCCAACCCTGGATTGGAGAATCCCTGAGGATTTGGGGGTGGATCCTAGTAATGGAGGGGTTTAATGAAGAGAGGGAGCTCAGTAAGGTATGATGCTGTACAGTGCCGCCTCCAAAACAACCATTTTCTCCAGGGGAACTGATCTCTGTCATCTGGAGATCAGTTATAATTTTAGGAGATCTCCAGCCTCCAACTCAAGGTTGTCAAATCCTATCCATGATGCACTGGACCTTTATAGTTCAAAAGGCCACTGTTTCAATGGACAATCAACCTGACTTCCACTGCCTATCAAAAGAACAGTTCGTAAAATGTAAAGGGTGTCTGAAGGGTTGATGTACCACAGACCAGCTGCTTCCCTGGAAGCAGCAGAAAATGTGAATGTGGAAAGAGTGAGGAGGAGAAAGAGAAAGAGTGGTCCCCAGCTAAGCTGGTCCTTCAAGCACCTTTTGAACTTCAAAATCTATTGCAGTAGACCTGGCTACAGGTCTACAACCTACATAGCCCAGTTTGGGACTATTCTTTCTTCATTTATCCTCAGTCTTGCTGCCTCCAGGGGTAAGCTGGTCTGCAGAACATTGTCCCTTTTAAACACTCTTAACATTTTAAAAGACATTATTTTCAAGAAGCCGCAGACCTCATATGTGGCTTCACTGGCCCTTCAAAGTTTAAAGGACTAGTATCCCTACTGCAGAACAACAGTATTTCTGAAATTTATTGGAAGTAAAATAATGGAATCAGGGAAATTAGAAGTGCCTTTCATGGTACTGGATGTTGCCAGTCCCATTCTTTCCCAGAAAGATCAGTCAATTTAGCAGGTTGGCAATATTCAGCTGCACACCCCAGCTGCTTCTTCACTAGCTGCTTTGTCTACAGTAGTAATACATTCAGGTTGTTTCCACACAGCAATGCTTCCCCATTGTGCAGCCACTGCTGCTATAAATGCAGAGGTATGCACCTGGGGCTTGCCTCCATACTTCCCTTGGTCATCCCCTTGGCCTGCCAGTCTCTCCCTCAGCCCCCATGCTATTCCATGCCACTAGCTTCTTCTGTTTAAATCACTGGTCTGAATAATGCCTGTAAGTCTGCATTCCAAAAGAACTCTGGGAATTATTCTATGAAGCAAATAGATGTCTCTAAGAGAAAATTCTCAGCATTTTGCCATATTTCACATCTCTGGATTGTTTGGGGGAAGTCTTAACAGCAAAACTGGCATAAAACCAATCTATGCTTGTAGAGCAAATTGGGCTGCTGTTGGCTGCAATGGGTGCCATCCTTTGAACCAATACAAAAGCTTGTAACAGAAGAAAAGTGAGACAAGTGTTCACTCCATAAGCTGAAATCCTCTTGCAAACTGCTTTCAAATCTTTAAAAATTATCATGAAAACATCCCTGTTGATCCAACCCAGAGTCCATCTAGTCTGGTATCTTGTTGCCAATAAGTGACTAGTCAGATTTTTCAGGGAAGCCCACTAGCCAGGCTTGAAGCCAGCATTCTTCCTCAACTGTTTGGCCCCTACCAACTGCAATCCAGACTTACTACCTTCAAACGGACACTTCTTTGGTTAAACTCACTGATCATCTATGCAGAGACCTGAGGCGTAGCTCCAAGGAGAGCGGGTGCGTGCCCCTGTGGGGTCATGGTGCGGGCGTTCTGGGGGCATTCCGGGGGCGTGGTGGGGGTGTTCTGGGGTGGAGGATGCACCAGTGCACCAGGTGCTTTCCTCCCTTGTTACGCCTCTGGCTGAGGCAATGATACCTCTCTACATATATAAAAAGACTTTAGAATAATGCACACTTCAATTTTCATTTGGAAACCTTTTGAATTAGAAACCAAATTAATCTAGATTTTCCTTGGTACACTGTCAAAACACAACTACATGCAAGTAAACGGAGCATCAAGGGCTTTTCTGCATGCTCAACTTACTCCTGATTTTCTTGGGAGTCAATCCATAAGTACTGGAATTGGCTTGGGCATGGTTGTTCCACATGTGCATTTTCACAGTTCAGTTGTGGAGTTAGTTCATTTTCTTCTGCACATGGCTTACATAAATCAGGATTTTCCAGGGAGGATGCTGTCATCATCAATATTGTCATCACAGCATAGTACCCCTCTAGCCCCTACTCTTGTGGAGATAGAAGGGCGAAGGCACATCTCTGCAACTTAAAGGGCTGGAGACTTACCTTTTAAAGAGAGACCTCAGAGAACCCCCTCAATCTATTGTTACGACACTCCAATGATATATCATGATTTTGGTGCCATTTAAATAGCAAAAAGAAGTCCCTCATCTTCAAGATAGGGTGGAGAGAGGGAGTGGTTTGATCATGACAATTCAATCATTGACTAGTTGGCTGGAGATAGGTGGGAGTGGGTAGGATAAGGAAAGCTTACAGAAACATGGGCCATTTATGCATGCACTACTTACTTGCGACTGTTTGCTGTGCAGTGCGGTTTTCCTGTGGTGTTTATTTGCACAGGTATTCTCCTCCTTTGAAATGTCCCTAGCCAATCTGACCTGCCATTTTGCCTGCCCCCCCCTCCATTTCCTTGTTATTTCAGTGCAATGTCCATTTGGAGGAGATTGCCTGCTGCTTTTTCCCCCTGCTGTACCATGCTAATGCTAGACCATGTCTATTTTTGTCAGTTTCATTGGGTCTGTCATACAGTGATAGACCTTCAGTAAGAACATTTTTTTAAAGAAATCCCTTTTGATTGTTTTGAAATGGTGGTCAGAAGAGTTGGAGGAACTGCTGTGGTGTGGGTGGGGGAAAGTGGGGAGGAAATAGAAAGGCTAGGGCTCACAAGGTCTCCTGGGAAGTATAGTTCCCAGGCCTTTTTGCAGCCTGAAAAAGTTCTAGGAGAAGGAAAGGAACTAAGGTAAGTGTGGGGAGGAGGGGAGGGGGAAAGGGGGGGCGCCATGGGGGGGTCATGGGTGGCGGAAAATATAGAATGTGCACCGGGTGCAGTTTGGCCCAGCTACGCCTCTGGAAGGCAATTCCAGGAAGTGTTGAAGTAGCGATTTTCCATAGGAGCAGCAGTGGCGTAGTGGTTAAGAGCAAGTGCATTCTAATCTGGAGGACCCAGGTTTGATTCCCCGCTCTGCCACTTGAGCTGTGGAGGCTTATCTGGGGAATCCAGATTAGCCTGTGCACTCCCAGACATGCCGGCTGCGTGATCTTGGGCTAGTCACAGCTTTTCGGAGCTCTCTCAGCCCTACCTACCTCACAGGGTGTTTGTTGTGAGGGGGGAAGGGCAAGGAGATTGTAAGCCCCTTTGAATCTCCTGCAGGAGAGAAAGGGGGATATAAATCCAAATTCCTCCTCCTCCTCCTCTTCTTCTTCTTCTGGGTTAGAGAAAATCAGTCCTTCATATCTCTCTTCTGCATATGATTCTGGGATCCAAAGTATCACACCAATTGTATGTCAAGGGCTTTGCATGTTTCTAAGGTAACTCTTTGAATCTTAGTGCATCTTTTTATGCAAGCTGTCATATAGCTTGATATGTATCTACAGATATTTGGTCATCTGTGTGCATAAATCTCTGAGAGTGCATGTGCTAATGGATTAAGGTAGACATCTCTGTTTGTATCCAAAGGTGCATGGCACACACAAATGTATACATTTGCTATACTTCTTGTTCAGTTCTCATAAAAGGAAGTGCGTGCCTTGCTAATTCTAGTAGTGAAATGACTAGTTATTGACATTTCCACCTCTGGAAATTTGAAGTGAAGCCCTTTCCAGTAGACCTGTAATACATGTATGTTAAGATATATTGTTTTCTTTGGATATAGAAAGTAGAAAATAAATATTAATGTAAGAGGGGCCCTTCTTCTTAAACCTCAAGAATAATCATACATTTAGAGTCTATGTTTTCTTCTCTGTGTTGCTTAGGGACAGTGGAGGCACAGTAACCTCTTTCTTTGCTTCAGTCAGCATAATGGATAGGTGATAGTACAACTACCTATAGAAATAAAATTAAATCCATTCGCTAGAGATGATATTTCTGCCCAAGTGGAAATGATACTGTTTCATAATTTTCTATAAAACCACTTCCATGGAACAGTGATTTTGCATTTTAAACACTGTATTCCAATTTGTTAATTTTATTTCTGTATTATGTAAGAGCCTTTTGTTTGTCAGTGGTCAGCTGAGTCAGAAGCAACAGCTGTAACTTGTTCCAGCATGTTCAGATTGGACAAGATGACAATTCCCCTACTTAATGTTAGTGAAAGAGTTACCAGTTTTTACAGCACAATCAAGTGTAGAATTGCATAAACCTAAACCCATTGAGATCAATAGGATTTGACTGGCATTACTTTGCGTAGGATTACACCGTTAGAAACTGAGTGCATTCATTGAAAAGGGTATTCTTCTGGTCCTGTGGTTGGTAGGGAGGCCCTTTCTGATATTAAAAAAACATTAACATCAGAAAGTATATGGGGGGAAGCTTTGATTAGAGGAATGAAGATGACGACTTTTATTCTTAAACCATGTAAGTGTAGAGTTGCCAATTCTGTGTTGGGAAATTCCAGGAGATTTAGGGGTGGAACCTGGGAAAAATGAGGGCTGAGGAAGGGATGAGCCTCAGTGGGGTACAATCAATGCCATAGATTTCACCCTCCAAAGCTGTCATTTTCTTCAGAGGAACTGACCTGTGACATTTGGAGTTCATTGTAATTCTGGAAGATCTCCTGACTTCACCTGGAGATTGGCAACCCAAAGTCAATAAAATATTTTATAGAGGAAAACCAAGGTTTAGGAAGAACCCTTTAAGGGAAGTTGGGTTGGAAGGGGAGGACGGCCTTTTGGGAGAACTAGCAATATGACAGCAGAAAGAAGGAAAGAAATGGGAGAAGGGGAGCAGTGTCCCTCCGCTGGAGAAAGAGCATGTAAAGTCAGAGGCAAGTGCCCAAGGCTTGGACCTTCTCAATGCCAAAGCATCTGAATTATGAGTGTTATGTGGCCTGGAATGGTACTCAGGAAAGGAAGCAGTCAGTGAGTCACTCCTTCAGAATGTCTAAGAAAGAACAGAAGAACCAGCCGTTGAAACTCAGATCACAGCCAGCTCTGTGGGTAATATGGAGAGGGAAGACTGGACAATGTATACCAGGACAAGACACAAAGATGAGGAGCATTAAATTAGTAGTCGAATAATAATACCAGTTTTGTTAGATTTTAAACCAAAGTTTGAAATGTGAGGTTTTGACTTACATAGAATTTTTAATCAGAGTTTTTTCCCCTTTTAAGAGTAAGTGATATTAATCCCAACTTCAGCTTGTTCCAGATTTAATATTTAAATATTGTATTTACTTCCTGCATTTCGATATCGAATTTTAAGGCAGCTCATTTTATACTGGCAAACAGTGGGGGAAGCAAACAGCCTGTATTAGAACTGTGACTTGTGCAGAACTTCTAAGAGACATGCTGGAAAAGCAGAATGCAGAACCAGCAATGATCTACATTTGCCTTTTGCTCTGCCTTGAATTCGCAGCTCCTGGATGTAAATCAGAAACATGAAAACAACACAAGAAAATAAAAGTCCTTGTAGTGTTGTGTATGCAATCTTATGCATCAACTCTTCAGTCTATGGCAGTGGGTATAGGATTGCATTGTAACTACACTTGAGATATGAAATCATATATTTCCCACTGCCAGATGCAATGTGATGCTAGAACATTTACAGTAGTTCAAAAATCAAGGAAGGCAGGCTTTTCTATGGACTCCATAGCCCTTCTTAATATGGAGGCCGCATGGGCAATGCTGTTTAAAACACCAATGAATGGATTCAAATTAAAGGTCTCAATGAACAGACCACATTTTCAATGAGTATTTTTGATACTTGGAAGTCAGAAAATCCAGAATCACTGATGGATGTTGGAGAAAAATGTGTGAAGTTGCAAGACTGAATATAACATATTCAAAATATAAATACCAGAACATGATGTAGGCTAGCTCCTGCAAAACAATTTAATTTATTAATATTACAAAGGACCATTATAACAACCTATACAATGGCATGAATTAACATAGTACAGTGAGTGTTAACCATCACACAGAAAAGATTTCTGCATGCAAATCTAGCACAATGTCTTAAAGAGTTAGGGACTGATTTTGCTCATGAAAAAAAAACCTGACATACTGCCCATCCATTCTCTTGCTCAATAGTAGACATGTAACACCATTATCTTATTTCCCTTTTTTCACCTGATGGTTGACTGAGATGTTGCTGTGATATTTATTTGGCCAGGGAACAAAGTGCTTGGACCACATTGATGTCATTCAGAGATTCAAATGTGGGGGTGGGCGAACAGGACATCAAGCACTCACTTGCCTTGAAAGCCCCTTGTTGGGGATGTCGTAAGTCAGCTGCGACTTGATAGTACTTTACACATGCACATATGATGCAAAACAGTGTAGAAATAATTACACACACACACACACACAAATGATCCTTATTGTTGGAAGCTGAGCACCAGAGACTTAACACTTTTGATGATATACTGAATGTGTTATCAGAGCATGTGAACACAATGATGAGTTTCATTACAAGTTCGAACAAGCTTGATATCACAGAAAATGTCCTTCCCCCATGAACCAAATATGCGGGTTTCCTTCTGTTTTAGCTTCCTGCTTTCTATCACTTTCCAGTGATGAAAGATTGATTCCAAGAAGTCATTAAAAATGCAATGATTGCCTTCATAGCTACAGAGGACAGGACAGCATAACATACAATGATGACAAGGAAACATCTTCCACTCCACCTCTTAGGTCCTGTCTCTTTCAAAATGGGTCAACAGGAAATTTGCCAATGATGCTGTTATATTATATTACAAAAATGAAAAGGGGAAAAAAGCCAAGGTTGAGCTGCAAACAAAGCTAGTTAGAGCATTTACAAGATGACACTTTGTATGCCTGGCCCCTGAAACTGTTTGGGATCAATCAATAGCTGATACTATTTATGCTACAATAAAATATCCCCATTATGGGCAGGCTATGAGATTAAGTGTCACTGTTGAAGCAGTCCAGGCAGCCACTGTGAAATGGAAGAGACCTGGAAATGCCTGTCTAGAGATATATAATCTTTTGAGGAAATTGACATTCATTACTATATGCTGGAAAACTGTAAGACCTACCTGTTTGAGAGGCTAGTGCACCTGAGACTTCTATCATTTTTGTCTTTTTCTCTTCAGTGCGCTTTGGACACACTTTGTTTCGCTTCTATTTGTATTGTTCTATTGTAAATTGTGTTTTGTATGTATTCTGGTTTTGCATCATTGTTATTGTGCACACTGTGTTTGCATTTTCTAACCTGTTACCAATTTACACAATAGATTTATTGTGGCTTCAGTTTGCTAGTGATTGGTGTGGTACGTTCCTGTTCTGTTTGACATAGCAAGGGGCCTGCACCATTTTTTTAATTTAACAACAGGCCCTTCCACCATCTGGCATAATCCATCCCTGTGTAGGTATGTTACAACATGCATTTCTTGGAAATTGGAGCATTTTTCTCCTTATACTTTGCCACTGGATACCAGCAAAACATTGGCCTTGACTAGGGTTACCAGGTCTCCCCTGGCTACTGGTGGA
The DNA here is from genome assembly GCF_021028975.2 of Sphaerodactylus townsendi. Taxonomy (NCBI): domain Eukaryota; kingdom Metazoa; phylum Chordata; class Lepidosauria; order Squamata; family Sphaerodactylidae; genus Sphaerodactylus; species Sphaerodactylus townsendi. Next base: position 69,166,219 of record NC_059427.1, on the reverse strand, counting down.
GGATGGGCGGGGCGGGGGGCTAGGGTTGCCAGATTCAGGCTGGGGATTTGGGGATGGAACCTGGGGAGGACAGGGACCTCAATGGAGAACAATGCCATAAAGTCCACCCTCCAAATCAGCCATTTCCTCCAGGGGAATTGATTTCTACAGTCTGGAAATGAAATGTAATTTCAGAGGATTCCTAGCTCCTATTTGGGGGCTGGCTTTTCTAGCCTCATCACTCTTCCGGACTTCACATGAGGTGGGAGTAGAGAATGTTGGTTCTATTTCTATATCTCCCTAGACTGGACAGACTGCTTTTTCAGCAGGACAAGCAAAATATCTGAACTATGTTCCTGGCCTCTTTTATCCCTAAACTGCACTGCCTGAATATAGAGAATACAAGCCAAATATTCCTTCCTATGCTGGAGGCAGGCAGGCAGGCAGAGCACTACAACAGAGAATAGAATAGGAGGCAAACAGAACCTACTTGTGTTTATCTAGACTCAGGAAAGCACCTTCATTGCTCAACAATGATTCCAGCATAAACTTTCACGAGTCAGAGCTCAGATACAACACCACTGTCAGATTAATGCTAATATATCTATGGACATTGTGGAGGCATAAGATGTTTCCCTCCCACATTCCACTCAGGGCTGGATCTACTTTGTTTTGAAGGGGGGCAAAGACACAAAATAACACCCCCAACATATTTTTATGCTGACCTCTATGAACTGTTAATGAATAATTACATTTTTATATTATCTACTTATAATGTTTGAATATTCCCTCAACCTCTCTACCCGCATAAAACCCCAACCTGAGGTAAAAGTTTTTCAGCCTAGCCTTTTCCCGAACATTTTTTAAAAATACTGAACACATGATTTTGACATGGGAAATGCCAAACACACCTAACTGCTTTTTAGCCTGATAAAGTACAGCCCAAGAAAAGCTTTATTTGGTCATTATGCTCTAGAAGCTAAAATGACTATATTGCACCTACTGTACTTTAGGCCCTGGAAAAGACTCACTGGAAAAGAAAACAATGCTAGGAAATGTTGAAAACAGTAGGAAAAAAGAGGTTCACTATGAGATGAATTGACAGTAAAGAAAGCCACCGTCCTCAGTGAGGCCATTAACAAGAGAATGTTCTGGAGGTAATTGATTCATCAGTCAGAAGCGACCTGCTTCAGAAGCGACCTGCTGGTACAGACCTTCTGTTCTTGTCCCCCTCCCTTTCCCAATGTATAAAATCAGACTATTTGAGGATGGCCAAGCCTATTATGTGAGGGGCCTTTGACAAAGCCTAGCCAAGTATAACACAACTCCTAGTTTTAAAGTGGGGTAGGGGACAAGAGAAGAGCCGGTTCTCTTCCCTGCTACCCCATTTGACTCCAGGCTGTTCCAGGGCTTGCAGCAGCTCAGCAGAGCACAAGGCAGGGAATGGGAAAGAGGGTCACATCAGGCATTCTAAACAAATAACAGTTATTCCCTTGCAAAGCCCCACGTGGCCAAAGCCTACCATGGCCTCTGTCAATGTGAGGTCCTTGAAAGGAGAGGGGGTGGGAAGACAAGGAAAAGGGAGGTGGAAGAGTGGAGGGTGCCTCAGCCTGGAACAGGAGGGAAATTAACAAAGCCAAAGGAAGTTACCAGGTGATTTATGTCTTCCAATGATAGAACTTGACATCTTTGAACTAACAGTTGCAACTTCTGTCTTACCAATGGCTACAACTCTGAGGCCCAGGGTCTCCCTCTCCCTTCCCCCTATCTCCTACAAGCCACCTGGTCAGGAGAATGGGGCAGAATGAGCCACCTCTACCATGCAATGGAGCCTCCTCCACCTCACAGCACCAACATAATTGGGGGAATGGAGCATGCATGCTGCAGAATAAGCCATTTCTTCCATGAAATTCAGACACCCCCCCCCCCCTTTGTAACAGCAGTTTTATCAGGAGAACAGGATGGGTGCTGCATAACAAGCAATCTCAGCTGGGCAACTGAGCCCCCCCCCCCCACCTCCTAGCAGCAGCCTAATTGGGAGAATGGGTGCACACTGAGGAGCGAGCCATCTCTGCTGGGCAGTGGCCAGATGAAAAGCAATGCAAATGTTGTGAAAGAGAAGTAGACGTTGGAAGATAAATCCAATGTACCCTCCAGCCAAAGTAGATCATACTTCCCATAATACATCAATATAAGCTTTGAATGTGACAAACATTATTTTAATATATTTATTAACAATGTAATTCCATCCATCTATTAACAGAGAGTACCCTGTACAGAAAAAAACTGCCATTTTTATCAAACACTCCAAGTAAATGTTTTCTGTTCAAGTTTTACTTTACATTAAATTGTTAGAGCAATGATAAAAATTACTTTTGGACATCATTCTCAAAAAAAAAGCCACCTATTCACAAACAACTGCAGTGAAGGAACTTTCCCAGCTGATGTAATCTGAACACACTGTACTGTCTTTGTAGGCCTGACCTTCCTCTGAGGCAATCAGAACAGCACACATTGCCCCCGCCGCCATTTTATGCTTACATGAACCCTGTGTGGTAAGTCAAGTTGAGAGACAGGAGTGGGGTAGGAAATGTTCCCTTTTTTCTCATAAGGAAAAGAGATTTTGTGTTTGACGGCAGCTGCTGACGTGGGCATGATGTCATGGATATCCAGTCAGAAAGTGAGTGGCCTGTGGCTGGACTTGGACAGCAAAAGACATTACCCATCCTTGGAGAGGAGATGCTGTATGGAGCGCTGGGGAAGGAAGGAAATGAGCTAGGCAGAGGTGAGGCAGTGGGGTGAAGAACAAGCTAATCAAAGCGGATGGGTAACAGGAATGCTGCCAGGGGAACCCGGGGCAGTCTGACTTTTATTGTTTAGAGTTCAAGATAGGTGGAATAATCCAGAAAGGGGAAATAGCATGATATGAAATGTTTGGAGACTGGCTATGAAAACAGATCTCCACCCCGGTCATGAAAACCCCATTACTTTTTTCTTCCATTTTCCTGTTTTTACAGAGATCTGGGCTAGTTTCTTGATATTTTGCACTCAAAGGAAAATGAGTAAGGCACAACAAGCAACATCTGCAAAAAAATCTAGTAAAGGGGCAGCATAGAATCTCACTATTTAGTGCAGATACTAATTGCTGGGTTAGGTCAAGCATTCCTAGTCATGTGTGTGAAAGCAATTGGCTAAGCATACTATACTTAATTTAGAAATGTATCTACATTAGGAAACACAACACTCAAGCAAGAACAGTCATGCTTGCTAAACACATAACCATCAGCAATGGTTTCTACAGCCTTGAAACAAACAACATATGCCCCCCAAAGAAAAATAATCTTTTGAGCCCCATCTCTATTTCTGTACAAAGACACATTCTGTTTGTGTCACACTACAATGTGACCAAGGAACGGAATCCAGACAAAGCAGGGATGGAATTAGGCAATCAGGCATACAGCTTAATTTTCAAATGGTCATTACTGATTTATAAGGTATAAAAGTAGTCTGTAATCCGGGACACAGTTGGGGATATGAAAGTTGCCCTTGTCTTGGACATGGAATCACTGAGGGCAGGAAGCCAGCAGAACTCTCACCTCAGTGGTTATTCAAAGTGCATTGTTTTATGTTTTAATGGGGCGTTTAACCCCATCATGTAAGCCATCCTGGGACTTCAGTGTAGGGCAGGGTATAAATGGAAAAAAGCAAACAAATAAATTATTTTACATTTGTAAAAAGTAAAGTGCTACCCCTGGAAGGGAGTGAGTGTGTGACCGTATGTGTGTGAGAGAGGCAATTCTACTCACCACCTACCAAGATGGGTGCATGAACTGTACTTGCATGTGCAGAGGACAGATAAACACACTTCATTTCTCCAGCAGTCTCTGCAATATAAAAATCCTTCCTCTACACTGCACATGCCTTGGTTCTGGGAACTTTGCTAGGACATAAATACATCTTGCCTGACACACTGGTCTAACAATGGTTAGAAGTTGGATGCATAATTTAGGAAGCTATCCTATCATTTCTTTTGATTTGGCAACATTGTTGCTGGAGGTAATAAAACCATACAATGGTTCGTTCATTGGCACGTTTTTCTAGTACTTCATCTGCCATAACCAGCCAGCAAATAGTTTTGCTCAGTATGCACTAGTTAAACATGGTTGATCTGGATTAAGAGAAGGAATGGACAAAAACATTGGCTTAATGTGTGCTCAGAAAAGCAAAAGTACCTTCAGAGAGGGGCCTGAGCCATCAAAATGAGCCATATAATGTATTTGAGGAGAGAGAACAGGGAACAAGTCCTCCTAGGTTATAAAGAGGTAAGAAGGCAGGAATTCTCTAATCCCCACAAAAGTTGCTACTTGAAAAGACTGGAGGGAGAGTAAGGCTTTCAGCTGCTGACATAGAAGCCAGAGATTTTGGACAGGTATCCAAGAAAAATGATCAGAAGCGATCTGGGGCATGGAGCAGCTGACTGAAAAGGCAAGATGAAAAGAAGGGAACACATGCAACATGTTTGAACAATACGTGCAGGGGTGGGGGAGGATAACTGACTCCAAACACCAGCTGAGTGTAAATACCACAAAGGCAGAAGAAGCATTTTTGGGAGGAGATCAGAACATTGAACGAGACCCAGGGTGGAGAGAAAAACAGAAGCTCAGTCTCAGGAAGACATAGTGGACAATAAACTCAGTGGAACCAACACCGCCCCACAGGAAAGGGAGGGGACACTCTCCAGCATACAAAATGTTACCAACTATTGTACTGCTAAGATTGATGCCCCCGTATGATGAAAATGTAGCAGACACAAATGGGGGAAACTGAAGCATCAGGTCTACCCATTCAAGACCGCATTCAGTGCTATGGATTATGCTCTAGTTCAGTGGTGGCGAACCTATGGCACGGGTGCCAGAGGTGGCACTCAGAGCCCTCTCTTTGGGCACGTGCAAACAGAGTCGCCCCCACTCCCACACATACATCTAGGCTGGCCTGGGCCGCTGGGCTCGATTATTAGCATTAAACCGAAGACCTAGTTTTGGAGAAGCGGTGTAGGTAACCCTGTTAAGCACTGTTAAACCCCACTGATTTTCATGCGAAGAACTAAAACGTGATCCTTTACCTGGGAGTAAGCTCGGTTGCTGGCAATGGGGCTTGCTTCTGAGTAACCCTCCTAGGGTCGTGATTCATATGTTGGAAGAGATGCACGGTTGCTTCAAAGCAAAGCTACCAACTACCACCAAGCTTACTCCTGAGTAACGCGCGCCTCGGAGTCAACTGTTTTTTCCTAAACTATAACCTCAGTATTCAGGTTAAATTGCTGTGTTGGCACTTTGCGATAAATAAGTGGAGTATGGGTTGCAGTTTGGGCACTCGGTCTCAAAAAGGTTCACCATCACTGCTCTAGTTTAAGGCTTCTTGGTACATGGAGGGAGACTGTGAGCATAAAATAAATGCATGATAATTTCTCTTCCATTCAACATAGCCATACATATAAAAGGGAACAGTAAATTTGTATGTTAATCCACCATTTTCTGAACCTTCTTTGTAGTAGAATGTTCTGCAGGGATTTTTCAAACTAGGTAGGCACTGGGACCCTACAGAGTATTCTACTACAAATAAGGTCCAGGAAATGGTGGATTAATATACAAATTTACTGTCATTGTTTTTAAGGAAAAGGATATAGCTTCATTTTTTTTCTTGAATGTACAGTTATGGGAACGTTTTGCAGATCTCTCCAAATTGTTTGGGTAGAAAGGTGTTGCAATAGCAGTGCAGAACAGAAGGAGTGACAAGTACTCCCAAAATGTTGTTGGTCTTTAAGGTGCCCCTGGACTCAAGTCAAACCATGCAACAATTCATTCACTAGGATCTTTACTCTGCAGTGTGTTCTACTTGCTTCAGTTATATCCTAAGGGTCTTTCTAGATATCACAGCGGCATAGTTTGTCTGTTAGAAACAAGGCTGTGTTGAACAGCTTCAAAGTGTATGTGCGGGGGTGGGGGTGTTAAAACAAAGAAGCAATGGAATAGTGAACCAGGACTCCTTGCTGTATTCAAGAATTTTTGCCTTCTTTCGCTTTTTTAAATGTCGATAGATTGATATGTCAATCTATTGATAAGATTAAAGATAAAAATTAAATATTATATTAAAAATTAAAACATGCATGCACAACAGAGAACCTGCAAAACATTCTCCCTCCCCGGACACAAGCAAAAAGCCAGCTGATGCCTGCCCTGCTGCAAACAGGGTGGTGGGGAATAATGCCAAACATGCCCCAAAACAAAGACTCCCAGCCAATTCTCTTGAAGGTGCAGGAACCTCACTATGCGTAATCACTCAATAATTGGTTTGCCATTGGCTGCCTCTGCATAGCAACCCTGGAGTTTCTTGATGGTCTCTCATCTAAGTATTAACTAGGGCGAACTCTACTTAGCTTCTGAAATCTGATGAGATCAGGCTAGTCTGGGCCATCCCAATCAGAGCATGGCAGGAAATACAGCAATGCAAATTGGTGGCTCTCCCTCCTCTCCTCAGCAACACAAGGCAAGTGACTGCACTGGAAGACCAGAATTCACTTCAGCAGCCTCCACAATTACCTTCCAGTTACCTTCCAGCCCTGCCAATACCATGCCATTCCTCATTTGAAACTGAAGGGTCTGGGAAGACCAGATCCCTGACAGTAATTGCCATGATTTTTTTAAAAATTGATTATCCCCACTCATGCTCCTGGGGTTCTACTGACCCAACAAGACCCAACAAGGCCTATAAGTTTAATAAATAAACTTATAGGCGGCCTATAAGTTTAATAAATAAATAAATAAATAAATAAATAAATAAATAAATAAATAAATAAATAAATAAATAAATAAATAAATAAATATCAAGAGGATTAGAAGAATGCAGCAGAGACAGGGGATCACCATTTATCCACCTCCACTTTCTTCATGTTGCATAGAATCCAGGTCCATATATTCAGCACAGAAGTAATTTAGAAACTAATCTCAGGATTACTTTGGTTATGCCTCCACTCAGGCTAGCTACCATGGTTTTATTTGTCCACAATTCTGCCACTTTGTTCCATATGCCTATATGCACGTGTTTCTAGTGTTTGTTTTCATCAGTAGTTGTGAGGGAGCAAGCTTGTTTTCTGTGGCTCCGGAGACTAGGACCAGAAGTAATGGGTTCAAGGTGAACAAAAAGAGATTCCACCTAAACATCAGGAAAAAATGTCCTGACAGTAAGGGCTGTTCGACAGTGGAGTTCACTGCCTCAGAGTGTGGTGGAGTCTCCTTCTTTGGAGGTTTTTAAACAGAGGCTGGATGGCCATCTGTCAGGAGTGCTTCGATTGTGTGTTCCTGCATTGCAGGGGGTTGGACTTGATGGCCCTTGGGGTCTCTTCCAACTCTATGATTCTATGATTCTACTACACCACAGCCAGGTAAAAACATCGATCCTACTTGTATTATTTTATATCCTTTGACCATTGTGAATTCCTTCTAGCAATGCCAAAAAATCACATTCCAGGAAAATTCTGGAGAGATGCTGCCTTGATTTACTTTTGCTAAGCCACATCCTAGGCTATTCTGTTCTCTCCTGGGGGCAGATATTGTTTCACTGTAGTTCCCTCATGACAACCTGCTAATACTGATAAGCCCAGAAGCTGATCGAAGACAAATCCCTGCCTCTCTTTTAAACGAAGAAGAACCTGCCCCAAACATGGTGCTTTGTCAAGCAAAATCTGTCACCACACTTTCAGTGCTTATCTCTGAATAGCATATGTGGGTCTGGCTTTAGTTAATTATACAAGATTCACCAGGCAAGGACAATCATGCAGAGGTATCTAGTGTCTCTATATGTTACACTATTCAAGCACTCAAACTACAATTATTTTGTAGCTAGGCAAATGTGATACTTCCTCCAGATAGCAATTTTTTTTCATTTTCTTGTTGCTACGTAGAATGGGATTGCTAAAGCCAAGCACATCACATTTATGACTGCTGATGCATTGGTATGTGTGTAGACCAGGATCCGGAAGATCCAGGTTCTTCACTCTGCAATGAAGTGTGTTGGATGGATGACCTTGAACCAGTTATGTTCTCTCAGCCTAACCTATCTCACAGGGCTGCTGTGAGGATTTTTTAAAGGTCTGGATTTACTATTGCAAACTTTGTAAAATTATGTACGCAGATGAATGGACCACAGGACAAAGAAACTTGACTGTTAACTGTGATCTGCCTCAGGAGCCAAATAAACAGGGATCACGAAATATAAATTAAGGGGTCTTCCAAAGTGCAACAATTCCCTGTAGTTTTCCTGCTGCCATTCCCAGTCCTACATAACAGCAACAGGACTTCCAGATGGTGGCTCTCCCTGCACTTTCCCTGCCCTATTCCCCCACAGCCATGCTGTCTCCTCATGCCACCTGGGCAGTTTTTGCATTTAAAAAAATTGTAATAGCTAGATCATTATAGCATTGTAATATTATAATGATCTTATTAGGTTGTCTGAATTGCCAGTTCCTCCCCCTCCTCCGCCTCCTCCTGTCAGCTAGTCCCTTTCATTGTGAAGACAGAAGTGGAATGGTGTATTCTGGCATGCATTGTTTTTACATGAAAGCTGTCTCACACCAAAATCTCTAGGCAACTTACATAGGTTAAAAAACAATTTAAAATATCAATGAAAACATCATAAATAAATTACAACAATTACAACAAAACAATAAAAATAACATAAAAGTTAACCCAGCCCCCACTCACCCACCTCCCCCCAGACCTCCACTTGTTAGAGGAAGATTTCTGCTGGATCCAACCCATAGTTTTTCTTATGTGCCTCCAGATACGGTGTCATGAACAGCACTGATTTGGCCCAGTGCTGGTGCTATATCAGCTCATACCAATTCTGGGGGCAAACTTTATACAATTTAAAACACTTCCTTCCACAGCAGTTGTAACACCCTTCAGAGTCGTGGTTCAGCAACTTCCTTTGAGTTTGCAACGCAGCATGTGCCCTTTGAGAGTGAATAACCTTTTGCCCTTCAGAAAGACCACAAGTGCATCACTACTGAATCTGGGGAGTTCTTCAGCATTCAGAACAGGAAACCTGCCAGGCCTTTTCCTTTCCAGTCTTTTTATGCAAAGGGGGTTGGTGGGAAGGAGCAGGATTTTGAAATTTTTTTATGGTTCCTGGAAAACCTCTGACCTTGGCAAGCACTGCAGTCTTCCTTTCGACATTTGACTATCCTTGTGAGTAATAAATGTTGCTAACTTCAAAATTTAAAAGCTAATAGATTTTGGGATTGTTATCCTCTAAAGGGAGATTGCTACATCCCATCTCAGGATACTTGTGTTGGCTAACCAAAGGATCATGGTCAACAAAAGCTTTTCTCTGGTAATTTTGGATACTAAAGGGAATCAAAGCATACATATGTCATACTGGCACTAATAGCAGAGAAACTGGTTTAATTCGCTTCCGTAGACTGCAAACCAGCTGATATATCATGGAAGAGATTTATCACAGAACAGCAAAGATCAATCCAAATGAAGGAGCCTAGTCAGCTTAATATAAGAAAGGGTCTTATTTCCTTACAACATACTAAAGTAGAAGAACTGATGTCGGCCTACTGAATGGTATACTCGTGAAGTTAACATAGGAGAAGGGGCAAACAGGGCAAGAACACAGCTCTTCCTACTTCTCCCTCCCCCTAGCAATCCTTCCCAACCCTGATAATTGCCAGGGAATAAAACCAACCTTCCTGCCTCTTTCATCAGCAGAGCTCCACTGACTGAAAAGAAAGAGAAGGATTTTGCCCCCTTCCCAATGTAACATCCAAACCCAGGTGGCTGTTGCTCCACATGGCTCCTGCAGCCTTGGGAATAAACTTTCCAAGTTTATTCAGCAACTGCATGGATTTGAAAGGACTCCTGGGGGGATGGGCAAGTAGGGAAGATCTGCATCCATTTTCATCTTCCATTGATAGATCACTGGATCCAACTGGACAATTCTAAAGAGCAAGGGCACCTGAGTACTCTAATGATTCCTTTGCTGATTACAACCCTATTAAGTCAATAAAGTACCTGTGAGTAGATCACAGAAAAGGTTTTTCCATTAAATTATTCTCTGAAACTAACTGCAGTTTGACAAACATCACACCTGTGGTCAGAGTACTAATGTTTTCTGCCTAATAAAGAGTTCTAACCTTAAAACTTCCCCAAAAGTTTACCAGATAAAGAGCACTGTTCCTACTTTTGCCTCTTAATTTATTGGGAACATCACAGTAAGCACATCTTATGCTAAAATAAGCCATTTGGTTGATCTTCTAGAAACTGAATGAATATGCATATCACCATTTGATTGATGGAGTATGGAACCCACCTCAATAAGCTCATCTATTTGATGTTCAGAACAAAAACTTCTAATAGTTATTTGCGCATTTTCTGTGTAAAATATGCCCCAGGCCGCTATTGTGTTCTGCTCCTGAGATGTTAGCCTGCAATTTGATTATAGAGCTTACTTGGCCACAGCAGTCAGAAACTGATGGCTTTGGTTAGCAGAACCTGGTCATATTTCACAGTTCCAAGCAAACCTCTCAGCAGAGGGTGAAATACCACAGGACACAGCAAAGTTGGAACAAATCGCTCATTGTCTGGGGTGAATGGGCCAAACCACAACCCTCACTCTTTACCATAATCCAGAAAGTAAACTGAAAATCAGCTTGGACAGTTTGACTAAGAATGGTTCATGAGAAAAAAAAAGATGGAGATTGCCCTCTCATGGACAACAGTGGTAATGACAACTCTATCCCTCTTGCCACTCAATCTTTACATAAACTCCTTAGGATAAGTCATTTGTAGTTTTGGAATTGGTTGGTGTCAATATGCTGATGCCACTCAGCGATATATCTCTCCAAATTTCTTGGAAATGCAGCAGAGACACTGAACCACTGCCTGACTGTTGTGGTTGAAAGGCTGAGAACAAATCATAAGAACATAAGAACAAGCCAGCTGGATCAGACCAAAGTCCATCTAGTCCAGCTCTCTGCTACTCGCAGTGGCCCACCAGGTGCCTTGGGGAGCTCACAGGTAGGATGTGAATGCAATGGCCTTCTGCGGCTGTTGCTCCTGATCACCTGGTCTGTTGAGGCATTTGCAATCTCAGATCAAGGAGGATCAAGATTGGTAGCCATAAATCGACTTCTCCTCCATAAATCTGTCCAAGCCCCTTTTAAAGCTATCCAGGTTAGTGGCCATCACCACCTCCTGTGGCAGCATATTCCAAACACCAATCACACGTTGCATGAAGAAGTGTTTCCTTTTATTAGTTCTAATTCTTCCCCCCAGCATTTTCAATGGATGCCCCCTGGTTCTAGTATTGTGAGAAAGAGAGAAAAATTTCTCTCTGTCAACATTTTCTACCCCATGCATAATTTTGTAGACTTCAATCATATCCCCCCTCAGCCGCCTCCTCTCCAAACTAAAGAGTCCCAAACGCTGCAGCCTCTCCTCATAAGGAAGGTGCTCCAGTCCCTCAATCATCCTTGTTGCCCTTCTCTGCACTTTTTCTATCTCCTCAATATCCTTTTTGAGATGTGGCAACCAGAACTGGACACAGTACTCCAAGTGCGGTCGCACCACTGCTTTATATAAGGGCATGACAATCTTTGCAGTTTTATTATCAATTCCTTTTCTAATGATCCCCAGCATAGAGTTTGCCTTTTTTTACAGCTGCCATGCATTGAGTTGACATTCCCATGGAACTATCAACTAAGACCCCCAAATCCCTTTCCTGGTCTGTGACTGATAGCACTGACCCCTGTAGCGTGTATGTGAAGTTTGGATTTTTTGCCCCTATGTGCATCACTTTACATTTTGCTACATTGAACTGCATTTGCCATTTCTGAGCCCACTCACCTAATTTATCAAGGTCCGCTTGGAGCTCTTCGCAATCCTTTGTGGTTCTCACCACCCTACATAATTTGGTATCATCTGCAAACTTGGCCACCACGCTACCCACCCCTACTTCCAGGTCATTTATGAATAGGTTAAAGAGCACTGGTCCCAATACGGATCCTTGGGGGACACCACTCCCGACATCTCTCCATTGTGAGAACTTCCCATTTACACAAACTCTTTGTTTCCTGTTTCCCAACCAGTTTTTAATCCATAGGAGGACTTCCCCTCTTATTCCTTCATTGCTGAGTTTTCTCAACAGTCTCTGGTGAGGAACTTTGTCAAAAGCTTTGTCAAAATCGAAGAAGAGTTGGATTTATATCCCCCCTTTCTCTCCTGTAAGGAGACTCAAAGGGGCTGACAATCTCCTTTCCCTTCCCCCCTCACAACAAACACCCTGTGAGGTACGTGGGGTTGAGAGAGCTCAGAACTGTGACTAGCTCAAGGTCACCCAGCTGGTGCATGTTGAGTGCGCAGGCTAATCTGAATTCCCCAGATAAACTTGCACAGCCCAAGCGGCAGAGTGGGGAATCAGACCCGGTTCCTCCAGATTAGAGTACACCTGCTCTTAACCCCTCCACCACTGCTCCTCCTTGATTGAAGCTGAATCCTGACAAGATGGAGATAGTGCAGGTTGGGAAAGCTGAGGTGTTGAAAGACTTTTGACAGGGTCCATCCAATCCTGTCTGACTCCGTTAAGAGTCTATACCAGACCCAGCATTGCTGCTGGAGAAGTGAGTTAATGTGGCTGTGGAAGGTGTTTTCTTCCTGCTTCATCTAGCCAGGAAGACGGCCCTCTAACCTGACTTGCTTCATCTGGCCATCTGAACCCATGCCATGGGCTAACACTATTTTCACGTACTGTACATGAGCTTACCCTTGAAATCAGCTTAGAGACTCCACTTGGTACAGAACGCCAGCTCATTATCCAGAGCTAGGCGAAGTATGCATATCATCACACATTCTGCAGTCATTTCCTGGGTTCCCCACCAGTTGCCAGGTTCAGTTTAAGGCACTGTTACATACCAAACTCTATGTTGTCTTGGATCCTCACGTCTGCAGGACCTCCCCTCCCACGCACTGCCATGGCTGCTTCGCTCATCTGATCAGGATCTTCTGCAAGTGCCAGCCGGCAAATGGGCAAGATCCGCAGCTGCCTGTACACAGATGTTCTCTACAGTGGCTCCCTTTTGTGGAATGGTCTGCCTAAGGTTAGGAAAGCTCCCGCAGTTTTCTCATTTCACAGACTATGTGAAAAAAAGAATTGTTCAGGAGGGTATTTCTATAAAGGTAATAGAACTGTGCTACAAAGGAATGGTTCAGGAAGGCTTATAAAGGTAAAGAGACTGCATTGTGCCTTTGCAGTGGGGTCTCCTTGCGTTTCCTTGTTCACACGTTTGCTCCACTGCCCACTGAGCTGTTTGCCTGCCCCCACTTCCAGGTCCCTCCCCTGTCCTAGTCAAAAATGAAGATTGCCAGTTTTGGGGGTTTTAGCCATTTAAATATAATATGCATATTCCTTGTATTGATATTGTACAGGCTGCTACCACTCTTTTTTTTACAGAAATGCCGGCCATTTCTGTAAGGTGGGGGGGAGGGAGACTCTCTCCTCCCCCAACTCCTCACAGGGATTGACGGACAGCATCTCCCTACAAAAACAAAAGGAATGGTAGCAGTCTGCACAATATCTACACAAACATCAATTTACATTTAAAGGGCTCAAAAAAAGAAGCTGGCAACCTTCAATCTTGCATTGGATGGGGGAGCAACCCAGAAGGAACAAAACCCCAAAGCAAGGAGAAAGACCAGGGTTTGCCCGCGCTCACTAACCACAGGGCTTTTGGGATCAGAGGTGCCGAAAGTGTCTCTGTACAGAAATCTCTGCCATGAAGAAAACATTCCCTCAGTGTGTGGCAGAGGAGCAGTGTATAATCAGCCTAAGCTGGGAAAACCACTCTATTTACAAACTAGCTTGCAAATGTAACTCTGTGGCTGGGATCTGAAACCTTTAACGTTCAAAACACGCAATTTCTGCAATGAGAAACATTGGTTCAAATCCTCCAAAGTAGACATGTGGCTCTTAACCTAGATCCTACAATTCACAAAAGTTGGTTTTCGGAAAGAACAAGGTTGAACACTGGTAAGATTAGTTGTGTTCTTCCAGTATGAGGTGGCTTGCTTAGCAGAACTGTAAAGGGACAGCAGAGATTTACATTTGTTTCAACCTGTTGTTAGCCCACCAATCCCGTATTGCTAACACAGAATCATAGAAACAGAGTTGGAAAAGAGCACAAGGGCGATCAAATCCAACCCCCCTGCCATGCAGGGATACACAATCAAAGCACTGATAATGTAACAAAGCCCACTGCAGATCACAGTCAAGAGAGACAAGAATTTAACTTCTGGGAGCTACAAATAATTTTATTGAAATATAACAAAATTAGACAAATGCACTTCAAGGCAGAGGAAAAGGACCATAAATACTTTACACATTTGTCTTCAAGGGTCCAACTCATATGCTACAGGAGCAAAAAAAATGAAGTGCTTGTGGGTTCCAGTCTTCTACACAACCACACATTTGCACAGAAGTCATAAGGAAAACTTTTTGCTTGCTCCAACAATAGTGATAATATTCATATTTACACCAAGTTTCACATTATAACTGTCCCTTCTAAAGCGGTCTCCAAAAGCCCTCTCTCTACCCAGTAGCTCCCACTCCCAAGAGGAGCAGGGCTACTGGAAAGCACAATAAGGACAGCATAGATGGGATTAAAAAATCCAAGCAGTCTAAATGCACAGCTGCAGTCTCAATGGGCAAGCCAGCCTGTTAGAGAAATGGACTGAAAGCAGCCGTCTGATGCTCCAAGGAGTCTGTTGCATCTTGGGAGGTTTCAAGCTAGGTAGAAATGAAGCTTCTTTGGGTAGAGGCGCCAGTTAGATTCCAGTAGGAGTGAGGTCCTCAGCAGGAGGCATACAAGTGCTAGGAGTGGCAAGGAAAACTAAAACATTGGGCAATAGTTTTCTGATCACAGAACATTTGATTGCTCAAAAGCAACAACCAATAAATGAAAATATATTATGCATGGTAGGAAAAAATGCTGATTATGGGGTGGGGTATTGCTACCAAAATTTTCATTCTCAAAATATTTCAGGACAATTAATCTTCACCACAGCACAGAGAAGAATACTCCAGTGGGAAGATGTGACAGACAGAGGAGAAGGTGCTTCTGCCAACTTTACACAGGGCAAGTTTTCAACAGGAAGCTTCTCGGTACGCAGTCTTCTAGATTCTGCTTTAGAATAAGCAGTTTCCTCCAGGTTTCAGCCAGCAACATATTGTGCACAATAATTCTAAGATGAGGTTTTACTGGTGAAAGAAGCATTGCAAACATCTCTATATGAAGTACACTCATTTTCATGATTGTGGAAACTTCCTGCTTTCTAATAAAGAGTAAAGATGACGTAAGAGTTTCCCAATTGCATCAACTGAGAATTGAACCAAAAGATAAGTCAGGCTGGGATGGGCGGAGGGGAAGTGGAGAGAGAGTATGAAAATATGGTACAGGTCCATTATCAGCACATTACGCATTTTACATTTACTGTAAAGGCAGCTTTGCATGTACTGTAGAATCATAACAGGAGTTCTGACATGGTAAAGCAGGTTCCAGCTGCAACTCAGGAAGCCATCTGGGACAGCCCTGCTTCCTGTGCTTTAAGGATCAACCCTAGCATGCACATTAGGATCAACCATGCAGCCAGCAGAGGCTGTGCAAGAGGCAAAAGGTGACTATCACATGAACAGCAAACCTTTCTTTCAACCCGGCTATAGATCTACCCTACCCTTACTAGTCTGGTTCATAAAGGATTCCCTTGCAAGTTCAGACTTGGAGACACATAAAACACAGATGTGCTGATGTTCCAGAGCAACTCTGTATGAGCTGATTAAATTAAACACTGAGGTAGCAAATTCCTGAATAACTTAGGCAGGGACATGTTCTGGGAAGGAAAAGAAGATGTGCAATGAGCCAACTTGGTACAGCCTATTTATAATCCATTTTTAAAGCCTTATTAAAGTTCTGAGGGGTTGCTAGAAAAGGCAGGTAGGCTCAGGTCTTCTGGTGGCACAGTCTATGGAACCCCCTTAAACGTTACAGCTGCCCCAGCAGGGTTGTGCATGTTCAGATCTCAGCAGTTTTAAGCCCCGAAAGTAAGAGATCTGGGATCTGAAGGCAGGTCTACCATTCCAGTGTCTTGCTTGCCAATGGAAGGAGCTCAGCCAATCCCACATTTCATCAGCACACGGTCCTTCTGAAGGAGAAGACAGCACTTTCCTTTAAAGTGCACTGCATCAGGTGAGGCCTGCCTCAAATCCTATAAATCAAGGAAACTGCTAATGGAAGATGACAGTACTTCATGATTATTTGGAAGAGGAATTAAAAACTGGGATTCGGTAGACCACTGCCTTCATCTCAGTTAAAAGTTCTTTTAGGGTTGACAGTGTAATTTAAGGGATTAAGTTACACAGAATTCTATTAGGAGAAAAAAAATTACCCTACAAGTATGCAGAACATGGAACACCCAACACACCAGCAGGATGTAAATCCCTGGATGGAACCGCAGCCTGCTTAGACAAATTGCCTCCAAGGTGATTTCCTCTTTGAGAAACTTTAACAGAAAAGCTGTGGGCATTTAGGAGAACAGCACATTTGGATATTGCAGCTGCCAGCAGGCTCCATTAATGTGCTACAGCATAGGCACTAGTCTGTAGAATATTCCAAGCAGCAATGTTGAAAGACATTGCCAGCAAAACAAGACAGCACTAGGGAGCTATTACAAGAAGAGCAAAGTCTGCATATTAGCTCATTATAAAGGAGACCTCAAAATTAAGTGCATCACAGACAGCTATCCTCCAAAAAACTATCCTCACATTTGATACTATCCCCCAAAGATGGATCAGGTATTCAGCTGACTATCTCATGGGGTGAGGTGAGGTGGGGTGGGGTGGGATGGAGGGCAGCAAGTTAGGAAGAGACATGAGAGGCTTGCTGCTCACCTTTGCTCTCATACACTGCATATAAACTGAAATGCCATTGTCAGCTTTTGGAGAAACTGATTGGGGTACTCAAAAAGCAGAACATCCTGTCAGTAAGAGGTGCAGGCTGGTTCTCCATAGTTTCAAGATTCTTGGAATCTGTTGCCATCTAAATATCACTTAGTGGCTACAAAAAAGATTTCACTTTTGACTCAGTGGAGGGAATTTTTGAGCAGGCTACAAAACAAGGTCACACATTTTATGTGACGCAGGTCCTATCCACACTCTTCCCTAGCCAACCCTATTCCCGGTAACTATCCAATTCTCAGGCATCCCCAGTGCTGCCGCTGCTGCTTCCTCCAAGCAGAAAAACTTAAAGGCAAACAGTCTGTCCGTTCTCCAGATCCATCACTCTGCAGGGACGCGTGGCTGCCTAGTGCGGTTTACATGAGGTACAGTAAAACTGGGCAAATAAGGTGCACTGACAGCACACAGTGACTGTTCACATTGCCCCGTGGCTCAGGCTTCACAGATGATAACAGGGAAGTCCACATGAAGCCGAGGGTGCTCCAGTTTCACTATGCCCTGTAACAAGAAGGAAGTGACAAGGATGAGATATTGTCACATATAATGTTTTCAAGAATTAGGCTACAAATAATCCAAGGAATGCTGAACAGAGGAACATGATAGTTCCTCACTGTTATGTATCTAAAAGCCACCATGAATGACTGAACTGTCACATGAAACGTTATGAGAATGTACTTTAGTTAGAAACTACACATGGCTGAAGCACAGGGTTAGATGATTTTGCCAGTGGATATGTTCTAATAAGGCGGGTTTCATCTAACGCAATTTTAGTAACTCAGTAATGAGATACATCAATCAAATGCCAATGAAGGAAGAAAGGTCCTTGGTAAACTTTGACATCTGAGCGGAGCAAAGTCAGTGCATATATGAACTTAACTCCACCAAATGGCAAGGCTCAGACAGCATGTGTTTCCAACAAGTTAACTGGAAAGAAGCATGCCTCAGAAAACTAACATGCTGAACAAAGACTGTGCAGTGCTACTATTGCATTTAAAGGTAACTGGACAGGAAAAAAAGCTGCAAACTAGAAAACAAGAATTTTGTGACATTTTAACCTGGAAAATGGCAATATCATATTTGGAAGCTGGTAAATTAGCAATGCACATTTTGTAACAACTGTATCAATAGGAAAGCATTCATAGTTTCTGAAGAATAGTCATCACTTTGACAAGCATTTAATTACTATAAAGGTAACTGGATGCCCAGGCCTGTATTTTCTGATAAGCCATGTCTTGCTGGCAACAGTATGCATTTATTTGCCAGTGTGCCAGCTACAGGAGCCAGAAAGATATCAACCTTCAATATTTGACTGCAACCATCACAGGAAGAAGAGTAACATTGTCGGGGCAAAATCAGGTAACCACAGGCTCAGAGCTGGATCTAAGCTTGGCCCCAGCAACACTCAGACTGGAGCTGGCTGCTCTGGAACCTCTAACTTTATACTTTAGCTCCACCCCCCCAAGCTCCACCTCCAGTCAGGTGGAGCTTGGGGGTGGGGAGGTAGAGTCAACTAAGCTAGAGAAGGGGTAGGGAACCTGCGGCTCTCCAGATGTTCAGGAACTACACTTCCCATCAGCCTCTGTCAGCATGGCCAATTGGCCATGCTGGTAGGGGCTGATGGGAAGTGTAGTTCCTGAACATCTGGAGAGCCGCAGGTTCCCTACCCCTGAGCTAGAGGGATCAAGAGCAGCAGGCTTCAATCTGAGCTTGGCTGAGGCTAGGCTTGGATCTATAAGCTGCAGGCTGCAAAGACATGGATGCAAAATGCGCTCCAGAAGAGGCACTTGGGGCTTGAGATCCCTCCAGCTCCGCCTAGATACACCACTGCAGGCTCTCTAGAACAAGACCAAGGAGGGTGCTAAGCTACACAGACACACGATGTTCAGGTAGTTCTGAATTTACTGTGAGAAAGCAGCAGCTTCCATCCTGAATATGTTAGTACTCATAAAATATGTTAGTACTCATAAAAAGTTGGGAAAATGTTCTGAGAGGAATGTAGCAAGGGAAGAAAAGAGTAATCTTCTTATCCACCAGCCAAGTGCCTGAACATCTCAGAGGTTTCACTGAAGAAAGCAACATATATTCAGCATCAACAATAACACCCACCAAACCCTGAGAAAACAGGACCCAGAAACTTAATGGACTGAAAACAAAACAGAAGCACAACTTATGATTTTAGTACAGTATTCACAATCATTAAAGGGGCCTTACTGGGTAGAGCATTTATATTTAGCAGAAGTGTTAAAGCATTTAAATATTTTTAGCCACAAAGATGCAATTTTTTCTTACAACTGCCTTCAGGCTGTGAGATACCCTCCCTGAAATCTGGAGTAGATCTTCCTTGTCCTAGTTTTTTAGGAGGTACAAATCTCTTATTTTAGAAGGTATTTTTATTTATGGTATTTTATCAATGATAGGATGATCTTCATAGGCTCTCCCCACTTCAAGTTACTGTTTTTAAAAATGTTTCCTTTCTACTGCCATGAACATGGGAAATGTAGGATGGAAATATTCTATCCTGTTCCTGTAATTCACTGGACAAACCTCTAGAAACCAGCACAAATATATTCACTGCCATATCAGATGGACTATCAGATGTTCCCCCCCCACAACCAGCTCATAAAACATACAAGTTTGCAAGATATAAAACTACTCCTTTTTTTAAAAAAAGATATAAATTCTTGCTTGTTAAAAATGCGTGTGCTGGAAACCAAGATACAATATCCCCATTTTCCTTCTGATTGTCTAACCTGAGGTATCAGGTTCTTGTGGATTCTTTTCAGCTTGGCACGCTTTCTCCCATTCTTGGTGACTATTGTCTCTTCATAAAATTCATGAGCAAGATCACCATCTTCATCATAATACATAGAGCTACAAAGGAATGAAGAATAATCATAAGTATATGTGAACATAACAATATAAGTAGAGCCTGCTGATATAAGTAGAGCCTGCTGAATCTGACCACTGGTCCATCTAGTCCAGGGGTGGCCAACCTATGGTGCTCCAGATGTTCACAGACTAGAATTCCCATCAGCCCCTGCCAGCATGGCCAATTGGCCATGTTGGCAGTGGCTGATGGGAATTGTAGTCCATGAACATCTGGAGCACCATAGGTTGGCCACCCCTAATCTAGTCCAACATAGTTTCACACAGAGGCCAACCAGCTGGTCTGGAAAGGAAGAGGTCACAGAAGTAGAGGTCTTCCCCTGCTACTGCTTCTTGGCACTGGTGCTCAGGAGTTTTCTGCCTCTGAACATGGAGGTTCCCTTTGGTTACCATAGCCATAGTAGCCATTAATGGATTTTTCCTTCATGAATCTGTCTAACCTCCTTTTACAGCCACCTGTGCTCATGTCCATCACTACCTCCACTGGCAGAGAATTCCACAGTTTAATTATTCATTGAGTAAAGAACTAACATACATATTTCTTAAACTTCTATCTATCATATCTGTTAGTCATTTTTAAACTGAAACATTCCAGACTCTCCAGTCTTTACACACAGGAAATGAGTTTCAACCTACTAACTTGATAGTCCCATACTGGACTTTTCCCAATATCATTTCTGAGATACTGCACACAGTATTACAAATGACCACAACACAGATCTATACAATATTAGCTGTTTTGTGATGCACTTGTATATGCATTACAAAACAGCTAATATTGCATGGTGAAGTCACATTTGGTAAAAAACTGATCCCATTAAAGTAATACTAGGCAATGTTTGTTGCAGACATATATTTGCTAGCTTTTCATCCTGCCCTTGCATTACAACACAATAAGGACCAGATGTAATGTACGAACTTTTATCAGGAAGAATAATTTTCACAGGACAGTTACCTAAAGCTAAGACAATTAAGAGACCTATGACACTATCTTTTAACCCTTATTTAGAGAACTTCTACACCACTGGCTCAAGGTGGTTCAGCTAAAACTATACGGCTATTAAATATCATTTGAAATAAGTCCCAGCATTTAAAAAGCTATTAAAAACAAGCTTTGGGAATGCCTACAGATTTCAAAGATGCTCATGTACTTAAGAGTCTCAAATTAATTTTGAGGAATTGCAATGTAGGGTATTTACAGCGTGAAATATATATCATCTGTCTATCTGCTCAGTGCTCATCTGGGCATGCTACTCTTTTCCTTCTTCTGCTTTCTATCTGGTCTCTCCTTCAACAGCACCATACTGTTCTTTCCTTTTGCCTAGACTGAAGAAACAATGCAGAACTATTCAAGTTGGGTCATGCAGCTAAACTTTTATGTTAACAAAAGTTTGGCTTGCACATACAAAATAGGCCTCTATTTCCAGTTAAAAATATCCCCACGTACATAGTTATTTACAGTCTAAGCTTTGAAGAGAAATCACTGGATTGAATTATTAAAGATGTTCCTGATTTAACTGCTAGCAGGAGATTTATGGCATCCAAACAAGAACTATGAATACCTGCAGGTTTGGAGACAAGATCAATAAGGATCTCATTTACCAGGTGATGAATATGAGTCACTACCAATTTGTGCACAGCAGGCAGATATTTTGACAAATTATGGTATGGCGAAAAAAGGAAAAATAAACTCAATGCTATCAAAAAGATGATTACTTCTGAGGAATCCATAATCTGCCACAATAGATTCCAGGATGCCTTTGTGTAAAAAGATTTCAGCGTAACCTTCAAGCATAGTCCTAACTTATAGCTGCTGTTTTATATTTTTGAAAGGAAAAGAACTTTGTTAAACTAACAAAAGCCAACTTGAATAAGAATTGATTCATATACTGTCAAAGGCTCTCGCAGCTGACTGTTGTGGGTTTTCTGGGCTGTGGTCTGATAGTTTTCGCTCCTAATGGTGCATGACATGCTCTGAATATGCCAGCCATAAATGTGGCCAAAATGTTTAGAGCAAAAACTACCAGATCACAGAGCCTGGCAAACATACAGCCAGTTGAGTTCATAATTGAAATTTAACTTACAGAAGAATTATGACCATTTCAGTTGAATGAGCATTAAAAGCAGCTATAATTATGCACTTTAATTTCTTTATACATTTTGAATTAAAATCATCACTTCTATGTAAAAAATTATGACCATGTAGGTAGGATGTCTTCCACTTTTATGCAGCTGTCACAGGACTACAGAAGGTATTTCTGCCAAGCAGATGAGACATCCCTCACTGTCTTAATTCAGAGACAGCTGAAGACTTTTGCATTTCTGTTCTGTTTCCAGTTCATGTCAGATCAAACTTCTGCTGAAATGTTCAGTATTCACATTTCAAGGCAGACTAAGGGATGTCATCCTGCACTTTATACTTAATGCTGACCAAAGGAGGGGGGCAGAGAAGATATGAGGAAATGGTCAGGATTTTTTTTATTATTTGTCCTTCACTTATATCCATGATCTATAATTGTAGAAACACTGCAGCAAGTCTGCCAGCAATCTATTTGATTCAACAATACTGGGCCACCTGCCCAACACAAAAGGAGATACATCATTACTTGGGAGGAAGCTAGCAAACATGCCAGAGCTAAAACACATGTGGCAAAGAAACAGCAGTGCAGAAACAGAGCAGATTGGTGGAAGGGAAATCAACTCTTAAACACATCTCAGAAAGTTAATAAGATGCCCAAATTCTTCCATTAGTACAAGTTCCAACCTGTATAACTAGTTCATAAACCAATAGTTCCCGCCACAAACCAAAACAACAAACTTTATATTATGAGTGTGCTCCTGAGAGTTGTAGCCTGTTGTAGCGATGTATTTTAGGTACAGAATTCATTCTAGCATAAAATACCCAGCATCAACAATAATTTGTGAAGAAAGGTACTGTGAGCCAGGGCAGTCTAGTTTCATTCAACAAGACATCAATGACAGCAAAAGATAAATCGGTCTATTCACTGATGAAATACGTCAGTTGATTGCCTGTTACCTGACCATGGATAAGTGATAAATAGTTCATGAAGCCACGAATGCCACAGTTCAAGTAAAAACCAAAGGGAAGAACTGTCCGGTACATTTCTCCTATTAGCATAATTCTTACTAAACAATGTTAATGTTAACCCGTTTTTTAAAAATAATGTTATTATTAACTTTATTGTTAGCTGTTTGCTTTTGGGGCCTCAGCGTAAGTGCTGCCGTTACTACTTTCTATATTTAGCATCTAGGCACTGCATAGAAAAGAAATAAGAGCGGTCGTCTTGGCCACCGGATCAACCGTCCAGCCAGGCCACGGCAGCCTGGTTCGCTAAAGACTAGCAGCGCCGAACCGGCTTCCAAGAGACAGAGAGAAAATAACTCGGCGCCACTAGAGGGAGCTCCTCTGCCACTAAACAGCCACGCCGATGAACCGGGTGGAGAAGAGCATACCGGCCTTCGAAAAGTGCTGCTTCAGAGGAGGTGTGCAGCATAACAGCCCATTCGGAGGGTGGACTCTGCGGAGACGGCCCCCCAGAAAAGCAAGCCGGCTTCTGCACCCCCCCAAAGACGGCCAGTCCGGGGCAGCGGCTCAAAGAAGGTAACCCCCACCCCATCCCGAGAGAGGCGGGAAGCTTCGGGTCCCCTCACTCCAAGGCTGGCAGCCGAGGGTGCCCACGGCCCGCAGGAGGACGCGGCGCATATCTCCTCTAGAGGAGTCCCAGCAGCTGAAGTGTCCCGCCCAGGGAGGGCCGAGGGAGAGCGGGAGCTGCCCCCGAGAGGCCGACCGTCTTGCTGGGCACGGCCAGGTCCACCTTCCGCCTCCAAACAGACGCCCCGCCCCCCTCGCAGGAGGGCCCCGCTTGAGCCCCGCTCTCCTTACCCCCGGCGGGTGAAGACGAAGGGGGTGGCCGAGCACAGCCCCCGCGCCCGGGCCAGCGCCTGATCCCCGCCCGGGCACTCGGAGCCGCCGGGCCCGCCCGAGCCGAAAGGCCACAGACCTCGCGACTTGGAGCCGCTGGCGCCCATCGCTCAAAGCGGCGGCATGACAGGGGAGATGAGCGGGCGGGGGGAAGGGAGGAGCCACCCGGTGCCTCCGGGGAACCCAACGACAGTGCCTGCTCCCCACCCAGGATACCCCTCCCCTTCCTCTACACGCAATTTCCGGCTCCAGGACCTCCGGAGGTCCGCTCTGCGAAGAGAGACGGTGGCCGCCGATCGCGACGGGGTGGGGGTACGCCGAATGGGTTCTTCCACGACACTTCCGGTCCCCAGTTGACGTTGAGGGCATTCCACGTGGGGTTGACTCGGCTCGGTGGACGTGCAGAGGAATAATTGTGATAAGAAGCAGCAAAGCAAGCAGTGCTACAGGCCCCCTATTTGCGACACTGTCTTGAAATAATATTTACCAACATTCTTTTCCCTTGGACGGACTTCTGTTTATTTATTATACTTTATATATTTGTACCCTACTCATCCCTGACCACAGCCAGGGTCGGGGCGGCTAACAACACGTGTATAATATGTTTGACACTGTCACAGGCCTTTCTTACACATGCTGTCATAACACACCATAGCCTCTAAGAACATAAGAACAAGCCAGCTGAATCAGACCAGAGTCCATCTAGTCCAGCGCTCTGCTACTCGCAGTGGCCCACCAGGTGCCTTTGGGAGCTCACATGCAGGATGTGAAAGCAGTGGCCTTCTGCGGCTGTTGCTCCCGAGCACCTGGTCTGTTAAGGCATTTGCAATCCCAGATCAAAGAGGATCAAGATTGGTAGCCATACATCGACTTCTCCTCCATAAATCTGTCCAAGCCCTTTTTAAAGCTATCCAGGTTAGTGGCCATCACCACCTCCTGTGGCAGCATATTCCAAACACCAATCACATGTTGCGTGAAGAAGTGTTTCCTTTTATTAGTCCTTATTCTTCCCCCAGCATTTTCAATGTATGCCCCCTGGTTCTAGTATTGTGAGAAAGAGAGAAAAATTTCTCTGTCAACATTTTCTATCCCATGCATAATTTTATAAACAAACCGTGAAATGAGAACTTTGTGAGAACATCCCTTCATGTTTTCCTTTCTAATAAATGTTGCAGTTTAATTTTAGGGTTCTGTGGGTTTTCCACGTTGTATGGCTGTGTTCCTGTAGATGCAAGTGAGACGTCAGGAGAAAATGCTACTGGAACACAGCCATACAACCCAGAAAACCCACATCACCCTAGTGATTCCGGCTGTGAAAGCCTTCAACAAGTTTAATTGTACTTTTTATTTTCAGATTCTAATCTGAGCACCATGTAACAGTAAACTTACAATTTCATTTTCCTAAAAATTCCTGCTTATTCCACAAAATGTTTACAAAGTTTGGTTATGGCAACAGTTATTCACAGTGCTAATGCATTTTTAAAAATCAGTGCCGCGTTTCACAATAACATTTTGTGTCTTTTAGAGGACAAATTGTGAATTACAGAATTTTAAAAACCTGTCTTCAGCCTTGGCTCTAGTCAGTTTTGTTTAAAACACTCATCCATTTCCTCTAGTTGTGAGAGTGAGGGATTGGGAGGAGCTTACAAGTGGAATACTAGGGCCTCTCTTCATCTAAATCTGGCAATCTGTATAGATTAACGGATTAATGTTTGAGATGTTGCATTTAAAACTCATTCTCTTTCTGCTTCTACATTTCAATACATTTGTGTACCAAATTTTTGAGCTATTTCTCAGTCTGGAATTTGTCTCCTACTTGTACAAAACACACTCCACCTCTCTTTAAATTCGTGATGGGTAAATTTTTAATTGTTGCCATTGCTGCATATTAGGCAACTTTATTTTCCCATTCTTCTGTGTAGAAGCAGACCTTTACTTTCCAGTTTGCTGCATAGATCATTCTACCCACTGTCGCCCTTGTAGTCCAGAGTCTTGTTTCACACAGTGGCCAACCAGCTGCCCTGGGTGGCCAACAAACAACGTACACAGGCAAAAGTCTTTCTCTGGTGCTACCTCCTTGAACTGGGTTTCCAGGGTTTTTTGGGTCCATTTATGAAAGTTCCATTTACTTCACTTGGCTAGTAGTCACTGATAGACCTCTCAGATTAGACCAGGGGTAGGGAACCTGCGGCTCTCCAGATGTTCAGGAACTACAATTCCCATCAGCCCCTACCATCATGGCCAATTGGCCATGCTGACAGAGGCTGATGGGAATTGTAGTTCCTGAACATCTGGAGAGCTGCAGGTTCCCTACCCCTGGATTAGACCATAGATTGATCTAATACCCTTTTAAAGCCTTCTTTTCCTTGTAGCCATTACTAAGTTCTAAGGCAGTGAATTCCAGTAAAACGGTGCTTCCTTTCACTGAGTTTAGTATTATGGGAGGAGGAAAAGTTCTCTCTATCCACTGTTTCCACTCCCTACATAATTTTTAATCCTCTATCATGTCTACTCCCCACCTTAGTCACCTTTTAATAGAATGAAAATTCCTAAAGTCTTCACTTTTTTCAAAGGGAAAGTACTCTAACCTCTTACCCGTATTTGTTTTGGTTGCTCAACCTGTTGCCAGGGACATCTGATGGCGATTTTGGGACGACCTAGTGCACACTTGTGAGGATCCATGCTTTGTAACCACATTGTTGTGCCACTGTGGTGCCCCAATGTATTGGATCCATTATGTACTCAGATCTGTGGCTAGAGGCATGATATATGATGGTGTGATTTTGTGGTGACCTACTGTAAAAATCATGAGGCTTAATGCTTTGCAACTACGTTTTTGCACCACTGTGGTGCCACAATGCATTGGATCAATGATTGTTGTGTTCAGATCTATCACTAGGTACATGACGTGATCTGATGCTGATTTTGGGGTGATCTAGAGCAACAATTCTGAGTCTCTATGCTTTGCAACCACGGTTTTGCTCCACTCGGTTGCCAGGAAGCATTGGATGTATGATTTTTATGGTTCTGCCTGTGGAATGGTCTACAGACTCATGGTGGTTTGGTTTTGTTTTCAATGTAAATTTTAAAATTAATTTTATGCTATTGCAGCACCACAAAGTGTCGGATCCACTTTTTTATAGTCCATCCCAGTCCTCACTTCCACATGTGATTGAATACAGGTTTGGGAGGAGGTCTCCTTTAAAAAGGGGAGGATTCACAACTGTGTAGATCCCCCTTTGCTCTCATTTCTTTTTAAACCCTGTCCCCTGTCAGTTGCAGCAGTGAACGTAATTGGGGAGATGTTATTATTTAAATAATCTGCAATGTAAGCACTTGACACCCATTAGTTTTATTTGGCCTTTGAATTAATTCTTGTGCATGTGTATTATTCTTGCCTGCACACGGGGGAAAGTTGGCATGCACATAAATCTTGTTTCCTTGTATTTTCCTCAGGGAGGATTTGGAAGAGATTTCTACTTCTACTAGCAGTAAAGCCTGCTGTAGGGTAAGCAATACAGCAGGCCTAGATAGGACAGGGGTGAAGGCATGTAGGAGACTGATCAGCTGGCTGGGGGGCTTGCTGAGGGTGGGGAGCTGGGAGGGCTTCCTCAGCCCACGAATCAGCTGATCTGTGGGTCAGGGAGCTTGCTGGGGGAGGATAGGAGGGCTTGTACAGCACTCCCCCGGCCGGGGAGAGGACTGCTCCCTTATTGATGGAGGGTCGTCATGGGACATTCAATCCCTTAGCATTTTATTATTGGTAAAATGTGTACCTGTCTCATGGGACAGCCATGTCTCTAATGGGAGAGGCTTTCTGGAAAGTTGGCGGTCTTTTTGACCATTTTTCTTTTGTCTCAGCAGCAGAGGCGTAATTAGGAAAAATGGAGCCGGGTACACAACAGGGAGACTTGAACTCAGCTTTTCCACATCCAGGTATATAGCATCAGGCAAGGTATTTCCACACAAATTAGCTTAAAACTGGGACCATCTTTTTTAGTAGAGATGCCTCAAGAGTTCACTTTTTGATTTTCAGGACAAAGCTGGTAAGTTTCAGGTAGTAGTTCCCCAAACCTTCTCGTATGGGACTGGTTACTCCTACTGTTTTGTATCTTTGTTTCATCCTTTCCATTAATGTACCATCACCATCATCCTGT
Organism: Sphaerodactylus townsendi; assembly: GCF_021028975.2. Classification (NCBI taxonomy): domain Eukaryota; kingdom Metazoa; phylum Chordata; class Lepidosauria; order Squamata; family Sphaerodactylidae; genus Sphaerodactylus; species Sphaerodactylus townsendi. Next base: position 69,138,187 of record NC_059427.1, on the reverse strand, counting down.
GAATAATTTCAAGGCCAACCCAGCTTATTAGGAGTTACATAGAGATTTATATATTGAGCCTTTATATATTCAGTTTGTGTTTCATGATGACACCACTAAGGCTAAATAAAGCAATATAGCTTCCTGAAACAGCAAGCATTATTGAGTCCCTTTCCAGCAATCACTGAAAAACCGCTAAGGAGTGCTTCTTGCCACAGCTGAAAATATTTCTGAAAAGAACCCCCTTTCCTTCAGCTTAGTCTTATTTGACAGCACAATTCTAGGACACAGTTAACCAGCAGATGGTGCACAAGTCTGACCGAGTCAATAAGCTTGAAGGATTTTGCCGGGCTCCAAGACAAGTATTATAAGGAAGCACTTCTGTTAGTGTACATATCAATGGCATTAGTGCATCTGTCCTGAACTAGTCAGTGTGATATATTAGACAGCATGTGCAGTCTCGTACAGCTCCAGCAGCCACAAAAGGACTCCTCCTGGCAGCTGATGTCTGGCTAGTAGAATCATGCCTTCCCTGCCAAGACCTCTACAGCAAAACATGGTATGATAGAAGAGCTTTGGTAGCACGAACCTGTGCTAGAGGGCATATGTGTACAGCAGCTGCTGCCAAGACAGCTGATGCAAAGGACATAATAGGTTTGATTTATGAAGACTTATTACATATCTTTAGATCAGGGGTAGGGAACCTGCGGCTCTCCAGATGTTCAGGAACTACAATTCCCATCAGCCCCTACCAGCATGGCCAATTGGCCATGCTTTAGATACTGCCATCACCATTATACAGAATGGTTCATGTTATATATAAAGGGATGCCATTACAACATTCACTCTCAACAGGTTCTGTATCTAATGTATGTCAACAACAGATGGGTCTGTCATTTGTTTACTTTTATTATTAAAAATCATTGCTCCTTAAATTAACATTGTGAGAAAATGAGAAAGTATTTGCCATGACCAAGAACATTTTTGATGATTGTATGGTCATTATTTTAGCCATTTTCTACTTGGTATGGATAGCTAGGACAAATCTATAAAAGCAATTTTTCAAGTGTCATAGACATTGGGGTGATCCTCACTTATCAACCCCATGGCTTGCCTTTGTACCAACAATTTCCTTGATGGCATATTAGAAAAAGATGGGTGGTCAACGTTAGAACACACAACATAAGTATGCCACCATGGGAGAAAATTTAGCCCTGAGTTCAGGGTAGTTGGAATTCTTGCTTCAAGGGGAAAGACCTGCATATTGTCAAAACAAGAACACTTGCATATTGTCAAAACAAGAAACTGATCCCAAAAGAATGAATGCACCAGACATACTTCATCCCCTGAATCTTTTATTGATTCACATAGAAACAGCACCATTTACATCTTGAGCAGCTGATTTTTTTTTATCCTCTGGGTGCTCATTTTAAACTGCATTCTTCAATAGGACCTGCTACTGCTAAATAAGCATAGTTTTTTCTAAGTGCTTGCTCTGAACAGTGTACTTCACTTTTCACAGAACATACGAATAGATTTGCTCAAGCTTTATAAATATAAGCAGTGTGACTTGCTTTAGCGTACAGATACAATCCCCCAACCAGGAAGTATAGCTACTCCTCATGGGATTCCTTGAGCGGTCTTACTCAAATCAAGAAAAGCCCCTTAGATGCATGCCAGTGTCTGTCAAAAGCATGCAGGTGGATGTGTGCATGCACACATTAGACACAGCCAAAGAAATAGCTGTGCTCGCAGAACAGACATCTTCACCCTCAGATTTGTCCCTCCGCTCAACATTTTTCATATATACCTACATAAGGGATAGTGGAATAAGAAAAGTGATCAGCCTATCTCCAGTTTCACAAATATGTGTTTTTGGAAGATGGTTCTATAGTCTTTTTTCTTTTACTGTCCTTGCCCGGGGGGGGGGGGGGGGGCATCAAACTAAATGGCAATTCTAAAGTAAGCACTGAAATTAGAGTAAGAGCAGAGAAATTTGCTAGAAACTCTCTTGCTTTCCTTTGGGTTACTATTTCTTTGGCATTTTGATTCTGACTATATGCTACCAAGGGCTATTCAGCTGTTTTCACCTTGTATTTCTATTGACCTGAGTGGGAGGACATTTTATTTCTCCCCTTGTTTTTGTATGGTCACAGCCCAATACTTCTAGCTGGTAGGAACCTTCTAGCAGTCCTACCACATTATATGGAATGAGAAAAAGTAGATAAGATTGACCAATCTATTCAGTCCTTGAGCCTTCACAATCAGATTCCCACCAGAAATACAAAAGAGGTTTTTGGGAAAAGTGCTCACCAGGCTGAATTTTTGGGTCACTATGGTTAACCCTGCTCATGTTAAACCCCTACACTGGCTGAAAACAACATTGAGCCAGTCTGCGCATACAAAAATGGCATCACACTCCTCACTGCCACAGACGTACTCTTTTTTTGCATCTTTACACTCATACCACAGGTAACTCCTACCTGATCCCATTGTGCCTTCCACTCAGCATCTCTATTAACCATTCACTCCATTAGGAGCAGACATACATGCACCCATTCACTGGCTCACCAAAGGAACCAGACATCTATGTAGCCCATCTCCCATCCCCCTGCCCTTCCAAAGAGATACATTCAGTCCACAGAAACTCCTAGGATTGCTTCACTGAAGTCTACTTGGTGTCATCACTTTTTTGTATCCAGCATTTTATCCCTGCTGGAGTGCTGGGTCTGGAATGGGCACCTCAACCCGGAGTCCGGGTGGTCAGAGCCTCCTGAATCTTTTGACGGCAGTGGGTATATTTTTTCAGGATCTGCCTGACATGCTCTTCTTCTTCACGTTGCAGGATACGTAGGAAATTCTTCAGTTCCGGCATACTAAAAGCATCCCACTGCAGAAGAGTGAGAGAAAAGTAGTGACAGAACTGACATTAATTTAGAAAGAAGAATCTATGCTTTAAAATTACAGAGGAAAAAGAGATTTGGGCAAGAGCAGTTCAAGTAGTAAAAACTGCAGGCATGCACCAGTAAATATGCACAAAATGAATAATCAGCAACACTAAAGGACCACAAACTCTATAGTGAAACATGTACACACAAGTCTAGTGTTCAGAGTTTTAGAGAAGATTTATGCTAGTGTATGCAGTGGCTTTTCCCAAGAACCACTCCAAACCTAACTCTTCTGTCAAGTCTTTGCTGTATTCTTCACCAACTGTATGAATAAGACTCAACATACCAAAGGATTCCACGATGTGTTCCGGTCATCTGTCTTTTTTTTTTTTTAATGATCATGCATACCACTTTATAAGCTCTGCTAATCACCCTGTGCTCTACAACTGAGTCCCTACACCATTTTTAATGGGGCAGTAGAATACTGCAGAGGACGCCCCTTAAACCTGAATGCACAAAGCCTAGATTTCTGAACTCTCACCAAAGGCTTTAGAAAAGTAAGACTACTAAAGGTGCAGCTCTTCACCCTAGAAAACTCATCCCTGGGGTGCATCAGACAACTGGCTTCTTTAAGAACGTGGCAGCTGTTCTTAAGCAGCAGAGTGCAACTGGCTAATATTCTCATCCTGGACAGACAGCCATGCAGAAAGGAAGTCTGAGTGCTTGCATGTCATCTTCTTTCTGGCCAGGCAGAGGAAAGAGGTGCCAGGTGTTCAGTGTCAATCTATAGCTATTGGCCTTGCCTGCTACAAAACAGATATGTATCCAGTCCTATGCAATGTAGCACAGGCCTCAGATGTACTCGATAAAAAACAAATACTCACATTGACTTCTCCTGTCTCGTTCTCCTTTAGAACGAAGCTAAGCGCTTTCTCACTAGGGCCAGCCAGCAGTCGGAGACGCAGAGGTTGCTCCTCATCAGAAAGTTTGCGAAGGTACACTGATACGTAAGCATATAATAAAATAATTAAATAGGCAGCTCAATTAACTCAGTCAAGAGAGAATTTTTTTTTAACTTTCACAGTTCATTTCCTCTACAAGAATGTGCTTCTAATCATTCATTTTTTAGTTCTAGGGATGTGCAACAGTGAACAGATCATGAACAAAGGCTGTGAGGCAGATTCACCTACTTTTTCTTCCTGCCCATTCCTGTTAATATAGAGCATGATACTAATGTGCCCCTAGATCCAGTGAACAAAAGGTGTTGGGGGAGTACAAATCTTCTGCCTTCCCCATCAGCTGCAGTCCCTTCTGATTCTGAGAAAAGACTCCCAACTTGGAGTCATGGGAGCCAATTGAACTAATAAGGCTTGCAGTGGAAGGCAAACTGAACCTCTTCCCTCATCGCTCAATGAAGCTTGTGGAAGGAGGAGGAGAGGGTCATCTATCTTCCTCCTTTGCATATCTCAGTGCAGTCCTTGAGCCATGGGGAAAGGTGGGCTTAAACAGTTGGGTCATCTTTGGCAACTGAAAACTAAAATGAAGAATGAACCAACTCTTTCCAGTAGACAGAAACTTTTATTTTCTTGGTCCTCAGAAAGGACTACCCAGACAATGACTACTTAAAAGCCAAAATTTAGAAGCCTAGAATAGCAGCAACTTATATTCTCTGGAAGATGGGGTGGAGAGAAAAAAAGAACAAGTATAGTACCTTGATCATCTTTTTCTGTTCTCTCGAAGAGGGCAAACTTGCGGGGGTTGTCAACTACCATGAATTTCTTCAGCAGGGCCTCTATGACTTCACTGGCACACGTACGAGATATTATATGCAAGTGCTTGATTGTGTCCTTAGGTAGGTAGAATGACGTGCGGCGCTTTACTGCTTGGCTGCGCGAGGAGCTCTTCCTGGAGTCTTGGATTGAAGGTGCCTTTTTATTGGCAGGTACTGAGACAGGCCGGATCAACTTTAATTGTACCTTGATGAAGCCAGTATAGGAACCATCTTTGTTCTGTAAGAAGAGAGATACAGTAAACTACGTATGGGGGCAGGCACACTGTATAAAAAAAAGGGGCAAGAACATAACCAAGCTTACATCACAGCCTCTTGAGGCAAGGAAACCAAAGTAAATTAACACAAGTTCATAAGAGCTTTAGGTGCAACCTCTGCCAAAACAGCTTATTTGGGCTGGACTTCTGCATTGAGTGAAGCTACTGCAGAATAATACAAGTTAGGGATGGCTAATATACACCTGAAATGGTCACTACATAACAGTATCTGATGTAAGGTTTTAGCAGTCAGGCTGGGAAGGCAGGTACAGAATGTGAAGCTCAGTTACTGGCTTATCACTTGACCATGAGTTATAACTATCCTGGACTTACCAAACTCATGAAGAGGTTGCTGTTGATCTGGCTGTTGTATTCTTTTATCTTCTGCTCGATTTCAGTTTGGGACAAAATAGGCTTTTTCCAGTCAATCTGCTCATCCTGTAGAAAAATTAGTCTGTGATTAATCTATACTTCATGAGAGGTTAAACATCACAAATCTCTAAATTACCTATAGACTATTCCCTAATCCCCATGATTCAGAAGAAGGTATGATAGGTTGAACTATCCACACATCCTGCTTATGACCACTTAGATTTCTTTAACTACGGTAACAGGATGAGGCTTGGTTTTCCAGTGCCAAGCAACCAAGGCTCCATAGCTCCATAAATTCTCCCACCTGACTGCTATTAATGAGTGCTCTTGCACTCTAACAAATGCCCAATGTGAGGAACAAAGAACTTTAGCTTTCTTTTTCTACCACTCACAGGTTTTCAAAAGACAAAAGACAATATGCTTTATCTCTTCCGAGCAGGGTTTTTGTAGGAGGAACCGACAATGTGTTACTGTTGCTACTGCCCTATGTGAGGGGGAGACATGATCACACTCATCGTCCATAAAGCAGACAAGTTCCTTTTCCTCATACAGGTGTCTACAGCACACAAGCAAAACACCATCATTTGCAAAAGTCAGCACAAAATCCAACACCTATCTCCCCAAAATTCCATGTGAGGTGTGACACAGATGTTCAGATCCATGTATGTATGAGTGTGTATATAATTATACTGTAATCCAAGGACTAAAGCCCTCTACAGAGATTTCATCTCACAAGACAGAGAGATCCCCTTGCTACCATCCAATTGGAGCTGTACTACTGGTTCAAGATTACAATTACGCTTGCAATCTAAATGGGCACTCTTGATACACATGTACCTCAGTTTCTCAGCAGATACTCCTACTGAATCCAAAAACTCTTCTTCAGACTTCTCAAAACACTTTTCAGAATGGATACAAGAACTGTTTGAAAGATAAACAGCACATACCCATCAGAGGCATTTCCATTTTTGGAAATTCTCATACTAAACCCCACAACTACCTCCTTAATTCAAGAGAGTTTAAGAAGCAGCTGGAGATCCTGAACTGATAACTTCTGTAGACGAATACCAAAATCTGAGATATTTGTATGCATGCCCTAAGTCCTTAGGTAGTAACAATGATCAGCTACAGGGGAATGAGTTGGAATTCACTGTATCATATTGCAATTACCAGCCCACTTCCCAACTCACTTTCTCAGCTTTCTGTAGGCACTATACATGTGGATGTATCAAGAGAAACTGAAATAATCATACCACACCTTTAAGTGTTTTGCCAATCTCGGAACATGGCAGTGTACTTGCCTCATGATTAAAATACAACATCATATTGAGAACAAGAGTCCTGTAACAGAACAGAAAGGCTGCAAGGTATACTTATGCTTCACGTGCAAACTGCAGCACCTAACCACAACATGGATTCCCTGAAGCTGCTAAATAGGGGTTAACCTCGTCTTTCCAGCTCATAAGCATTCAGTTGGTGGTAGAGAAACAATGCTCGCAAGAACACACTTTATGAGCTAAGTTTTGAGAAGGAAATATTTTTAGAGAATGATGTTTTATCTAGGGACTTCCAAAGAATTGTAACTTTTTTTGAAAGAACAGAGGACATGATGATTTAGAGATTTTACGTTTTTAAATGCTAGAGTGCTTTCAGAAGACTATCAGTGAGCAAATAAAAATACTTAACGCAAAGATTTAATGCCTGCGTCTATACCCCCAGCTGAAAGCCAGGAGTGTCCATCACAAATATCAACAGACGGATACCCTGCAGCTCCTGTATGAACACGTACGACCATGTAAAATTATGTAGAATTATGGACCATCTTCCAAATGCATACCAACTGGTTTCTCTTTCACTGATTTTCAGTAGAAGTTAGTTGCTCCCTGTTGCATCAGCCAGCTTTTCTGTTGACATCACTTTTTGGTGGGGGAAGGGAGGCTGTGGGGGAAATCCAAATGAGATCACCACAAACCAATGAAAAATCTCTAGGGATTACTGAGAACAACTTCCTTTCCCACCGCATAGAAGCAGCAGATCACATTTCCCTACAGAGTCTTCCAAGTAGCAACATACAATCATGCTGTGCAGTGAACCAAAGTTGAATATCATGCAAATTTAACAAGATAAGGATAACTGTCCAATAAGAGTTAATATAGTACAGTGATTTCAGTACCAGGTTTGTATGTGATGATCGCAGACTCAAATCCCTTGCAAGCTATGAACAGAAATTGGAAGTTTTGAGAAAACTGTTCCATGTCTTAAGATGGCTGTGAGCTAAAAGTGCTCTGACTTTCTGGGAGGTATGCAAATCTAGTAAATCGGTATTTTTAGTCATAAGAGCCACTTGGCAGTCATGTGTTAGGAAGGGGTTGGCAATCATTGTACCACAAGAGAGTTTGTGAACAATTCTTCCCAAATTGGAATTTCAGTGCCCAAGGAGTTCTGCATAGCTCATATATTACTTCGCTGTATCTTTCACATATGCAAGTGCCAACTCTAGTGCTAGAGCTTGACGCTGGGTTGCAGCTCTATCTTTGAAAATGAAACAGAATGCTCCGAGACCAACTCCAACAAGAATCCAAAAGTCCAGAGAGGCAATATTTTACTTGTACTCCTCATGTTTACCTAGGACCCATGATTAATGTTCATGTGTGACAATAAATATATAAATGAAAGGTTATTTGTTTACTTCACTTATATCCTGCCTTTCTCTCTAATGGTGATCCAAAGTGGCTTTCATTGTTTCTGTCCATGCTGCAACCCTGTGAGGCAGGTTAGTCTGACAGTTTGTGACTGGCCCTAGGCTGACCAGCAAGCTTCCACAGCAATACGAGGAATCAAACCTGAGTCTCCACTGGCTTATATAGTACATAGGTTTGGATCCAAACCATGAGGTTGGATTCAAAGAAGACTTTTCTTTCACATGAATCCTTTTTCCAGGGGCTGACTAACACCTTTGCGTTCTAATCTATGTGTTTGCAAATGCTTTGCAATATTTAGCCTGTGCCCACAAACTGCTCTCCTCCTACTTTATAGCTAAAGGTGCCAAGTCATTTGTCCAGACACTGCATAAAAATCCATTGCTATACTACCTTCAACAGCAACAGTGACTGCTATTCTAGATACTTCTTATAACATAGGCAGGAAAATATTTTCCGCAACCATATCAGTTAAAGGGGAATACTACTACTTCACCCTATTAATATGCTCACATTTCATATCAGTCTAAGATTTTGGGAGAAACAAAGCATTAGAGTTGTAATGTTTTAATCTACCCGCTACTCCAAACAGTTGCACCATTTTACTGCAGTCCATTAACCAACTCTATTGCAATCTCAAAATTGGATTTTTTGAGCCACAACTCACAACCGGAAGGAAAAAGCATTTATGCATTGCACACAGAATCCATAGGAACACAGTCTGGCTTTTGTTGGCCCGGTGTATGGGAGAAAGCTGGCATTTGCCCTCCCCCGCCCCCAGTATTGCCTTTGGTATACACTTCCCTTGGCGCTCTTGTGGTCAACAATTTCCACTATTTGTTGCCCATCAGTTTACCTGATAGACTACAGTTCTGAAGAAAAACAATTTGCCTATTAATATCTGCCATGCAATTCTGTGCACACAGATTCTGACAAATCCTGTGAAACCTGGATGGTGACTAGATTCTGAGAAGTTGGGAGGAACAGGGTGGGGAGGATTTCCCATGCACAAAAATCTAATCCAAGGGGAAAAAATGGGAAGTGGCTGTATCCTGTGGAAAAAAAACAAGAGGAAGTCTGCAAGGGTGGGACAACATAAATGGGAAGACAGCTCTGGCTAGCATAGGAAGAACTCTCCTAGCTGGGCAAACGAAGTTAAGGACATTTGTACCTTATTTACAAGACAAAAGAAATCTGGACTCAGCCCCAGTATGTAGAGAACTGAATTTCACATCCAGTGGAATTTTTAGTACACTACATCTTAGGTCTTGAGCCTTAAGCCAATAAACGGACTCTGTATTGTTGAACAGTAGTGTTTATTGATAAGCATCAGAGCACCAAAGCTTGGCAAAGCCAGTTCTGACAAACCTGATTTTTGCCATCTCCTTTATTCTCTGCAGTTCCCCAATTCCCAAGAAATGATGAAAAACAGTCCTGAGGAGCTGAGGCGCCCTAAGGTCTACGGCAGATAGTAAGATAAAGCCATCTGGCTTCCTGTCCCCATGAGATAACAGATGTGGCTCTGTTTCCCATGGGACAAGGGTGTCAGGGGAAAGCCTAATTATCTACAAAGTTTGTGAAGCCATAACGTCAAATGTATTGTCGAAGGCTTTCACGGCCGGATTCAACTGGTTCTGGAGGGTTTTCCAGGCTGTGTGGCCGTAGTCTGGTGGATTTTGTTCCTAATGTTTCGCCTGCATCTGTGGCTGGCATCTTCAGAGGTGTATCACAGAGAAAAGTCTGTTTCTCACTGTGTCTAAGTGAGAAGGGAAAGTTTAGTGTGGTATATTGTCCATGTCCCAGGGTGGGAAACTAATCATTAACTGTTTGGGTGGGACTTGCTATGCAAAGGTGTGGTTGAGTGCATTGTATTGTGGGTGGGGTTATCAGTCCATTTTTTAAGTACTGGGAGCCAGGCCCTGCTAATCTTCAAAGTCTCTTCTTTCTTATTGAAGTTGTCCTGGTGTTTGTGAATTTGTGAAGATGCCAGCCACAGATGCAGACGAAACAGACAAAACAATAAAAAGATAGGGACAAAATCCACCAGACCACGGCCACACAGCCCGGAAAACCCTCCAAAACCATAACATAAAGATCAAGGAAAGAATGCCACAGATGGCTGTGATAACATATTGCAGGCTGGTTACATATATCTTTTAGCAGCATTGATTTGTAGTGTTAAACAGTTACAATGAGATAGGAATGAATCTCAATCACCTAGATGCAATCCCCCTGACACTAAGGCCCATTCAACTGCCCTCTTCCAAGTACTAGACCAGGGGTAGGGAACCTGCGGCTCTCCAGATGTTCAGGAACTACAATTCCCATCAGCCTCTGTCAGCATGGCCAATTGGCCATGCTGGTAGGGGCTGATGGGAATTGTAGTTCCTGAACATCTGGAGAGCCGCAGGTTCCCTACCCCTGTACTAGACCGAACACATAATAGTAAAATAACATGTTCACAAATGCAGACTCCACTTCTCAGGTGTGAGTGCTCTTAAATCTAAAAATTAACAGACATTTCCCTGATCCTCTGCCAACTCATCCCTTCTCTGTTCTCTCCCTTCCACAGTCTTTGTCATCTGATGCATATGGGAGGTATTTCAATCCTGCTTCATCATTCTTAGTCACAGACGACTAACATTGCTCCCCCTCAATCTCCCAAAGAGCCTGCTGAGTCTACATCCTCTTTTGTTCACTGGTCACACACATGGGGTTCAGATGGGCCTCATGGGGAGGGATATGAATCAAAAATGAGGTAGAAATAAATGACACCTCACCTCCAGATCGAAGCATTATATTTGGGCTCTAGGGAAGACTCCAAACAGTTGTCATCACAAAAACAAGCCCAGACTGACTCTCAATGCATCTTGTACTTGGCTGCCCACACCCTTTAAACCCTTAGGCTGGCTCAGCTGTTCCTATTTTCACAATAACCACCAGGTTGCCTTCTTTCTTGGCAAACAAGGAGCATCCCACAACATGGGAGGGGAAGGGAATTGAAGAAACTGCCCTTTCTGCCTTCACACTACATAATGTTCCTAGAAGAAGTTTAACTCCCACTTTTTTCTTTAGGCTACCATACAAGAGCAGATTAAGACTCTCCAAATGTACTGTGAACATCAAAGGTATTTCTTGCTCTTATGTATACATAAAAAGATCCTTAACTTTCCTTAGTGCACTACAGTCATGGACAGGCCCAGGAACACATGAATAAACAGCTACTGCTTGGATGAGAGCCACACAACGCATGTCTTTCAGGCAGACTTAAGCCGCTTTCATTAAGTACAGATTCCAAACATTTCTCCAGTATAAAAAGATATGGACACTGTTATTATCAGGAGTGAAGAGAAAACCATAACTATCCCTTTCCATGGTAGTCCAGTTGCTTATGTGATTCTGTGTGAAATCACTCTTGCAACAGAAATTGCAGACAGTTGGGGTAATCTTTTTTGTATCAATTTGTATCCCTTTCACACACCCCACATGGCAGAGGCGGAGCGAGTGGAAACTGTGCCTGGGGCGCATGTGCGCCCTGTGCCCCAGCTGTGGCTCCGCCCACCCCCACCTCGGAACATCCCCCCTGCATCACCCCCTCCCCGCCCTGTGGACACTACGCCACTGCCACATGGCGTTCTCACATGACAGCCAAAAATTTTCCAGCCACCCTGTTTGAGGAGCATGGATAATACAGTACTGCACTGAACTAATGCAATACCTATGTTTTGTTAATTTCATGTATTTGCTGACACCTCCAATGATCCCCCACCCCAAGGCAGGTTGAGCTGTGGGATGATTCTCTTCCGCTTCTTTTTTTTAAAAAAGAGCATGAGTAATGCTAGATAGGAATAGCACAATACCTTTAACACTTTTAAAAAGAAACTCAAATCTGCAGTGCCTCCAACAATCCCTTGTGTGTAAAAGTCAGTCAATTCTCCCATTATGCTGATCAACAAATGAAAAGAGTAACTGACCCAGTTCTGCAACACAAGGAACTGCTCTTACTGATAGGATCTTTGCCCAGGAAATACTGATTTTTTTTTTCAGATTTAAAATAAAGAAGATGAGGGGGTGGAGGGAGAACAGGCTTTTAACTGTCTACGCAGGATGACGTCATATGAAAATATGGATGGGTGGAGAGAAAACACCAGCTGGATGGCTGAAACCTGGAAAATGCACATTGATGAAAAACTTGATATTTTAAGTAGATGTAAAAATATCGATAACTAACACCTTTTCCAGATTCCATACCTCCTGCACCCACCCCATTCAAATGGCAGACATCTGAAGTATCAGGAGCGAAAGTGACAATATAAACCTCAACATCTGAGTCAGTGGCAAAACAAGAAAATGTCACTGAAAAGTTAGGGTGTGAAACAATAATCTTTCTTGCCAATTAATAGAAACAGGTTCCTGACATTGCCTTGATCCAAACAGTCAGAAAAACGAGAAAGTTCAAGACCTAGCCAGAAGAATAATTACGGGGAAGTCATTTGGTAGATATCCAGGAATATCTTCAACCGAAACTAGTTAAATGCACTAAAGCCCACATGAGGAAACATTTCACAATTGGCTTAGTTGATCTTTCCAGTCACATCTATACTGAGACTCAGTCCAACTAAAAATGAATGAGGATAATGACATCAACAGTCTCATCACATTCTGGCACTATCCTGTAATCCCATCATGTCCCCAAGTGACCATTCATTCATTTTCCTGAATGAAGCTTGCTAAACTACCATACTGGCATATGGCCTTGTGGATGTAGACCCCCTTCAAGCCATAATTCCATACCTGTCATTACTGTTTAAGGTAATGTGTATTTCTTCTTTTCCATAGATTCTTCTTTGTGTATCTGGGCATGATTACCACCTCAATGGACAACATAGCAATGTGAGGTTTTTTTGCTAGCATGGATAACTAGCAAAAAAATATTGTTGCCCTTTGCCAAGTCTGTCATATACACTTAGGATAAGGGGACAAAAGATTTTTTAAAATGGGACATGGTGCCACCATATGCTATTTACCTTCATCTCCCTGTTTTGTCCCCTCCATTTTATCCTATCCCATGTGTGTAAAGAACAGTCACTACTCTGTAGCAAAGCTCTACTGACTTGCTCTAAATTCCCACCATTTCTTTGTCATATCATCTCTGATTTGTTGTTTTGTTTCTAATTTTATAATCCCAGTCTTATTGCATTCCTTATTAGATGTCTTATACTATTTTACTGCAGCGTGTTACAGTGTACAATCCACCTTGAGACTCAGTAAGAAAGGTGAGCTATGATAAATGAAATGAAATTGTGGCTCCAATTCTGGGCCAACATCATAATCCCTTCTTCACTTTGCTATAATCACAGATTTGACACATTTGCTATCAGCAGGGCTTTTGTAGAGACTGCATTTGCTGGCACGAACACTGGCACCTTTTTTTCATGGCACTCCCAAGTCTGATGGGGGGTTATATATGAATGCTAGACCTTTCTCATACTCTTAAAAGGACTGTCCCTGCAGTAAGAGAGTAACAACTTACCACTAAATTCCTACTGCAGCGCTTCAACTCATTTTCCACTAAGCAACTCCCTCCCCCAAATACACAATCCTTGTTATAGCGTTACTGGCATCAGAAATCGTGGACGGGCAAAACTGTCTCATTTTGGAGCCAACCTTCAGATGGAAAAATAAGCAAAAGTATCCCCTCCCACTCCTCTGCACTGACGCTCAGTTTCTTTTTCCTGGGCTGCTTTCCAGAGAAGTTCGACCCCTTCTTAGCAGAAGCCCGATCACTCTATTAATGGCTACTAGGTTTTAAAATCTGGAATTCCCCGTAAGACAACCAGAGTTGGTCAATCATTAGGAAGCCCGAAACGGAGAATGAAAAAGGATAGGTTGGTGGGAAACTCTGCATCTCCCTCCCCTCCCCCCCCCCCCGCCTGGTCCGATCAGTGCCGGGGGGCAGGAAAGAGCTGCAAGCACCACGTGGGAGCGGTGCGGGAGAAGTGTGTGCAGTGGCTCTCGCAGCGTCCAAAACTGATACGGACCGAGGGGAATCCGGATTTCGGCACTTGGAGTGGCGTCAGCTGCGAGCTCCAGTCCTCACCTTTTCCTTGTTGGGCTTGCGGATGAAGGAGGTTCGGGCGGTGAAGTACTGCTCCAGCTCCGAGTCGGAGTCTTCCTGGCTGCAGTAGCCGCTGCTGGTGGTGCTGCTCCAGGTCATCTCGAATGATGGGGGGGCAGCCGCGTCGCACTCGCTCATATCCAGCCCGGTCGGGTGGGGTGGAAGAGAGACTTCCGCGGACCCGGGAAAGACTGCGCAATGCCGGTTCGCCCCCACCCGTTTCCTTCCACTTTGCGCCCTGGCGAAGGCGGTTGGCTGAGCCGGCTGTTTGCTCGGAGAGCCGCTAAACAAGTCCAGACTGCGCGAGCCCTCCTGGCAGCGAGACCCCACCGGTCGCGAAACACCCAATCGCCACGCGCCCTGGTCGGCTGGCTCCACTCGAATGGCAACACTCAGGGCTCGCAGGGCGGAGAGACGCTCCCCTCCCTTCCCCTTGGCAGCCGTTGGGATTGAAACGTAGACACTCCTCGCACGCGCCTGCTTGATTGGGCGAGGGGCGGGGCCGTTGGAGACGCGGCCCGGCGGAGAGTCCCCGCCCCAGGCAGCCAAGCCCCTTCCCTGCAAGAGGGAGAGGCTGCGGTGATTTCATCCCCAAACTAAGCCCTAGTGCTCGGGGTGGAGAGTCGCTGACTCAGTGGCTTTCCCTTTCCCAAGTCCTCCCAGGATTGCAGGCCCGCCTCCGCCCCAGTTTATCGGCAAAACTTCTAAGAGGCATTAAATACTACCGAGTGTTACACGTTTATGTTCAGGCTGTTTGGCCACATTCTTAAACCTACTTAGTTGGCATTAGGTGCTGTTGGAAAACCTTTCATCCTTGTTTACTCACAGAGCCATCTTTAAAGTGAGTTTCAGGCTGTAGAACAGATTTGAACCCAGTACCTCCTTAGAGACCTCCAAGAGTTTCAGGGTATGAGCTTTTGAGAGTCAAAGCTCGCTGTAAAATACTTCTCTACGCTATCCTTCCCACCTTATTGTTTCTGACAGAGTAGTCCAAGGAAGCTTATACTAGAGAATAAAAACATTGATATTTAAAATGTCACAAGACTGATGTCAATTTCCATTATTATTATTATTATCAGGACTCTTTTGCCTTTAGCAATTTTGAAACTTTCAATGGATTACACTTTCCCTGTAACTGGACTTCCACTTGCTAAATGCCTACCTTTTGTTCAGTTGTTAGCACATGTAATATCTTGCCCAAGGTGGCATAGTAATCACACAAAATCTTGGCCTGTTTATATATGACTAACAACCCCATCCAAAGGGGGGAGGGGCACATCTGCCATTGGAACCATTGTGGTACCATGCCCCAGCAGAGGGCACTGAGGCCCTCCATAGCAGTGAGACATGGCACTGAACGCCTGCCAGGATCCCTGTGTCCCCGGTGGTGGTGTAGCAGGGCCAGGCTGGAGGCGCTGCCAAAGGGGGAGCTGATGCTAGTTGGCTTCCACCTGGCCATTCTCCCTGTTATGCCAGTGGTCAGGGCTTTGAACTTATACCACCTTTTCAGTCCATTAAGTCCAGTAGGATCTGGGAGGCTTTTTTGTGTTCTTTACCTCCCTACACTGCCGGACAGTGAGAACAGAGCACCCGGCCCTTTGGATGAGGCTGTAAATATCACTGGTAACATTTATTCAGCCATACTTTCCTCTCAATTTTTGGTAACAAGCTGCTTGTTAACATTGCTGAGATTCACTCATTACCTATAACAGTTACTTAGTCAAGAGTTATTTAACCTTATTAACATTTAAATTTTATTTCTATATGTCTCTGAATCTGAGTAAAGCTTGTTTAAAATAAATAGATAAAGCTGGGAGAACCACTCTGCCTCCAAACATGGATATGCCATGTAGTTGTAATTGTTACAGCGACTGAGATATCTTTTTGTTCTGACCTAGTGGCTATTATCTCATCCTGGGGTAATTAATTCTATAACCTAATAATGTGTTTCCTCTGCTACTGAATTATCCTAGGTTCTAATATTATAGGAGAAAAATACTTCAAATCATGAAGTAACACTTTATCTTCTCATTTTTTAAAAAAAACAGCATTTCCCCCACTCTAAACTACCACAATTATTACTGAGGAAAATCAGATATATACCCTGTTTCTCCGAAAATAAGACGTAGTAGAGGTTTTGCTGAAGTTCTAAATATAAAGCATCCCACAAAAGTAAGACGTAGCAAAGTTTTTGTTTGGAAGCATGCCCATCAAACAGAACACCAGAGCATGCAGCTGGGGAGCAGAAAAATAAGACATCCCCTGAAAATAAGACATAGCGCATCTTTGGGAGCAAAAATTAATATAATACACTGTCTTATTTTTGGGGAAACATGGTAAATATTATCACTTCAGCAAGAAACATGAATGCCATTTAGATATCTATTTGTTTACTGTTAAAAACAAAACATTTCCTCAGTGTGTCATATTTTGCTAAGTAATTAGTTTGATCCCAGTGTAGTTTACTTTTTATTTCCAAAAAAGTCTCCATCATTGTTTTGCTGAAAATATGTATACTTAAATTCCGTCAAACAAGATATCTCTTTCAACCTTGTGACGTTCTAGATTCTTCTTTGGTATGAAACCGGTAACAGGAATAGCATTCAAAAAGTATGCTTCAAAAACAAAATCTTACATGAAAGCTTGTTTTTGCAGAAAAAATTGGACCAAAAGCTTGTGTCTTTAGAGAAGCCTGAGAAATACATCTATACATATATTTTGTGGTACATCAGCAATACACTAATTTACATTACAATCAGGAGGGTGGTCTGACAATAATTAAGAACAAAGACACATTTGACTAAATAACTCTTATTAGTACTGAGCAAATCTCAGCAGCCATCAAAGCTATCTTGCAGCTCACCCTGTTTCAGAAATTACACTACTTATAGCAGGAATTATTTCAGAGAGAAAGCTGTGTTAGTCTGTTAACAAAAATAAAAGTCGTGTGGTATCTTAAAGACTTATAAGATGTTATTCCAGCATAGGTTTTCATGGACTATAACCCAGAAGACTCCCATTTACTTTTGCTTATAATAGGGAAAGCTCACCAGTATACCACAAGTTGGAATTCTTTTAGACCAGGGGTAGGGAACCTGCGGCTCTCCAGATGTTCAGGAACTACAATTCCCATCAGCCTCTGTCAGCATGGCCAATTGGCCATGCTGGTAGGGGCTGATGGGAATTGTAGTTCCTGAACATCTGGAGAGCCGCAGGTTCCCTACCCCTGTTTTAGACCAACCAATCACCACATTTTCTGATACATCTGATTTTTGCTCCTCCTATTCAAGATCTAGAAATGCAAGGGAAGGGTAAGAGTAATGCTGCCCTTTCTTCCACCCATATAATCAAAAAGAAACATCAAAGTCATTCTTTTTTCCCCCTACCTTCATTCATTTAGCACAGGGGTCTGCAACCTGTGGCTCTCCAGATGTTCATGGACTACAATTCCCATCAGCCCCTGCCAGTCCATGAACATCTGGAGAGCCACAGGTTGCAGACCCCTGATTTAGCACAATTGACTCAGTCAGTGACAAGCAGATCAGATTAGTGGTCAATCTAGCCTTGCATTGAGCATCCATAAACAAGCAAATATCAGGACAATGGCCAGATGCACAAAATTACATCTTCCAAATGTGGTTCCTGATTTCTAGACTACATTCTGTTATACTATAAGTCAAGATCTATTCAGAAGACTGTTCTTTTTCTTTCTTTCTCACTCCCTGTATTCAGTGCTTTGTCTAGGGAAGTTATAGAAATAGTGCAGGTGGGTAATAGTTTTGGGAGGGAAGGTGACATGGCATAAGTTGATCTTGTCAGCTCTTGGAAACAAAGCAGGGTCCATACTTCGAAACCACTGAGAAAAACTCTGCTGAGGAAGGAAATGGCTTCTCACTTTTGCTTCTCACTTGAAAGTTCCTTGCTGGGATCACAATGTCAGCTGCAACTTGATGGCATTTTACACACACTTACAATTAATAGTCCAGCTTTATGAAATGAAGCAACTTATGGATTTAGATCCTTCCTCTAAAAAAAAATACACCAACTGGTCAAGCAGCTGTGGTGAAGAGGAAGCTATGACAGTCTGGAAGCTGCCACATACCTTCAAACAATCAAGTAGTTTTACCTCCTACTGACCAAGGGTGCAGTATTATAGGGCAAGAGCCAGGATAACATGGAAGACTCTTCTTCCAGAAGAATTCACTGAAAGCAGTTAGAGAACAATCATTTTGTTCTATAAAGAGTATGAAGTATCTCTGGTAAGTATCTCTGGTGATTTTTTGTTTCAAATGTGATATTTATGGGGGCCATTTCAGCATATAAATGCTATACAGCATTCTAACAAACTGCTTCCTCTCCATCCTTTCTCATATATGGACTAGTCTGTTATTTCTAGCATATAGAATTAAAATGAAAGCACTGTGAAAATAAGCAGTTTTTCCAAGGTCCCCTGGGTATGGTACAGCAGGATGAGGTAACAGAATCTTGAAGTGATAGAGAAGCCTATACCATTTAGGAATTCTGGTAAGTCACCATTTTTGGATAGTCCTCACATAAATGTCCTACAAGGAAAAAACTTGCTTATCAGGGATGCTGATTGTAGCGCATCTATCACCTTACTATAGCACTTTTCTGCTTATTGGGAAATGTTAGTTGGGGAAACCTCCAAATATGTCGTCCTTTTTTTGCAGCTTTTTTCTATTGCATGACTAGATCTAACAGTAAAGATTTGTTGTGAAACAGAGAATTAAATTCAGACTGCAATGTTTCTAGAATTGCACTGTGACCACTGAACCATTCTTCACCTATCCTAAAATAGGGAATCCAAGCACTCTTTAAACTCATGCAAACATCAACGTTGAATTGAAATAGGGCAAGAGGGCTTTCAAGGAATTAGATGGTTCAAATTAAATGACAAGGCATAGTAGCAACTGAAAGAGATGGAAGAACACAGAAGATACATATTTTTACAATAGCTTGCCTTTAGGAACCACAATAAAGAATCTCTCCTCGCCTTCCCAAGTGTGTATGCCGGTGCATTTCTGTTTGTCATAGGAATAATTCGTAAGTGCTGTTGCTAAGCAGTGTATTTTGATGACAAAAGTGTTTAGTCCAGCACGTGGCAAAGTGTTAATTAGCAATGAGCACTCCCAGCTGGGCTGATGGGGCTCCTATCTTTCAGCCCGTGCCCTTTTTGCACTGCTCCCCTCTGGGGAGGCATTAATATGCAGCCCCAGCTGCAGAGAGAAGCATCAACATAACATGATGGAATTGGATCTGCCACAGCCACAATGAAGATTATGATCGTTTCCATGCTTCTGCTAAATTGAAAATTGTATGGAAAATGCAAACCAATTGCTGTGTACGTTGAGGGCAGGACAGAGAACTCCAGTAGGAGAATTCCCTCACA
Source organism: Sphaerodactylus townsendi (assembly GCF_021028975.2). Classification (NCBI taxonomy): domain Eukaryota; kingdom Metazoa; phylum Chordata; class Lepidosauria; order Squamata; family Sphaerodactylidae; genus Sphaerodactylus; species Sphaerodactylus townsendi. The sequence goes on along the minus strand of NC_059427.1, from coordinate 69,118,675 downwards.
AAGGAACAGCAGAGCTCACTGAAGAGAGTTCGTAAATATCTTAGGAAGGATTTTTACTCTTTTATACTGTGTCAAAAGTACACAGGTTTGTGTGTGTTTGATTCTATGTATGGTCTACTTCAGTTGACAGCAGACTGCCACAGTCTCAAGTAGGAATCTTTCTCACAACAGGGACTGAATTTACAATGCAAGCATTATGTCTTTAAGCCAGTACAGACTGGGACTGAATCTGCACCCAAATATCATGTCTCTGGGCCAGTACAAACTTGTAACCTGCCCCACCCTTTGGATTAAATTCTATAAACACATGTTGACAAGTTATGAAAGAAAAAGATCCATTTTATTTCAAAAAGGATATAAATAGATCATATAATGGTGATGTGTTTACAATCCAGGCTGGGCCCCTGAACCAATTTTTTTATCATATCATACTTTTATCCTGCCCTCCCTCTAAGGAGCTCAGGGAAGCTTGCATGACTCTTCCTTTATCCATCTCATCCTCAGAATAAGCTGGTAAAGTAAATTAGGCTGAAAGGGTTATTTGCCTAGGGTCACTTAAGGAGTTTCATAGCTGAGTAAGGGTTTTAATCTGGTTCTCCTCATCCTAGTGTGACCCTGAAACCACTATACCATCATGCCTGGACTCTGATTGAACCTGGAACCTTTTATGTTTCTAGATTCTTGTCACACAATTCTTCGAGAGCTTTTTGATATTCCAGACATATATTATTCAGTGCTAAAGATATGTCTGTATTTTACAGGCTGCATATGAATTAAAACCTTTTTCTTACCACATTGGTGTCCTTTTCCACTGTCTGCTCATTACATTCATTCTGATCACTGTCTTGATATCTGGGACCACTGCAGTCAAGTCTGATCAGGATACGACATCGGTAATGACAGATGAACTTACAGTCTAGAGAAAAGTAAAATGAAGACAAACCATAAGGCAAGTGGACAAAGATCAGACTGAAAAGGAACTCATGAGGATTAGACTGAAAGCAATTGAATTTCCTGGATTCACCATGTGCCAGATGATGATATCTGATGTATACAAAAGGGCAGATCAAATGTCACTGCACATTATATGGTCTTTGAAGCTTGAAGTAGGCAGCAGTGGGCTTGGGGAGAAGGGGAAAGGGTGGCACACAATAGCAATTTGGGTCTTGACAAGGCCAGCTCTGTTTTTTAGGGGTGTTTAGCAAACTCTCCTCTGGCAGACCACCCAATGAGTGTACTGCTATTACTATGATTTGCTCTGTCCTGTTTGTTTCTTCCTCAACAGAAAATAAGTGGTGATGGCTTTTGCTACATGGTGTTTCCATGCTGGCTTTCAAGGGTTCCCAACTGCCTGGAAAACAAAAAGCATCCTGTCCCTTGAACAAAGGCTTATCTATTTTACTTTCTACTCACAACTTTTCCAGCAAAGCTGGGCTCTGGGTAGCTTAGTAGGATATTATTTACCAGGTGATATTTCCCCCCATGCTATGAAAGGCTTCAGCTGCCCATTTTTACATATTACCGTAAGCCTCTGCTAAAGGAACA